>NC_134178.1:45998025-46309025 GCF_964188355.1 Buteo buteo | reverse complement strand
GAGAACAACTGGAAAAAGCATTTTGTACATGTGTCCTAGTTTCAGCTGGGATAGAGTTAGTTTTCTTTCTAGTAGCTGGTATAGTGTTATGTTTTGGATTTAGGATGAGAAGAATGTTGATAACACACTGCTGTTTTCAGTTGTTGCTAAGTAGTGTTTATAGTAAGTCAAGGATTTTCCAGCTTCTCATGCTCAGCCAGCAAGAAGGCTGGAGGGGCACAAGAAGTTGGGAGGGGACACAGCCGGGACAGCTGACCCAAACTGGCCAGAGGAATATTCCATGCCACATGATGTCTTGCCCAGTACATCAGTTGTGGGGAGTTGGCCAGGGGGGCAGATCACTGCTTGGGGGACTAACTGGGCATTGGTTGGCGAACGGTGAGCAGTTGCATTGTGCATCACTTGTTTTGTATATTCCAATTCTTTTATTCTTGTCATTTTATTATTATCATTATTATTTTCTTTCTTTCTCTCCTATTGAACTGTCTTTATCTCAACCCATTATTCCCCCCCCCCCCCCCCCCCCCCCCCGATTCTCTTCCCCATCCCACTGGGTGGGCGGGGAGTGAGTGAGTGGCTGCGTGGTGCTTAGCTGCTGGCTGGGGTTAAATCACAACAATATGTCACTGTAGTTTCTCTTCCCTGGATCTGACATCCTCTTTGCATAAACATAGTCCTGGTCAAAAGAGATTTCTTTAACGCCAGAATACCTCATAATAATGTGGAAGGATTCCTCCTCTACACCGCAGTCAGGATCTGAGAGGCGACTGATTATGTCTGGAAGCAGGTTATAGATGGCATTACCCTGTGCAGAATACAAGGTTCTACATGAGATACAGAATTGTGAAGGACAGCTGGAGTCAAGCCAAATAAGCTGCCCACTTAAAATTACCTCCTTTCTCCCCACCCCAAATCTACTGACTGAAAACACCAGCTTTTTGAAACGAGCTGTACACAGCCAGCCAAACCTATCCAGGACCACTTGGCTGAAGCTAAGGGCGGCAGGGGGGAACCCAACCAACCAACAACCCTTGGTTTGCAACAGCTCTGCTCTTTGGCAGACTTGGATGCAGTTTCTTTGCTTTCCAGCCTTGTCACAACCCAACACAAAAGCTTCCTGATAAAGGAAACTTGCACAGCAGTTCAGCTCAAGGAACTGACTCCCATCTTGCCTGAAAAGGTCCAATTCAGATTCCTTTTCCACTGCTTTTACGTGGTTTTGTCATAGACACTGCAGAGATGGGAAGTCAGGGCAGTCAGGTGGCTGGCTCTGCTTTTAATAGAGCAAGCCAAGATAGTAAAGCCCCAGTATCATTGCAGCTTCTCAGGCAGTAAATCTCAGACTCTGAAGTGCCCACAGCAGCCTTCATGTTGAATGAACAGTAACAGGGGGTAATGCTGCTGCTATTCTTACCCTGCTTGGGCTGTAACTACTTCAATTTAAGTATCTCAATGTCATACAGCCAAGAACAACTTTGAAAGGTTTCAGAGATAGTGCACTGCCTGAGCGATAAGGTCAGGGAACCCTGTTGTAAGGCCTAAAGGTAACCTGCAGAAAACTGTTCCCAACCCTGTGCTGGGTGTATGCAAGAAAGCAAAGGGACAAAGCACTGGCTTAGAATCTGCCTTCCCATGTGAACAGATGAAGTCAAATTCGGCAACATCAGGGTTCCAACAAAACTCATGTTGCAAAATTTCCTTTATCTACCCTCAGTTAGGCAACATAGAGGGACAGACAGCTGCTCTACACCACTAACACACCTTCTCCAGGACTCAGCTCTTGTGTCATTGACCCAGCCTCCACCAGCCCTTCCCCACGCTTGTGAACTAAGGTCCCTGAGCATCCACTTGCCTTGTTGGAGAGTTCACTGAAAAAGTTCTGAGCCACTCCCATGATTGCCTCCTCTGGGTCTATAAGCAGAGCTGCCATTTCGCTCACTTGGCCCTTCACCTTTACCATGTCTTTGAGGATGAGGTGAGTCATCACCAGTCCAGCTGTCTGCCTCACGCTTGGGCAGGGGTCCCGCAACCTGACAGAAGCATATAGTTACCACAGAAAGCAGCTGAGTATCTTTAAATTACCGATACCCACAGCCTACTCCACAGCCCAGGTCCGTTGTCTCCCTGCACCGACTCCTTTAAATTTGGTTTCCTGGGTCATTGTCACCATCTGGAGGCCCAGTGTCACCCTTCCACAGAGCTCTCATCACTTGTCCTCTCCCAGCAATGAGTGTAGCATTACCTGGCATAGAGATGCGATGTCCAAGGCTCCACCAGGTTGGGGAAACGGATGGCCAGATCTCCTGCTGCAATAATGAGGTTGGATCTCACACCAGGCAGAGTGGACTTCTCCATCATAGTGAACAGCAGGCGCAAGTGGGAGTCACAGAACTCGGAGCTGATGAGATACAGTACAGAAAAGGCGGCATAGATACCAAAATCCCATCTCACAGAGAGCAGACACACACACAACACACAAAAATAAAAAACTATGAACGCTCTTTTGTGTTTGTTCTCTCCACAGGAAAGGAGTTGCAACGTTTGCTTGTGCTTTAGTACTAGGAAGGCTGGGAAGGGAACACTGGCATGGCTAGGCATTACCTGATCATGCAGAGTTTGCCAAGAGTTAGGGCTGCAGCAGCTGAGAGCGCCGAATCACTGTAGAGCCCAGGGTTGTTGCAGATCTTGAGCACCAGTGGAACAAAGGCAGAGAACAGGTGCTTCCCTAGAGAGCAGGGATAAAGACAGCAAGTATGAGAGCACTGTTGGTGCATCCCTCTTTAAGAACAATGACTTAATATATCCCAGAACTCCTGCAAACTATAGAAACTGGTTGACTCACTTTCACCATTGAAAAACCACCTCCAGAGAGGCAGAGCAAAGAAACAGACAGCCTACATAGAAACTGACACCAGACAAAAAATTACAGCATTTCCTTCTGAAGGAAACAGCCTTCCTCCTTCTGGATCTGTTACCCACCATACCTGTTCTTTCACACAGGCAGAAGGAACCAGTAGTCCTTGGTGGCAGCCACACTTACCATCTAGAAGTTCTTTCTCACAAATATTGCGGATGAGCTCAGCCTCAGTGTCATCAGCTGTGGCTCCCACAAGGCCCAGCTCCTCCTCCATAGTTGTCTCATTTCCTGTGCTCTGTGCAGAAAGGAAAACTGTAAAAAAGATGACAGGCAACAATAACCCCTTCCTTCATGAAGTACTCTTCTCTTGGGCGAGACGTGCATGCATGTTACCAGCAGCGTGACTAGAGTCGAGAACAACAGACTGATGGAGAGTTTTATAACCCACTTTTTCCCCCTGAGAACTGAATGAAACTGTGAAGGCTAGTCCAGGATTTGCCACTCCACATGTCACAGAACACCAATGAAAAAGAACACCTAAGCTACTGAAGTTACTATGCTGAGACAGGCATAGGAAACATCTGGCATCAATACCTGAGTTCAGCACAACTTAAGGGACATGCAAATCCTAAAATAAAGAAGTTCCAAGCAGCCTGTGAATTGCTGGTCTTCTGAGCAAGATTACGGGAAACCTTATAGAAAGGCAAAAGCAACACGAGGGAAGAAGACAGACATGAGTGTTGCATGGGGACCAAATCTGCATCCAACTGCTGCTTATTGGAAAAATCTCAGTTACCTCCTCCTGTGTGGGAAGCGATAGTGCCACTGATAAGCAGGGCAGATGAGGAAATGAACTACAAATCTCTCTGGACAGAGCAGTATAGGCATCTAATAGAGACTAGATACTTAGGGACACCCAACATTTTTCTCTATTCTTACTCAAGAAAGTCAGCCTCACTACACTCTGGAATATGTTCCGAGGTAGACCTAACCAAACTGCGTATTTCTATCATACAGGTCCCAGTAAGAAGGCTACTATTAAACTTCTATCATTACCACCTGAGAGAGGACAGGACCTTCAAACCCTGTGGACTGAAACCCAAGGTTCCAGAAGCCCTTTTCCAAAACTCAGGATACAAGTGAGTATTCTTCACCACTAGCAGCAATTGCAAAAGATTGCACTGGTAAGAAAGGAGGTGATGAGTAGAAAGGAAATGTTTGCCTGAAGCACGAAGATAAGCATGGCCAGGACATCACTCTTCATTCCCTCCTCTCTCCCTCTTCAAAACCCAAGACCAGTGTGAGTTTTATTGAACAGGGTCATTCAAGGACCTCAGTTCTCCCTGCTAATCCTAACCAACACGTGTCCATTTCTATTACCAAAACATGCATTACCCTGGACCTCGTGCATCCTCAGGAGCGCATTTTTCAGAAGTTTGCTGTAGCAGTAGCTGGGACACTAGAAGAAATAGGAAATTGCCCATAGGAAAAGAAACCTCAGTTCTCACCCGGAGTCTCTTCTGCCTCATGCTGCTGTCAGAACGCTTCTTGGTCTTCTCCTCCTCTCTGAGGATGCGGCGTCTGTGTAGCTCTGCACTCACTGACACTTCCAAATGTGCTACCTGCTGCAGTGCCACCTGTCCCACAAGGGACACGAGGTGTGTCAGCAGGAACGTGGGGAGACTGCTAGCACCACCAGAGACTCTGCTGGGAGAAACTCCTGGATCTAGTGGAGAAAAATTACTACAGTTCAGTGTTGATCTAGACCTCTTCCCTCATCAGTTACTGCCAAGTCTCACTGTATAACCCATCTCCATGCTCCACAGACTCCTTCACAGCACTCGCACTCTTCCGCACCAACACCTCCACTAGCCCCTCAGTTCTGTTCTCCTTCTGCAGTTACTCTAGGCCACCCAAGCACAGCACTAGAAACCATGGGTACAGATTTCCTCCACCAGCTTTTTTCCTCACCAGCTTTCTGCCCATCAGCTTCCTGCAGCTTCTCCAGAGCTTGCTGACTGCACTCCTGCAGGATGTGAGCACATATCTCCTCCGCCCCTTCCGCTAGCTGGTAGATGAGCATTACCGCTGACTCCATGAAGGGGATCCAGTGACCACTTGGCTGGTCAAAGCCTATTGAGGAGAGGGAGCATTGTACCGCACATACCAGCAACAACACAGGCTGTCTCACAGTCCAACTCCATCTCCTCCAAACCTACTGCTGACGTGAGCTCACCTTTACTCACAGTCTTACTCAGGCAACCAAAGAGCATATGGTTCTGTGGCAGTCGAAAAGGTGTGTTGTTATTCCCCAGCGCTGACTGCAGAGAGAATAGATGAGTTACTTTTACCACATAAAAGATGCCCCCATGACCCTCCTGGTACTTAACCTTGCTGTGTGCACAATGCTAATCAAACCCATGCTAGGCCCATGGCAGGGACATTCAGTACTGCTCTGCAACTGAACACACAGCAGAGGCATTACTGTCACTTTTGAAGGCATGGTGGCAGCACTGGGTGGGTTTAAAGCTTGGCCAAATGATGATCCCAGGCCAACCCAGACAGTTCCACTACTTCAGCTTAAAGCAAAATAACTCTTTTGAAATCTCATATGATTCCTCATTATCCACAATAAATGAAGAGGGAAACTTTTAGAGCATCTTCAGAGTTATCAACAGCAAGGCAGCTAGATGACCTTGCCTGGGGTTTCTCCAGAACCATGAGGTTTTGTTTAAAAGCAAAGTATCATCAGTAGAAATAACAGAGGATAGCTCTGGATCCAACACCACCTCACACTTAGGCTGTTGCAGTCTCACCACATTTTAGGTTGGGAATAGAAGAACCCAGAGAACTACTAAACCAAGTTATGACAATGCCCGAGATATCCCAGCAGACCTGTGGCTGCCTGATAAAAATATACTTGACCAAAATGAGCTACTGCTTGAGGATTTACAAGCTTTCAGTAGCTGGAAACAAAATTTCTCAATTCACTACAACCCTACTCTCCGTACTCAATTTCTGATTGGGGGCAGAACGAAGGAAGAGCTACCACAGTCATTCAAGTATCTACAGTTCAGTCCCTTCTCACATACAAACTTAACTGCAGAGTTAAGTCAACCTAAAATTGAACTACAATCATCTTCAGAACATTCTTATATGTTGTGATACACCCTAATTCATGAAGGTCCTCCAGTAGTGTCCCCAGTGGAAGGGGCAAACACAGAATGATGGTGCTGTGTGAAGGAAGGCTGCTTTTATGCTGAAACTGCTGAACCACAATGCACTAAAATGCTTGAGTCAAAAACGAAAGAGATTTTTTTTCCAAGTGCATTAAAAAAAGAAAAAAAAAAAAGTATAAATTGTTCCCCAGACAAAGAAGCCATCGACCATCATGTTGTTGCAAGTACAACATGGACAGGTTTGAAAAACTTTCATGTTTTATATTTAGCTGTACAGCTGACAACTCCCAAATATCAATTAATAGGGAGGGCAAAAGAATCACACCACCAGAAAACATCAGTAGAGGAAAGGGCTTCATGGTTGAGGAAACACAAATCAGTTTAGAACTGGGAGTCTGAGGAAGAGAATTGAAAGGAAAACAGATTTTCTTGTGCACTGAACTCTTTACTAATTGAATTCAGCCTGTTGCCTAATGAAAATTCTTTTATTACATGTTCACTGATGTGTGCTAAGCTTTCCAGACAGTGCTGCTGAATGGTCTCAACCTACTTAATTTCAAAATCAGTAAAAATTTAATCACTTCTCTCTCTTCTCAATTTCCACCCCTTCTTTGTTTCTAGGTAACTGTTTCTAGATGACCTCAAGAACAAACTAAAAATCTTACCTTAGGTTTACCAGCAAGTTTGGTGATGGCATTGCATACTTCTTGAGCCAGGCGATAATCTTCGCATACCTTCTCAGACAGCCCTACTGTCACCAAGACGTCCAAGTTGCTACCTATGATCTCTGGCTTCCCTCTATGGAATGGAAGGGATGGGGGTATTACATGAGTTGCTGCTGAAAGTTTACAGAAGTGTGGATAACCAAGAGAAATACTCCTTGTACCTTGTGGAAGGCAGTGGTTTGAGTAAGAGGGAGAAAAAAAAAATACAAAACCCAAATCCATCCAATGATTCAAGATATAGCTATAAGAGCAGCAAATTCAAGATATAGCTATAAGAGTAGCAAGCAATATTCCACAGAAGCCAGTATAATCCACACTCGGCTAAGAGACGAGGTTCTTCAAAGTGAACACCGCTCGGCACACTGTCTCTTTGTAAAGAAAGAAGATTCTTGACTCCTCTTTCTTATCAGGAAGGACCAAAATTTAAAAGGGTAAGACAAAGAAAAACATTGCAAAACAGAAAAGAGTCCAGCAGCTCAGGACTGGTGACATGTGCCACTTCCTTCCCTACTGTGGGAAAGAAAATAACACAACAAAAAAAACCCCAAACCCACCCCCACCCCCCACTTTCTACCTGTGACAGGTAGAATTGTATATTCTTCAGTCCAGGCCTGATCTGAGGTACATAGAATTAACTGGGTGAAAAAGGCAAGAACAGAATCTAATGTATTTAAGAAGAGAATCTAAGAAGTTTATAACTGGCATCTATAGGAAAAAAGCAAAATCACCTCACTTAGCAGATTTGTGAAGAAGGCGATGCTGTTCTTATTTCACACACACATACCCATGGACTCAACGCAGGATCTCATGGGATACCCTAGAAACCTACAGTTTTCTTTAAATCCCATGATTTTAGGGAAGGGTATTAATTTTGAGACGATGTCTACAATTCTGCCACAAGCACATGGGATGGGGTGGTAGAAATACCTTGGAAGGAATATCTAATACTCAAATTGCAGAACTGGCTGTAAGCTCCAGAAATGGCTCCAGCTCTAGAGCCAAGAACTTTAAGATCATTGTTATGCAGGCCTATTTTTGACCAACGAAGGACTGAAGTAGGAAGAGCAGGAAGAAATCAGCAGGTAAGCTAAATGCCAAAGGGTTACCAGGCTGGGAGACTGAGGAAATTAAAACCTTATAGTGAAATCACACTCTTTTTGCCCCCAGAAAGGGAAGCAGGTTCATTTCTCTTCATGCTAAAGGCTCCAGACATCTCTACTCAGCAGCTTCTCACTGGTCTTATCCAAACACAGACAAAGCTGCAGAACTGTGACATGGTAAGCTCTGAGAAGGGATGGACATTCAGAACACAAAGAAAGTAATGTCGTCATACTCATTCAGAGACCATGCTGGTGGGACCCAGCACAACTATGTTTAATTCCAGGCTTCGTTACCCCATGACGTGGTTACTATTTTTGAAGCTGCAGAACAAAGGGTCAGCTGATGCAGCACCCACAGTTCTTCAATAAAAATCGACTTCCTGTACATCCTCCCACTTAGAGGATTAGACCAGGCCCTGGGCTCACCGTGCCATCATCCCCAGCAGCATCACAGCAGCACGTCGCTCTAGTGATGAGCACTGAGATTTTTCCGTGAATCGCTCCCAAAGCAGCTGGATCACAGCAGGCTTTATTTCATCTTTCTGCACAAACTCTGAGATCTGGAAAAGAAATGCAATAAAACAAGTAGGGAGAGGCATGAGGATGGACTTCAAACCAGCAAAGACATTAACTGCAGTGACTACCATTTTAATATAACAGACATCTAAGATCACAAATACAATCCAAACGCAGGCAAGGCAAGTACTCACTATTTCTTCTAAGCACTGTATCGTTCCTAGCGATGCATCCACCATGATGAGAGAGAGAGAATGCACCAGGCCTTGGGCTCTGGCCCTTTGAAGGGGGGAAAAATAAAATAAAGTAATAATAAAAAAAAATTTAAAGGTTAAGAAAAAGAAAAAGCAACTGTCACAATTACTCTCTTATTCAGAGAGCTGAGGACACCTATTAGATAGCAGAGCTGATCCCTGGGGACAGGAAAACTTCCCCTTTCACAAGCTGGAGTTCTTCAAGTCACCCAGCTCAACTGCCAGTGAGTGTGACATGGGCTCAGAAGTCCACTGCCTTGTACACTGCTGCTCCTCCTGGTGCTCAAAGACCCAACAAGAGGCACTCACCAGACACTTTCCAGTTTGCTCTCAACCACAACTCAAAGTACTATTCCCTAGAGCATAAGAAATGGAAAACCACTCTATGAACAAATAAGGCCAGAGCTCAAACTGCAGAAAAGTCATCTCCAGGCAATACTATTGTCCTGGTTTCAGCTGCAATAGAGTTAATTGTCTTCCTAGTAGCTGTTATAGTGCTGTGTTTTGAGTTCGGTATGAGAAGAATGTTGATAACACACTGCTGTTTTCAGTTGTTGCTAAGTAATGTTTAGTCTAAAGTCAATGATTTTTCAGCTCCTCATGCCCAGCCAGCAAGAAGGCTGGAAGGACACAAGAAGTTGGGAGGGGACACAGCCAGGACAGCCAACCCAAACTGGCCAGAGGGGTATTCCATACCGTGTGATGTCTGTCATGTCTAGTATATAAACTGGGGGGAGTGGGGCTGGGGGGAATCGCTGCTCGGGGACTAACTGGGCATCAGTTGGCAGGTGGTGAGCAATTGCATTGTGTATCACTTGTATATTCCAATCCTATCATTATTATTATTATTATTATTATTATTATTATTATTATTGTAATTTTATTATTATTAACATTATTATTTTCTTCTTTTCTGTTCTATTATCTCAACCCACGAGTTTTACTTTTTTTTCCCCCCGATTCTCTTCCCCATCTCACTGGGTTGGGGGGTGAATGAGTGAGCAGCTGCATGGTGTTTAGTTGCTGGCTGGGGTTAAACCATGACAACTATCAAGAAGAAATATGAAGCAATGGGTGCTTTTTATTGCCATGATGGCACAAATGAGGGTGAGGTATGGTGCATCTCACCAGGGAATCACACTTATCTTGGGGTGTGTGTATCCAACGGGATTTACATGTGGGCAAGTGCTAAGAAGAAAAGAGCAAGTGCCACAGTAGTTAGCAGAAGCAGCTCCTCTCTAGTGTGGAAGAAACAAGAATGCAAATGGTACCCAGCCCCCACTCCCAAATCCTCACTAAGGATCAGCAACAAAGACCCCATTAACATCCTCTCACCTGCCACATGTAGAGATTTGTTACATAAAGATTTAAGAGCAGACTGAATGAAATGCAAATAGAAATGTGTGTGAAAGCACCCAAATGATAATAAGAACTAACCTTGTATAGCGTGAGGGATAAAAAAATGGTGTACATTGAAAAATCAAGGACAGAACTGACAGTAAGAAAACCAGTAAACACTGAGGAATGTGTTACGTACATCAGAAGCAGAATGCCTCTACTCAGATAAGGCCACAGCATGTATGACGTGTCAGCAAAAAAGCTGAGCTCTGGTAATAGAAAGATAGCTCCAACTTTAGACCTCACTGTATACCATTCCTCTTATTCCAACAGGATGAGCAACTACAGCCATAAGAAACCCCAAATGGGGGAACAGACACCAGGCAACAACTTTGCCACAGAGGGTGAAGCATGCAAGACTCTTAGATATGGGATGAGTTTGTAACAACAGCTGACTCCCAAAGGGGCTGAAATAGCTATCCAAAAAATCAGTTCGTTGCTGCCAATCAAGAACCCTGCTGACAAGATGAACATTCAGAACTGACACCCCTTGTTCCCTATCACATAGAGACCCGACCCAGATCATTTGGGCACATGTATCTTGGTGCAGTGCTTTGTATGAGAGTGAAATGGATGAGAATGTTAAGCGTGAGTGCCTGATAACAGTTTAGTTTAAAATAATTCTCAGCTTCTCCTTCCATAAGGTCTCACATGGAGTTCTGCTGCATGAATTTCCTACACATGAACACTATGACAAACCAAGAGCAGAAGCTCAGCAGTGGGTCCCGCAGGAAGATTGGGATACAGATATATAACCTTACGTTTCAGCTCAGCATGAAGCATGGCAACTTTTATTTCTCTTTGTGTCTATATCCCATTCCCAACAACTCCCCAAAAGAAGGAAAGGAGGGGTGGAGTAGCAGGGGAAAGAGGAAAAAAAAAAAAAACAAAGAAAAAACAAACAGAAAAAACCCTTCTGATTAGGAAGAGCCATACCTCTCCGAATCCCCGCTGGGGCTCAGATAGAGCCGCCTGTAGGCGTTCAGCACGGCCTCCTTAATACCAGGCTCTCTTGACCATATGAGGGGGAGCATCCTGCGGATTCCAACCAGTGCCTGGGGCACACCAAACTGCGAGACTGTCACAAAGAACTCAATGGCTTCCTGCACCACTGCAGAGAGAACAGTTGCGTTAGTGCAGTTCTTTCCTAATCCCCGTTAGAGAGGCCATTAAAACAAATTCATAGGCATACTGCAGGATGGGGTCACTAGTACAAAGACACAGATCTCCTGGAGGAAATGGGCACAGGTTAGATTTAGCTGTAATATTGGTCATGTGATACATTTAGGAGAAGAGCACAGAGACCATGTTTGAGAAAGAACAAAATTCTCTTCTGGGAAACAGTAGCTTTGGAAAAAAGAGATCTCATGGTCACAGCAGACAAGACAAGCTGAATGTAAGTCCCTGTGAGATGCTGTAACCAGAGAAACTAAGCTATTTGATGTATAAATGGGCTAAGGAATAATGTATCTGATTCCAGCTTGACTACTCCTGAAATATACTGCCCAGTCTTCTGCTTGTTAAGACAAGAAAAAACATTAAGTTGGAGAGTATTCACAAGAGACCCACAGGAATGACTACAGGGACTGTAAAATGAACAGTTCATGGAGTCTGACCTCTGGTTAAGTGGGAGCTTACACCAGTATAAGCTCCAACTTACAGATCTGAATAAAGATCCCCTATCAGACAAGCTGGTATGCTTCCCCTGCGCCCAGTCACACCAAAAGGTACATATTTGCAACAGAAAAAAATAAAATCTTTAAATCTTAAATCTTTAATTAAAAAAACTAAATCTGAGCACACACATCCCTTACCACCACCCTCTTACCCAGCAGCATATTGTCTCTAAAAGAAGACAATGTCTCAAAATGTCTTGGCTGTCCAGACACCCAACTTGCCTTCCTTAACTACAGCACAGGACAACAGGGAGGTGAAAAGTTATTAAAAACTGCACAGCCATAAAAAAGTAAGCCAAAACCCATGTGTTTAAGTACCAGGTGAGGGGCACCCTCTCAGCCTTGAACTTCAAATGATCTGTAAAGACACTGAACTCAGGAGTTCATTTTTGTGTGTGCAAACAGCTAATGACACCTAAACTTTGCTGGGGAAGCCCACATGCTTATCACAGGTAACATACGAGTCCTTAATACAGATGAAGCCTCAGAAGTGTTTGCATAAAGCTGGGGTGCTGTAGTGCCCAGACCCATCTGTACCCCAGAACTATGCAAGTGGTTGGCATGTGGATGTGCCAGGGAGGATGGGAGAGGAGGGAGCTGTGCCCCTCTATGCCTCAGCCCCCTCAGGGGTGCTGATTCATAATAAGCCCTCCAAAAAAAGTCTAACTTGTTACAGTAGTTCTATTATTTAATATGAATGGCTGAATTAACTCAGAGGCCTACTCATCAGCACCTTTCACTACAGCACTGAAGAGGACCAGGCCGTAGAACCTGTTGATCAAGATCACTTTTAGCTACAGAATAAAGTTTAAGGAAAGGTGAGGTGGATGAAACAAGCTGCTCAGTTCCCCTCTTGTGGCCAGCATAACACCTGAAGCTGCATCAGGGCACTGAGCCGGCAACAGAACCCAGCTTCACTGGCCATGCTTACTTTGGAGGAACCTCGGCCGAGATAAGCATACATCCCCTCTCACAGGAGGTGGAGGAGCTTCCATAAATTAAGCCATTTTGGTCACCTGGCTTTTAAAAACATTATCAACTTTGATATTTAAAAAAATTGATTCCCCAAAAGCCCATTCATGCCCCAACACAACCCCTTCACGACACCTATTTAGATGGTGCTTGCTTTTCTGATAGCCTGGAAGTGCCTTCAACATCTGCTCAGTGAAGGCCAGCTCCTCCAACCTTTTTCCCTTCCCCTGGAGCTCCACCACTCCCACGTCTCCTCTCCAGCAAGGGGAAAGATCTGGAAACACTGAACGGAGGAGAAAGGGCCCCATGGCTATTTCACACACCTGAGACACAGTTTTCGTACATCATCTTGCTGATCAGGCTCAGGGCTTCTGTAATTTTCACCGAGAAGTTGTAAGCATCTTGCAGGTATTGCACCAACATCTCCTGTTTGACCAGCTCTGTCTGAGACTGCTCTTCTGGTACAACTTCTTTGGTCTTACAACTACTGTTGCCATGTGGAGGATCCTCACTGTTCTCACCTGGGTATGAACCTGCACAGCATGAACACTTGTTTGTGAGCAGTACTGAAAGTACAAGAAAAGCAGGCATGGTTCAGGGCATTTTCACTCTTCCCTCTCCACCCCATGACGACACCTTCCAAGAACCAGGAGACAAAAATCCAAATTCTGCCATCAGACTTAACTACAAAGACAAAATCTCAGCAAGCTGTAGAGCAAGTTCCGGTACTAAAAAGTGATGCACCACAGAAATGCCAACTTAATACAGGGGTGGAGAAAGGCATGGTCCAGCTGGGGTAAACTCCATTAAAATGCTGAAGGCGTTAATTTGAACTTGACAGCTACCCAAAGATGGATGAAGCCCTGAAAGGGAATCAGGGCAGAGTAAGGAGAAGGCAAACAGTACTACTCCCTAGCAAAGTTTGTGCGAGTGTGGAGAGTTGACAAAGTTAAGATTTTTTAGATGGTAGACTTTTGATAGAAATAAGCTCAAGGGGATTGGCTAGGAAACCTTATTCTGAAACAAACACCAAAGATAAAGCACATGAAATACACCCAGAGGCTTGAGCCCCAGATAAGCAAGACTTTGCTTGAACCAGATACTTGGTCAAGGCTGCTAAGGGTAAGCATTATGTGCCACCACCTGTTCAGGAAGCAGAACTCCTGACAAATTCAGACAGGACAGAAGAGTGTGAGTGGATAATGCTAGCTTCCCTCCCCTCAGCAGATATTACATAAGTTAAAGCATCAGAAATGCACTTCTACTGGGAACATGGAACTGTTCCAACCAGAAATGAAATAACAGGACTAATGTGATCCAGCCAAAATGCCAGGCCACTAGAGGAGCAAATGATTCAGAGATGGTGCAGCTCTGTGAGCTGTCAAGTACACACAGACTGAGCCCCACAGGTCAGAAGGACGGACAGGGCATTCCAGAGGGTTTTGGTCTAGCTCCAGCATCAGCTTGGGCTTAGGGAAGAGACAGAGTGATCTGAAGTAGTTACCTGTGTAAAGTCTTTTCAGAACACCCAGGATTGTTGCCTCCTCATTTTCCTCTGTGGGGCCACTGAAGGGCTCCTTCCCCTGGAAGTGACACAGGGCCTTCTGCGTAAGGCGAGCTGCACTCCTGGACAATGACAATGCCCAAGAGAAGAACGTCAGCAACCCGTTAGGGCAGAACACAAAGGAAACCACCCAACTTTGCCCTGAACACCTGGGAAAGCAGCTCCTGCCAGCATCTTGTGCTGCGTGCCCATGTCAATCTCTTCCTACAGAGAAATCTTACTGGAAATAATCCCTCCACCCTGGAGCTCAAACCTTTCTTGAACAGGGAACAAGAGACCAACACATCCCTTGGGATAAACACTTTTTCAAACTACAGAGTCTTCTTACTTGTAATTCAGCTTCCTCAGCAGCCTAGTGATTTGCTCCGATGTACTCTCCGCTGTTTCCTCAACTTCCAGCACCTCCTCTTCCCCTTCCTGC
Organism: Buteo buteo; assembly: GCF_964188355.1. Classification (NCBI taxonomy): domain Eukaryota; kingdom Metazoa; phylum Chordata; class Aves; order Accipitriformes; family Accipitridae; genus Buteo; species Buteo buteo. Next base: position 46,294,363 of record NC_134178.1, on the reverse strand, counting down.
TGTGGTTGAAAGAGCTGCTGTGTGGCAGACCTAACTTCTGGCAGCATTGCTTCCCACTCTTCCTCTGGGGTGATCACTGGAGCTATTAAAAAAAAACAACCAGCAGCAGGAATGAAGAATACAGAGGCTCAAATGACACCTTAAATGGGGAGAGAAACTCATATGGAACTTAGAAATTCTACTTTTTTTTTTTGTATTCCCTGCAGGCAGGCACTATTCCCATTGCTGATCCCACCCAGACTGCAGCAAGAATAGGCAAGAACTCTTTGGCATAAAAAAAGAAACCACTGAGGATAAAAACAACAACAAAAAAACAGGTAAGAGAGAACCATCATTTGGTATTTATTGTTTTGTAGGCAGCACCAAGACCAAAGCTAATCAAGTTTAAATTAATATCTGACCAAAATTATGGCTCAAGCAATCCTTGAATGGTTGAAAATAGAAACCTGGGAGGGTATTTATAGGTATTTTTAGTTCTTACCCTGAAAATAGGATATTTAATTGTTGATCTATACATGGACATTGAAATTGCCCTTTTATAACACCACTGTATGAAAAACTGTTGTGAGTTTAATCCCAGTTATCTGGCTTCACCATCTCACACAAGTAAGATCTGAGACAAAAGCCACTACAACCTGGGAGCAAATTTAAGATGAGGAAAAAACCCCCCACCCTGATACGCCCTGGGAAGGGGAAAGAGGAAGAAGGGAAATTACCTCCTGTGGATCTGTCACGGTCTCTCATTTCTTGCAGCTTCTGCACCTCTTTCTTCAGTGGCTCAGCCAAGTCAGTACAGCTTAGCTGAAGATGCCAGGAAGAGAAGAAATATGTTACTTATCCTCCTTTTTCTGAAATGCTAGAATTCTCCTTTCTCTTCCACTCTCTGCTTTAAGTTGTCAATCCCCTCACATAACCCTGGTTTTGGAAACTGGACTCTGGCCATCATCCTAGAAGGGGAAGTACTATAAATTGCCAGTCTGAGGCTCAGGAGCTCAGGAGAAGGTGCAGCTAAACACAAAGAGCTGCAGCTCTGTGCAGAATGTTCTAAAAGACTGATTCTGATCCTAAGGAAAGAAACCCCGCAGTGGATTCAAATCAAACTACTGCAGGTTTTTCCACAATCAAACACATCCCTCCTGGCCTTCAGCATACCTACCAATTACACCAAGCAAGGGAAGAGCCAGAGGAAGCAAGATCTGAACCTGGGAAAGCCAGAAAGCTCCCAGCTGCAGATTCCAAGGCTACGTTGTCCCTCCCACAAGACACAGAAAGGCTGCTGCCCTGCCTATAGCAAGCTGCGGGTATTCAGCCTGCAAACAGACATCTAGCATAGCCAACATGCTAGTCAGAATTACCTTGCTGGAGAAGGGATTGTTGGATAAAAACGCAGCCAGGAGCTGGATCGCATTTTTAGCTACTACCACAGATTTGTCTCTGAGACGCCCAACAGCCAGCGATACCACAGACTGAAACTGAGTCAAAGGCAGGGCCTAGCACACAATGAGAGCATAGACAAAGTTAGCAAGAAGGCCTAGAGACTCAGGAAAAGTTATTTTACTGCAGACATTAATTTACTAAAAGGCATAGATTATAGATTTATAGAAAAGTCTAGGTGTGAATGGACCTCTGGATATCTTCTGGTCCAACCTCTGTTGAAAGCAAGGACTTCAGTTAGGCTATCCAGGGTCCCATTGAGTCAAGTTTTAGTATATCTAGCAAGGGTGATGTTTTCCCACACCAATGTTCAAAAAGAGCTTGCACACTACGCTCTTCCTTCTAGTCTGTCCCCATAATGAAAACCAGCATTTAATTTCTGTTCCCCAGTTCCCTTGCCCTTAGGAACTTTGGTCTCTTGGGAAAAAGGAACTGCTGACACCACAGTACACAGGGACAATACCTTTCTCTATTAAACTTCAGACTCTGCAAACAAAGAGCAGGGTGACAGAAATTCCCTTAGAAAACACAACAGGGGAAAGGATGACTGAAGCAATGTCACTTCCCTAGCACAGACTTACCTTGCACTGAACGATTCGAGTGAAAAGCTGCAGCACACGGCTGCGCACAAAGCCATTGATGTCACAGACATGGGCCTGCAGCATATTCAGGAACTGGTCCCGAGTACCACGGGCAGCTTCCTCCAGCTGGTCACCATTCAGCACCTGCACCAGCACTTCTGCCATAGCCACCAGAACGGCATTTCGCATCATGTAACTCTGCAAAAAGAAGAGTTGTTGAACCAGGAACAGATAAAAAGACACAACTTGATATGCCAAGGGGAAGGATAGCCCAGAGTTGGGGCTTTCTAAGTTTCAGGCTCCAGCCTTAAGTGAATTTCTCCATTATGGAGTTTGTATTAACCTTGGGAGAGCACAGATATGCCTGCAAGATAGAGCAATCCAACCCTGCTATCCAGCTAGGTTTACAGAAGCCAAAAACTGATATGAGAAACACTTATGGCTTTTAAGGGCAGTTTAAAAAAAAGGTAACACAATGGCAAACTCATTAAGTACTGAAGAACAAGGGACAGCGGCTGGCATCTCAGACCAGTAAGCAGTTTCCCACCATTTTCTGATACTCAAGAGTAACAACCAGACAGTGGATGTCACGATTTCCGTTTCCTTTGCATCTTTTAGGTAAGGGCAAAACCTATTCCAAAGAGCAGGTTTTGGCTACTTGATCTCTGTGGATGAGGTTCTGTTTTCAGACAGAAAGACTGGATAGCAGCACCTCCACCACTTGACTTCTCCAGACAGGCAATATTGCAGAAATGTACCTCCCCATCCAAGTGACGCAGGAGAACGCTCATGTTGGATAGCACCAGAGCTGGAATCTGTTCAGCCAGTTCAGTTATAAAGGTAGCATAACCCTTGATACCAGAAGCATCGCGAGTCAGATCCTGTGGACATTTTTGTCCAATTTCCCTGCACAGAAAGATGAAACAAGGAATAGGGTGCTTCAAGTTGCTAGGGATAGAAGGACAAGCCTTGGGGTATGTTTCTCACCTTAGCAATTCACCCACCAGGCTTTTCAGACCATACTCTGTAGCCCAGAGGCTCACAGCCTGTGCAAACACTGGGGCTACATGTTCAAAGTGCTGCAGCATCTGTGTGATCTTCAGAGTGGCACCTTTCTCATGTAAGAAGGAAGAAAGAGGTCAGGGAAAGTAACTGGGAATGGCTTCAGGAAGAAGGCAGAAGAGCAAGAACTCACTGAACATGTGATCATAATGAACCAGAGCTGTGGCAAGCAGATGCGTCACAGCCTCCCGTGTGGCCCGGTACTTCTGAAGACCAATACTCGAATTCTCCAGGATACGGTAGCAGCTTCCTGTCATTAAGCTAAAGCCACAGAAGAGAGACAGTGAACCTCACTTGCACCAACATCATGCTAGCACACTGCACTAGGCAAACACATTTCTTGCAAACCAGAGAGATTCTCCAGTATCCTTAAAAACCCGAGCAAACAACATCTGAATTTTAGAGGTCTACACGAGGAAAGGAAGTGATTCCTAAACAAATTGCTTTTGCCTCAAGACAGTTTCCTCAGTTTCCCAGAGATCTGTACCCCACAGAGGGCTGTAATACCACCTCACTGGCAGATTTAACATTTAACCCTGCCCTCCAGAAAACCACTGTCACTCATCCCACCTCTACATCCACTCCATCCCATACCTGACAAACTCTTCTTCCACCACTGAACCACCCCAAAGCTTATGGAGATCCAGCTGCAGCAGCTGCGTGAGTAGCCTTAAAAGCGGCTCCCTCTCCTCTTCCCACAAGGATCCAGAGGTCTTGGTACGGTTCTTCTTGTTCTAGAAAGAAGATTACACGATGCGATACATCAGCAGCTTGACAACAGAAAAAACACCATCACCACCCTGCTTCCCTCAAAAAAGAAAATGACTGTCAAATTCTACAAAATTAAGAGACATACAGTGAGACGCATGAGGAGCTTATATGCCCACGTCAAACGACTGTTGCTGTCATCTTTGAGCACAGAAAGGAACTCTTGAGAAAATACTGGCACACTAAGTATCAGCCAGACACTGAAGAGTGAAAGAGAGAGGCCTGGGCATCTGAGGCCCTGCTAACGTTTAGACAAATATTGTCCCTTTGGATGTTTTCCATCTACAGTTTCACAGAAATACCAGTACTCCACATTAATGCACTGCTCTTCCTGGCAAAGCGTTTAAATAAACCCAGTTATAACATCTGATAGAAAGCACAGAGATCAGCAAGCTTACGTGTTTTCTACTTTTACCACCTTGTTTTCCTTTCCCCCCAGTCCCCTCACCTACCTTCCCACCAGGACCCACCTCCAACAAACCACTTTTGCAGGTTTCCATTTCAAAGGCATCCACCAGGCCAGTCAGCAAGTAGCAGTTCATCTTGAGAGCATTGAGGTGAGCAGTGCGGTCTGTGCGGCTTAGCCCAGAATCACCCAAGATGGCAGGAAGTTCATTGGAATGATGGGACACCACTGAAGAGAGGCAGAAAGTCATGAGCACTCCTTGCCAGGCCCCTCAGCCATCCGCTCTTCTGGAGACTTAGAGCAGTCATCAGATTACCAAAGACGTGTGCTCACATCTCACCAGCTGTAACATGGGCTGCCCCCTGCAACCCAAACCTTGGACACACTGCCCTATCCTATCCCCACAGCCCCTCATCAGCTCATAGAAACACTCGCTCAGAGCTGACGCATCCCAAGATGTATTTTCCAGGGACGCAGGGAAGGGGATTTTCTGTCGGCCTGCCCTTACAGCGAACACGCACAGCTCAGCGTTGTCCACCAAGATTACAGACCCGTATTACTGGAATGGGCTGAGGGTGCAACCCAGCTGGTCGAGTCACATTAGCCTTTATATCATCACTGAGCTGCCACAGGAGATCAACCTCTCTATTACTCCCACCTCAGCTGGAAACAGCAGATACCCACCGCGCATCATCAGCTCCAGGGCATCCTCCTTGACATCAGTCCCCACAGCTTGGAAGTGGCTGCAGGGCAAGCAGAGCGTGTGAGGGCAGTGAATAAACACCACCAGGGAAAGGCATGAACGCTCAGGTGCGCCAGCCTCTCCACAACCCTCCTCCACCCGCTCCCCTCCCGGTACCCCCGGCCTCCACGCTCGTCGCTCTGTACTCACTGCAGCAAGCTGTAGAGGGGGTCGAAATGCTGCAGCACTGCCAGCGCGCCCCGAGCCCGAAAGGCAGTCCGGAAGGCTGCGGAGAAACACGGAGAGGTACGGGGAGATGCGATCACGGCCGTGAGCCGGTGGTAGAACCGGGCCAGGCCGTGAGGGGTGTATGTGGGGGGGGGGCCTTACCCGTGAGGGCGGGTGGCAGCTCGCGGGCGGACAGCACCTCCTGCACTACGTAGCGCCCCGGGCCGCAGTCCCGCAGCAGGTCGGCGGGGGAGAGGGGCAGGTGGAACTCCCGGGCCGCCGCCATAGCCCCCGCCGTAACCCCACAAGCCGAGGCCTCCTCCTCCTCCTCAGGCAGGGCCCCGGTAACTCAAAACACCGCGCGCGGGCCGCGCTCCGCCCGCCCCCCGCTTCCCCAGCCTATCAGCGCCCAGCAGCGCTGCCGCCCGCCAGCGCCTCGCCCAATCGCCGGCTCCCTTCCCCCCCCCTTCTCCGACCGTTAGCGTGACGCCACGCCCTCCTCCTTCCGTTTTCCCGACGGCCACAGCGGCCGGAAGGAGCCGGGTCGGAGCCACGGGGCGGACGGAACCGCTCCTCTTCCTCTTCCTTTTTCCCCTTCCCCGGTAGCGGGGGGGGAACCGGCCTGCCCGCCGGGTCACCCCCATGGCGGTGCTGGTGCGGACGGTGGGGCGAGTCCTGCTGGGCCGGACCGCTCCCCTGGTCCGGACCGAACGCAGCATTAACGGCGGCGGGGCCCGCTGGGGGCCGGTGCGGCCCGGCCTCCCCGTGCCCTTCTCCTCACCCTTGGCAGGGCTGACCCGGGCCTTCCGCATCAAGGAACCCCCAAAGCGTAAGGAGGTGGATCGGTGGACGGAAAAACGGGCCTTGTTCGGGGTCTACGATAACGTGGGGATCCTGGGTAAGACCCCGCTCGCGGTTGCGGTTGGAGGGGAGGGAGGCCGGACCCACCTGGGCGGTTTCTCCAGCAGCGAGAAGGCAGGAGGGGGGTGTAGGGGGGTAAACTGGGGCCGGCCGCCCCGGGAACAGCGTCCTCCAGGGCCTGGCTTCATCCTCTCTGCCCTCCTGTTGTCAGGCGGCTTCCGGCTCCACCCGAAGAACCTCATCGTGGGGCCCAAGTGGCTGCAAGGGTGGAAGGGGAACGAGTTGCAGAGGTGCATCCGCAAGAAGCAGATGGTGGGAGATCGGATGTTTGTAGAGGACTACCACAAACTCAACAAGAGGATCCGATACTTGTACAGGCGCTTCAATCGTACCGGGAAGCACCGCTAGGAACAACCGTGGGTTCAGCATGTGGAGCGTGGTTTTGCGGCATCGTGGTCAGAATAAAGCCGGCTTTCACACAGTTGGGTTCCCAGTGCTTTCTGCAACCTTTGCTGTGTATTTCTGGCCCAGTCCCAAAGTCCTGCTGCTGCTCCAGGCCCGAGCTCCTCTGTGCAAGTTCTGGATGCTCAATCATTTCTGACACACTTCTCGCAGACGTCTGTTCCAGTCCGCATCCCAGAACTTGACTTGAGAGTCCTCTATTTTTTGGCCAGGCTTCTAGCATCTTTTCGGTTGCTGTGAGCCCCAGGTCCTTGTGTCCTGCTTGACAATTTCAGTATGCTCCAGCTTAGATTTTTGCTCACAGCCAAATTTTCAAGTTAGTGCTAAGAGTGCCTGTTAATATGTCTTCCTGCTCACTGCTTGCCTCCTTGCCCTCTATTTATCTGTGATTAATATTAAAGCGTGAACGATCCAAGCATTAGTTGAAATGCATCAAAACATGTCTTAAGAACAGGATTTGTCTCTGTTTCACACTGATGATGACATAACCCTGCACTAATGACACCTACTCACCAAGTGGCCTTTTCCTCTTAATTTAGTCAGGATTTGCAAAAGTTGTTCAGGCACTTAACTGTTTCAGAAAACTCTAGCTTCTAGTTTTCTATAACTGTTACCACCAGTTCCTTTAGGGGAGAAGTTACAGTAAGTCAAAGACTTGTATACTTCAGAAAAATCTGTACAATGAGCAGGTATTTGCCTCTCCCTTCTCCCTTAGTTGTTAATTTGGCTGCTAGGTTATTGGGGAGTTACCTGCTGACTTGATGTATTTTGTTACACAGCAATGCTGCTCTTGTCTTTTAAAAGTACTTGGTTGGAAGCAGCAGGGAATGGAAAGAACTCCTTTGAGGTCTAAGCCGTAGGAAGGTGAAGCCAAAGCCTCTGTGCAGGCAGCTGAAGTCCATGTTCTCAGAGCAGGGTGGCAGACCTGTGGGACTCTTTGCCAGAAGGTGTTCTGGCTTCAGGAAATGTCCATGGATCCAAGTGGGGACTGAGCAAGCACTTGGAAGAGAGCAGCTAGGGGTTATTACATATGTAAACCACAGGTGTAGCAAATCCTTAGCTGAAAGTATATCAGTGACTGGAAAAGCATCAGAGAAAAGCATCACGTAGCCTTTGTCGCCTCTCAGTCCTTAAGCACCAGCTTGGCAAGGGCTCTGTGTACCGGTAGTTCCACAAGCTCCATCCTCCGTGATTTGCAATTGTTATTGGAACAGTCTTCGTGCTGCAGCAGGAAGGTCACCAAGCTACAGAAGCTTCTTCTCAGCTTGTCTGAAGGCACAGCTTAAAAACCTTCAGTTCCACTGAGGCTAGTGCTAGGTTGTTCCTTAACCCCCAGTAGTCCTATCTGCAAATCCCCTGGTTGTAGTCACAACCCTGTTTTAAGTCTTCACCTTCCTTGTAGCTGCAGTCTTTTGGCTCCCAGGCTATAATTTATAATCTGTCTTGTGTATCTACTAATCTGTTGGATCTGACGCTAAAAACTTTTATTAAATGGCCTGTATCACCTTATGAAAGGACAAGTTGTGAACCAGTTGCTCCTCACCCCACTCACCGCGCCAAACACCGTATGGGGAGATTTCTTATTCTGCTGCACTCCTGCCTCCCTGTTTGTCCCAAATTGAAGAATCCTCCCTTCCGATCCAGCAGGCTTCTCAAAAAAAATCTTTAGAGAGGGAAAACAAACCAAACGCGTAGTAGCTGTTCTCGGGGCTTGGGCCACAGCCGCTTCCTTGGCGTCCCCGTTGAGGCTGTGTGGTGGGGTGGAAGCCGGCCAGCGACGCCATCTCTTAATTGAGGGGACAGCGGCTTAACCGGAGCCAACGGGCTACGGAGGTGGGAGTTACGGAGCCGCTCCGCGGCCCCCGCCTCTTCACGGCACCTCCGCGGGCCTGGCCTCGAACCGGGAAAACAACGGGGACGGTCTCGGGCCCTGCATGACCCCAACGGAGGGTGGCGGCGAGGGGGGTTTCCCTCAGGGCTGGTGCGGGCGGCGGGTCCGGTGGCCGCCCGGGCCCCATTTGGCGACCGGGAGAGCGGCCGTGGTAGCCCCGGGGGTGGCGGGAGGGGGACGCGCCACCGGTCCCGCCGCAGGGGCGGGGCGCCGGGCGGGGGGCGGGCTCTGCTCCCATTGGGCGACCCCGAGAGTCAGTCACGGGGTGGGGCGGGGTTTGTCCCGTGGAAAGTCGGGAGCGAGGGAGGAGGCGGGGCTCGGCTAAATGGCCGTCTATCACAGAGCGCCTCGCTCCGGCACGGCGGCGGAGCGCTGATTGGCTGCCGAGGAATCCAAAGGGGGCGCTGATTCGCTGTTCCTTCCTGCGGCCGCTTGTGAGTGGTTGTTGGCTCTAGGGGCGGGGCCTCGCCGCCTATAAGTGGGGGAGCCCCCGGCGGCGACTTTAGTTGGCGGGGTGCGGAGCTCGGTGCTGTGGCGTATCCGTGGGGGGGTCCCGGTCCGGTTCCGCGATGTGAGTGTCCGCCCGGCCGTGGCTTGGAGGGGGGGCAAGGGGGTGGAGGGGTGTGGGTGGAACGGGAGGGAACAGGCCCAGCGTAGACGACCCCCGCGTCCTGGCCGGTGAGGTCCGAGTGGCGCATTGCCGCTGTCAACTTGGCCGGCGGCCACCGCTGCGCCCAGCCGTCCGGGGGCTGCCGTGTCCCCGTCCCCGGGGTGTTCCCCCCGCGCTGTGTCTCCCTGTCAGCGTGACCCTCGTCCCGGTGCTTGTGGCACGCTGCGGGCCCCCCTCCCCGTCTCCCTTCCCGGCTCCCGGGAGGCTGCAGTGCCGGGCACCCCCCGTACACCGGGGCTGGCCTTCCACCGCTGCCCTCCTGGGTCTGCTGTTGCTCCGGGCTCTCCCCTCAGCTCGTCCCTTCCTTGTCCGGTGTGTAGGGGGGTATAAGAAGGGTGCAGGCCATCGGGGCAACAGCCAGCACTGCCCCAGCCCTGGGGGTACTGGGGTTCAGGTGGATTTTTGGGGAGAGTGTGCATGTGGGGGTCCTTTCTCTTGAGCGTCTGGGTTTTTCTCTTTACTCATCTCTTGCCTTAGGTCTGATCCAGCTCAGCAACCTGCTCCCGAGGCCCCCGAAGGGGGAGCCCCTGGTGGGGCCCCCCCCGGACAAGCCACCAATGTGAGCAGTAACCGTCGGCTGCAGCAGACGCAGGCCCAAGTGAAGGAGGTTGGTAACCCTGCCAGCCGCGCTGGCTTCCCGTAGGCTGCCTGCGTTCTTTTTTTCCTACCGCTCTGCAGCAGCGATGTTCTTGACAGGCGTCTGTTGCTGAGGGGGTGGATGCTCTTGTCATGCCAACGCCAGAAACGCATTCATACTCAAAAGGTGATGGCAGATCTATAAAGAGGCTGGAGGAGAGATTGCTTTATGTTTAAAAGCTGCTTAATTCCAGATAGGGTTTCTAAGGAGCGGGCCTGTTAGATTTTTGGTACCTGCTAGCGTGCATCTGTTACGGAAATAAAGCTATACAGCATCCAGAACAACTGGATCTTAATCCCTGCCTGCTGCTTCAAGGGAACAGTCTGTGTGCAGACTCAGTGTGTGATGTGGGGGGAACCTTGTCTGACTTTCCAGGGTCAGTGTCTGTGGTGTGGCTGCTGACATGCAGTAACGCCTTTATGCCTCACTGGGGCAGCAACATGTAGCTCTAACTTATTTTTGCAGTTACTGGGGAGGGAGCCTATGATTACTCTCATGAAGGGAGTGAATTAGACTTGCTGGATTTCAGAGCTTTTAAAGACCGGTGATGAGAATGTGGGGCCAAGGACCTGGTTTAAGTGTAGTTGAACTGATACTTTAACACGGGGTCTAGGATTTTTTCCCCCCACTTCAAAGTAGGCAATGACTTGAAAACTGTTTCTTATCCTGACCCTTTTTCCTTGTTTAGAGCTTTCACTTGTTAGTATCTCAGTGTTAGTTATTGGCCAAGTTACTCCTCTTTTTCAACTCTCTTTACCAATACAACTGCTGCTACTATTCTTCCTTCTGCAGGTGGTCGATATAATGTGTGTAAACGTAGACAAGGTGCTGCAACGAGACGAGAAACTGTCAGAGCTAGATGACCGGGCAGATGCACTTCAGGCTGGTGCCTCACAATTTGAAAGTAGTGCAGCAAAACTCAAAAGGAAGTACTGGTGGAAGAACTGCAAGGTGAGTTTCCTAGTGCCCTGACCTCCTTCATCAGAAGGAAATTGGCCTGGTCCTCTCCTGCAGGGCTTTGAGAGGGTAGTTGGGGCTTAATAACAATTTCAAATGCTTAGGATTCTTTTACTGTGGAAAGACTTTGAGGCCTTGGCTGTCCTACCTTCAGGGTCTGGCTTATGTTCCCTGGGTGTCAGGGAATATGTGAACTTGTCAATCTGTTCTGAGTATTATTCTTTGCCAATCTCTCTCTCCAGATGATGATCATGATGGGAGTGATTGGCGCCATTGTGGTGGCGGTGATTGTAAGTAAGTACCAAAAAGCCCAGGATCAAAGGTGGAGAAGCACCAACTCTAGAGTACTTTAAACTTTTTGGTTTGAGATCTGGAGGGTCTTGATTGCATAAGTGTTAACTTCAGTCCTTGGGGAAGGGAGGTGGGGGCGCTGGAACTCCCACGCTTATTGTGGAAATGGTATGCTTTACATAGTAACAGAAGGAATTGGGGGTGGCCATCATTGTAGAGATGGGAAATTCTCTCTGCCAGGTCAGGTAAACACGTAAGTATGAGGGGCATTTGCCCTGGAGCGGGTGGGTTGGCAAATCCCTTCCCTGGTGGGGGATTTGGGGGTCTCAGGGGGCATCTTTGGTGTAACTTGCCCTTTTGTTCTTTCCTTTTTTCCCCTATTGCTTTGTCTCCAGTCTACTTTTTTACTTGAATATAGCTCCTTCAGTCCGCAACCTACTGTCCCCTGTCACCTTGCCTGTCTCTTCTTGCCCCTGAATCGTTCCTTCCCTTCCCTTCCACCTAGCTTCTTCATCGATTTCTTTATTGGTTTTGATTTGTCTTCTGTATAGGACTCTGAAGCGCTCTACTGAACATGGTTAGACTCTTCAACAGCTGCTGCAGCTTTAGGGAGGGTCATCTGAGTTTTGAGGAAAGGGAAGGAGGAGGAGTGGGTAGCTCTTGCTGCTGCTCTTCTGCAGGGAATTTATGTGGTTTATTTTTGGGTGTGAGCTTCTCAAATAGTGCCTGTATGGACTCTAGCAAAATAAGAATGCCTTAATGCAGTGCCTTTGGGGATGAAGGACTTCTGCATGTGAGATTCTTTAGTGTTCTGCCTAAAAAGAGTGGCAGCATGACTTAAGCTTTTCATTGAGCTTCTGAAATAAAGGCTAGTTTGTGCTGGTCAGTGACTGTGAGCCATCTGACTGAGCTAGATGTAGTGATGTAGATTTCTCTAGCCATGGAGAGATGAGCACTTAAATGATTTATTCTGCCTGTCCTTATTTTCAGATGACTTGCTGTCTGAACATGGCCATTTCAGTTATTATAAAGGAGAACCTACATGATTACCTCAGTCAAGTGCAACAGACTAAACACACTTAAGTGAAAGGAGTTTTTTTTACTATCTAAAAGGCACATGTGGGAGTAAAATCTCCTGCCAGAAGGAACGAAGGAACAACAGTAAGGAGTCTGGTAGGGGGTGTCAGATATTCCTTTCATCTATGCAGACACAAGCCAGGACCCTGTGGCTTTCTACTGTCTTGTAGTTTTCTGGAAGACTTTGGGGTAGTGGCAGAATGGGAATGGGTGTTTTGCTTTTGTGTTACTGGGTTGAATGTCAAAGGAAATCCACTACATAGATGGAGATGTGAAGGAGACTGGAGGTATTCCTGATGAGACTGAATGAGCCACACAGCTTTCTGATTAAGAATACCTGTTCTGTTTGTGCTGCCACAAAGCCTGAACTTTCAGCAGGAGTTAGAAAATACTTGGAATGGCTAGCTAGGGGATTCAAAGGAAAATGCTGCTCTCGGCATGGGTATTGCAAAGTGACATCAGATGTCCCAGTCTGGCAGCTTAGATCAATAGACATCTTGCCTATCAAACTGAAATCTTCCTACTTGCTATGGGTTCTCTTGAATTTAGATCCAAGGTGGTCTCTGCTGGAAGTAAACTTGCATCGTGGAATGCTGTGGCTTTCTGTAAGCAATTCCCTTGTTCTCCTCCATGAAAAATAACAAGAGCTGTGAAGTGCTTGAATGTGTTGTCAAACCTGGGCTTAAGTGAGCTGCCCTGTTCCTGAGTTTCTGCAGTCTTCTGAGGAATGTGCATCTTGTTGTTTGTTTAGTGTTTTTTGTTGTTGTTGGTTTTGGGTGGGTTTTGTTCTTTTGTTTGTTTTCTTTTTCACAAGCTGAGCTGTAGCCCGTCATCTAGAGTGGGAAGAGGGAACTCCTTTAGTTTAGGAAGCTCTGCCTCAGTTTTAGAACACACTGGCATCTGCCTAGGCTTAAGGGGATATGGGGAGGCAGGGGAGAACATCACTGGAGTTCCCAGATGGGAGTGAGGTAGCAAAGATGGGAAGGGCAGATGTTTTTGGTTTCACTGGGTGTGCTGGGGAAGCCCCTTTCCTCCTCACCAGGCATCTGGGAAGGGGCTAGGTTTTGCATGCTCACTTCCATGCCCAGCATTTCATTTGCACTGAGTTCATCTCCCTGCAATTCCATCCCTCTCCACCTTGGGTGAGGGCAGAGGTGAAGATCTGGAAGCCCTCGTCCCCTGAGCACTTCCCTAATTCCCTGTGGAACAGATGTGATGGACGGTCAGAAGTGCATCTACTGAAGAGGAGCCAGGGCCTGCTTGTACTACTTACTGCTATCATTTTAGGGGGTGGGCATACAAGCTTGAGGCCCACAGACCGGCAATTCTCTTGAACTCTTCTAAACAAGCCTTTGGTGCCACATTCTTCCTGTTCCTTTGGGGGCTGAAGTCCCCCTAGGCTGTCTATTCCATTTCTTTCTCTTAAATGTTGTATGTTGCCTCTTCTGTTCCCTTTCCCCTCCCTTGTGTCTCTATGCATGGGCAAAGAAAAAAATCACCAAGGCCCTCTGAGTAAAAGCAAGGGACTCTGCTGTTCACAGCATTACAGCCACTCACGCACGTGCAGTTTATTTCCTTCCTCTATAAACACAACTGTAATCTCCTCTGGCATGTTATACTAATCAGCTCATGTACTTTTAATGGTCTGTAAGAAACACAATTCGCCACCTTACTGAGTCTGTCTGGTCTGTCAGTGGGTGGGGAGGGGTTGGGATACCAAACTGGTTTTGGAACTTTTTTTTTGTCACTTTCATACTATACACACACCTGAAGTTCTGGCCCTCAAAGCAGTGGCTGACTTTCCATTGCAATGATGGTAGTTCCAGTTGTACTGGAACTGTGTGCTGGAGTGACTCTGGTAAGTCTGTAACATGAAGTATGAACCAGCAGCTGTGGAAGAGGCTGCCCAAGCCAACTCTTACTTCCAGCCACCAAATGTCTACCTGCTGTGTAATGCATGAGGAGGTAGTCCCCTGCATTGGAGGGTGTGTTACTGGTAGCTCTAGTTCCTCAGGCTGTGCTGCCTTTGGGTTTCAATAACCTATCCTAGGATCCTTAAACCCAGAAAGCAATTCTCCATTGGTGTTGGGACTTAGGTTCAGGATCCAGATGAAGACCTCCAAGAGTAGCTCACAGCATATCTTGGAGCATGGCTGGAATAAAGGTAAGTGCCCCCTTGTTTTGCTTCACTGTACACTTGAATCTCATTAAAAAGAAATGACAGAGCTTTGTCCAGTGTGGACTTATTTTAAAATGAGGTGCTTGTGCCCTTATTTGCCCCTGCTGTTCCAAACTTCAGGTTGTAAAGCAGTACTCCCTGTGGCTTGTGGTTCCCTTACGATCAATCTTTGTCCGGTTTTAAACATCATCAAAATCATGCCAGAACAATGTATGGTCAATGGTGGATTTGGAGCAGTGCAGCCAGGCTAATTCTTTGAAAGATGAAAGCCTTCCCAGGAAAGGAGGGTGTCTGGACTGGCTGGTGGATTAAAGCAGCACATACGGTCTGAACTTCAGCACAGGTCAGGCCTGCACAACCTGAATGAACCAGTCATGCTACAATTCCTGCCAAGTTGTGTGTTGTCTTCCTATTAGTTCCCAGCTTTGTTCATGTAGGGGGATAGGAAAAACTTTTTCTTGGAACAGATGTGTTTCCAGACTGTTGACTACACAGTCCCTGAGGTCCCTAGCCAAACCTAGGGACTTGAATGCTCACTTTCCAAAGCTGGCCAGCTGCTCTGGAGCACAGAACTGGGGCTGAAGGTGCTGCTGAAAGTTGCCCCAGGATTGTGCCCAACTCATGAGTCAATGTTGTGCATGTTTGCAAAGAGTTGCATGTCTAACCGTAAATCCTCCCGTAGGTATTTAAAGTACCATGCTCTGCTGGGAGCTCATCTTCTGAGTGAGCTAAGGTGAGCATCGGCATCTCTGCTGCTCCTGCAGATTCTGCTATCCTGGGCAAAACATGGTTTTAAATGTGCACTAAAAGCAAGGCCAAGGTTTTGGCAGAGTAGTTCTTCATACGTCTAGTTAGAAATCCAAGCTCTGCCTTTATGCATGCAGCTCCCATAGCAGCTGCTTCATCCTGACACCTTCAGATTTGGTGGGGGAGGAAAAGCCTCAACTATACTGCTCTTAAATGGATATGTCTTAAACCTTCACGTTTCTAGATGCCCTAGGCCTTGCTCTGACCTTCCCTGAGGTTTCTATGCACTGATCAAAGTAGGCTGCATGCTCTCATCAGTGGCGGGGTTGTTTTCTTGTCTCAGCTGGAGAGTAACTGAATGATGGTGGGGAAGACAAGATTTTTCTTCAGAGTAGGAATGCAGCATCAACGCTTGTTTAAGGGACCTAGCTTCCCTGTGAAGTGATGGAGGTCTCTGCTCTGACGTATCCACTGGGGTTGGAAGCCTTAACTTGGTGAAGAGAGGCAATAACGAGGAAGTACAGAGGTTTTATCTTCGTTCGACCTCTGAGCAAATAATTACTCTGAGAGATGTACGAGGTAAGGATATATATATTTTACAAAATAGGCAACTCAGCTGTGTCTGTTGGATACCTGAGTTCAGCCCAGTGTTTCTTCCAGGTTACCTATGATGCTTCCTCTTGGAAGAAGTAACTGGGTCCCTTCACAAAACTTCTCCCGTTTGCAGGCCAAAATAAAGTTGCACTTCAGCCTCCATACTTCTGATAATCTTTGAGCTGTTTTTTTGTCAGAGATAGTTACTTGGAACACCCTTATTTTGCTCCCCAGGTTTCCAATACGAACAGCCCCATAACATCCTTTCCTTCAGCATGTAGATCCACTAAATGATTCTTGCAGAGGCCAAAATGACTCTTTCTTTTCATGTTATCTCCTGCCACACTTCTTTTCCAAAAGCCCTTATACTATTTTTTAAATAAATTTGCCATAATCTCCAGATAGTAAGCTTTTTTTTTTTAGTTCATTGCCTTTAAACATGTACTTGGAAGCTGAAGGTGCTTTCCACTCTTGTGCTTACAAGACCCCTTTAAATATTGCATGTTGGTAAGTATAGAGAACTGCAAGACTGAACACAGCCATCCTTCCAGCATGTTCCTGATCTCTGTGGTTCCCCTCTGTCCTTTTACTAGCAGCACTGCTGCATTTCTCATTTCTTGATGTAGCGCCTCTCCACTCCTTGGATTTTACTGAACCTGTGCCAAGAGCCTGGGAACTCTTTCCTCAAATTCCTTCTAGGTTTGACCTCAGTCTGTGCAGACAAACCTTGCACCTATCTGTCCAGCTTCTCTAAGCACTCCAGCAAGCAGAGTTTTATTCTTGTGGATGTATTGCTTATTTTCTGAAGCAGTAGTTTTCTTGTTTTTTCTAGCTTCTGTAGACACTTATGTTGTACTTCCGTGCATTTCCTCTATTACCTTAATTCTTTGGGGCGGGGGGTGGGGGGTTGGGGGGGAAGGCTTGGTAGCTGTCAAATTGTGACTGTCACACTCTTAAGGAACAGGTTTCAGCAGATAGCAGGGTGTGCCTGCCTATGGCTCTCTGTCCTTGTGTTCCCTGCCTTCTCAACCATCCTGTGCTTAGCTTTCCCTAGTTTTCCTCCTTCCTGGAGGGGCTGGCCCATTCTTTCCTTTCTTCCAATACTTCTTTCCATTCCCCCAGTCTCACTACACTCCAAATTTCTTTAGAGGTTCTCAGAGCCTGCAAATTCATCATATCTTAGTTGGAGCCCTCAAACTTCAGTGTCCCTGTATTTTCCAGACTGTCTGTATCCCTTTTCTCTGCTAGCACATGGACTTCCAAATGCTCTTAACCCTCTATCAACTTGCAGATGTCTGCCACCACTGCGGTCCCACGGACACTGGGGCCCTTTGTAGCCTGCCTCTGTGGGCTGTTCCACATCCCAAAAGAGCTCACCTCTTTTTCCTTGTATTTCAGCAGTACTAAAGACTTCCACAAATCCTCTGCTAACGTTTTTAAGCTCCTAAACACTCATCCCTCTTCTTCCTCTGTAATTTCCCCATTGTAAACCCCTTCCTTTTCCTCATCCTTGTTCTTTTCCTTAAGCATGTGGAACTACCCACTTCTGTGCTGCTTACTCCTGCAAAACAAATCACTCTAATACTCCAACTTACCCACAAAATGATTTTTCTCCTCCTGCACTTCCCTTCCACCTTCAAGCACTTGTACTCCTACTTCTTTGCCTTCTCCCTGCATGACAAATGCTCACAGTCCAAAAAGACACAACTGGCTTTTCTTCAGTGTCCTGTGACCTACAGTTGTTCCTTGTGTGTTTTCCATGTCCTCTAAATAACTGCGCTATGCCTCTAACATACCTATGACCACTGAGCATTTATATCCCCTCAGCTTTCTCCTTCTCCCCAGCTTAGACCTTTAATTTGCCTTTTGCTGACCTACAAATCACTCTAAATGCACATTTCCTTCCCTTTTCTCTAGTATTTCACATTGTCAGTGAAATACTCCATTTTCTGCACTCTCTCTCCAGCACTGCCGGACTCACCTCTTGTTTTCAGCCAGACCAAGCTCACTATACATCTGTTGAGCTGATAATTTGCGGTCTTGTCAGCCTACAAGAAGTGTAGGGATGTTCCGGGGAGGATCACCTGATTTCTCCCAAGATGGCAATTTTTGCCCTGATCCTCAGGACAGGGAGGGCTAATCTATTTATCGGCTTGTATAACAGCTTTGTGTTTGTACAGGCTTTTAACTCTGGATTTACAGCTACCCAGAATGGGGCCATTACTTTTGAGTTCATCAGTCAAAGCTAATTTTTTTTGCATTTTAACACTTTTACAGAAGAGAGAGATAATATGGTGCAAGCTTCCCCTAGGGAATACATCACCACCTTCTACAGCTATATTTCTTTATGATGGTGAAGAGAATTTAGTATTTCAAGTAGTTATGCATCTGATTAATCTTCCTTTAATTACCCACTTAACTACATGTGATGCAGTGGGTCACATCAATTTTATGGTTATCACAAGGTTCCATGTGATGTGAGGAATCGTGTCTTACTCTTTGGATATTCAGGAAAGATCATGCTCACCATATGAATCACCATACGTTTATGATATACAGAGACTGTTTTAGAAGTTGCACCTGCTCTTTCTTCTTTCTTGATTTGGAGGTGGTTTTGTGAAGCAAACACCTTTGTGTCCAGTGTCAGGTTTTTACTTCACTTAAAATCTCCCATAAACACAGAAAGTGGATTTTTTTTTTCTTGTTTGTAGGAGTCCTGATTTTTTCCACTGGGAGCCTCCCAGGGGGAGTACATGTTCCCACAGCTCTAAGTGCCTGTGGTTGCAGGGCTTTCCCTCCTGCTGGGCTGCTCCCCTTGCTGAAGGACACCCCCTGAATCACTCGCTCCTATTCCCAGCAGAGAGACATCATCTTCACTTTCAAACAAGGGTCCTCAGCTGAGCACTGGGGTAAAGTTTGAAAAACCATGAATATTTGTGTAATAAAGAACACAGTGTCCACGTCTATGAGGAGGAAGAAAATCACTCTCTGCTGGGAAGTGAAAAGTGCATTTAGGTAATTGAGGCAAAAGCAGTACAACAAGCATGTGTTCAGCATCTCAAAGGGAAGAATTGGGCAACAGTTTATATACTGCAGTAAAATCCTCCATCTTCCCAAGGGCAGTGCATCTACCTTAATTTTTAAAATATTTGAAGTTTTTCTTTTGTTATGATTAACTAGTTTTTAAATTCAGAAGAGGTTGTTTGCAGTGTGATTGGGTACATAGTACCACAGCTATTTGCCTAAATGATACGCTTAAATTCCGGTATCTGTGTTTGTGTCCGGTCAAGTGGATAATCCTGTTTGTTAAGGACATCACCCTTGCTCTCTTGATATCCCATAAAGTGCTGTGTAAATACCATTGCAGCAGAGGTCTGAGTATTTGTAAAAAATAGTATGCCAAGCTTACTACAAGAAATAAGATGTGTGCTTTCATGCAAAGACCCCCAAATTCGTTCCTGGGAAGAGGACCATCTTTGTCCTGGCCTTGATTGCCTATGTGGTCCATTCCAATAGGCTGAAGCTTTCCCTGAAAGGATCTTAGATTAAAGCCTGCAGCACTTCTGTGCTTCACAATCCTCAGCAGAGCCTCTGTGGGTGAGCCAGAGAAGAGTGGAGCGGAGCAGAGCAGGCACTGCGTGACCTGTGCTATTCTGATCCTCTTTCCTGCCATGAGATCCTGCAAGAGATACTGTTTGGGATGTTTTTGAGGGTGTGCATAGCCACTTAGTTTCCATAGCTCCTATGTAGAGATCAGTTTATCCCCAACGCTCTAGCAAACGGTCAAATGGCTGAACGTACATGTGTACAGTATATCACAAGGAAGGAGACTGCTGTACAGCTAAGATCTACCAGTACCACAGAGGCAGCTTGAAAAGGGAGACCTCATTCTGCCAGGGGTGTTTTGTCCTGACCTGAGAGTGGCAGCAAGCATTGATCACCTCCCCGGAGTATTGTGTGTAATATAGATTGAGATTATGTCAGTGGCTGTAATCTCTCAGGGCTATACAAGTAGCCTCTCCTCGGGGAGAGGAGAGGGTGGGTGGCTTGATCTTGGGATCAGAGCCGGACATTAAGAACTAGGAAAAGAGCAACCAGTTTCCAACCTTAAGGAAAGCTTAACAAAGCTCAGCCTGTTGAGAGACTTGTACCCCAGAGACTACATTCCTATCCCTTGTTGTACCACAGAGGAGGCCAGTCGCGCCTGCCAAACCTCTTTAATTAACAACAGACCAGAACTGTGGCAGCATCCTTGTTGCAGGGAAAAGAAAGCATGCATGCACGTGTAGGTGCGCACATGCAAGGAGCGTAAGGAAACCAAGTGGACATCTCCCCCATACATACACTAGATCAACTCTCATCCCTGGGGATCCCCAGAGCAATAATATTTTATGAGACTGAAGAATTCACCCATAGTAGTGAAAGCAATGAACCCAGGCCAACCACAGTGCAGTCTTCTGCTACGGTCCAGGTAGAGCACCCCAGAAAGAAGGAAATGCAGATCCCACAGACAAAGTGTGCAGCCTCTGCTCCAACTGCCACCCGTCCGAGCTGTGGAATAAGCCACTGCCTCACTCGTGTCCCACCTCACCATCCCTGCTCAGCCCACGCGGTTCCAGGCTGTTGTAGGATGGCAGCATGGTCACTACAGCCTCAACGGTGAAGCGGTGTGGAGCACTGAGACCTGGTCCCTCGTCTTGGAAAGCAGTGTTATCGTGACTGTTTGGAGGAGGTTGCGGTGGAGAGAGCTGCTGCCGAGAACGGAACCAGCGTAAGGCCAAGATAAAGGTGATGGCGATGAAATCCAGAATCAGCTCTGCAAGCTCCATCACAGACAGGACAGAGGATCCGAACCAGAGACTCCACTGGTTCCCAAGCTGGGACAGCAGAGTCACTACCTGCAAGAGATGGAGAAAGGGCAGTGAGGACAGCCCTCGTTCGAGCCTTTTGCTTCCCTGCCTGCTCCCACTAGCAGTGCCCCCGCGGTGCTGGAGAATTTTTCCCACCCTGCCCCAGGAAAAGAGACTTGATATCCAGCAATGCTGCTGGAACAAATGCCTGCCAATATGGAGGCACATCGTGGGGGAATGGGTGAGTAGAGAGGACGTGGCAGTAAAGTGTGTACCGTGAAGGCAGGAGACTCCCCATTGGTCTTGTAGTTCCACTCCTCAAAAAAGATATTCACTTTGGCAACTCCGTTCCTGTAAATGAATGATGGGGCTCAGCAATCCCAAATCTGTAATCCCTGCGTTTCTTCACCAAGCGTAATTGTCTTCTCTGTCCCCTTCTGCCCTCCTGTTCTCCCACATATACCAGCCAGAGGCTTTTCCCCATCTCTGCTGTTCCCTCATTCTGCACTAAATACAGTCTTTGGTACTCACAGTGCACTTCTGAGACTGCACTGTGAAACCCAATGTTTGTGGCATCCTACATTGGCTAAGTACAAGCTCCTGCATGGCTCTCCTTCCCACTCTTCCGTCAGCCCTTACCATGACTCCAGACCACACAGCAGCTGCCTGGGGCTTACTATTTTCATACTAGCATCTGACCCTTTTCAGATTCTTCACTTGGATTCCCAGTCCTTGTTGAAGTTTCAGTTTATCTCTACTGTGACTCAAATCCACTGGCCTTGTCCATGGGTCCCATGCCTAATCTCTTCCCATCTGTGATTTAATCTTAACTCTGACCACCCCGACACACACACTCCACTGGGATGGTTTCTGGTTTGGATGCAACTTCTGTTGAGGGGCTCTCACCTCTTCGATGTGATATTGTATTTGTTCTGTTGTGAAAGCATGTAAAAAACCCAGTCCTGAAATGAAAGTGCAATAAATTGCATTACATGATCACAGTCACCTCCTGTAGGTTTAGTACCAGTTGAGGAAGGACTAAATGGGAGGTGAAAGCAGCGCTAGGGAGCCAGGATACCCTCTCCTTACCTCTGAGACAGCAGAAGGCCAGCGGGAGTATCCAGCTGACAGCTGGTATTCTGTCATTCTGGAAGACAAGAGGCTGTGTTAGCTGTTGAAGCTGTAGGAGCCACAAGGCCAGGTCTCTCAATCCCCAGGCACACCTGGAAACTCCCTCCCATGCTGAAGTTCTGCCCACTTCCCACTGAGCTTCTGCACAGTCCTTGGGAGCTCACCCCCAAGCCGACACTGATGCTCCTCAGCTATTTCGGCTTCCTAATGGGAGAAACATCATTTCAGGTCGCAGCTCAGCTGTTGACTCAAGCATTTGCCCTGGTCAGCGAATGCTTTCCAACACCTCTAGGAATAAAGAGTTTCCAGTCTGCCTGACAATCAAACTTACTTGCAAGGTTTCCGACATTTGTGGAAACAGCCCAGCACGTCAGCTTTGAATTCAGCCAGGAGTTTGTAATAGCAGTAGCCTGAGCAGCAGAGAAAGTAAATCCAGGTAAGCTCACAGTATCTGTATACAAAGGGTGACGGGCGACAGCGAGGGGAATCCAGGGGAGATTTCCTTCCACAAGCTCAGAGGGACTAGCCATCCAAGACAAGAGTGTCTTTTGGATGTCCCACACCAGGAAGGTCACTGAAGACAATGAGGAGATGTAATGGGACATGAGGCAGACCAAACAGGTTGAGGTGGGCATGAGCTTTACTATTCCTCCGGTCCACTTACCCCAGGCTACGTGCTTTGTGTAGTCACAGTACTCTGCTCCAGTGGGTAAGGGATAGAAGTAATATGCACAGCCACAGCGCTTTACCATGTTGAGCTGAAAGCAGGAGCGAATGCAGACCTGGGAAGCATATGAGGTGGAAAACGCTGAACAAGGGAACCAAACCCACTGCAGCCTGTATCACATCATACTATTAACAGAGCCCATGGACAAGCATGGCTGTTAGGGGACTGAAGCATTTCAGGAAAGTAGGGAAACAAGCTGGCACAGGACCAGTGATAATGAGTTACCTGTTCGGTGTAGCGGGATGAGTACAGATTTTGCACTGGCACATCGCTGCCATCCTCTGTGCAATCACTGTAACTGCCCCCAAGACGCACAGTCATCTCCTAGAATATTGAACAGTCGTTACTCAGAATGACTGGTTCTTTGCTGTTCTCTTTCTACGCTTCCCAGCCACAGGCTGCTTGTCCATCAGTATCTGCTTTTTATGCTTTCCTCAGGATGCCAGCTCCCCCTGCTTTCCTCCATTTCATTGTTCACTGATAAATTGCAGCCAAATGCTTCTCGTCTAGTCCAGTAAGCTGCTCTTCTTCCCCTCCCTCCACTCCATGTGATTAATCCCCTCTCTTAAATACACACTGGGCCCATGACAACCCATCTGTATCTATCCACCAAGTTAAAGCTCCCCCATAACCTCACGTCCACAGCTCTTAACCCTGCTGCTTCCTCACCTTTCTCATGCTGATGGAGGTCTCGATACCGGGACGCACGTTGAAACCCCCATCATCCATGAAGGCTGGCTCATTCTGATCGTGGACCATGACCCTGGCTCCTGTCACCGTGGACAATAGAGGGATGAAATCATTCTGTTCAGTGCGCACCACCAGAGAGAGACCTGAGGAAATGTCAGAGAGCAAGGGGGGTCACGGCCGGCTGTCGTGCAGGAGAGGAGAGAGAGCAGAATGGTTAGAAGTGAGTCCGTAAGAGATGAAGGACGAGAAACATCAACCAGGGCTGCACCAAAGCTGGGAAGCAGTGGAGGGTGGCTGGAGAGAGGCCAGAGCCAAAGCTGGAGGCTCCAGGAGAGGCCAGAGTAAACTGGATTTCTTCACTGGGGCTTAGAAAAAGCTGAACTGGGAATTGAGAGAGATTTCATGGAAAGACTCGGAGCCGGATGGAAGAAAAGCCTGAACTTTGGGTGTAGAGAGGTTTCAGGGGGTTTGGGTCAGTGGCTGGAAACAGGAAAATGGGGAAGGAGAAGGTAAAGACGAGGCTCTCTGGAGCACAGCACTACACCTCAACAGGGGACTTCAGGAAGGGCCAGCACGGGTCCAGAGGGAGCAACGAACATAAGGATCAGGCACTGATGGGAGAGAGAGAGTTCAGTGGGACAGCAGCGAGGGACAACCATGTCCATGAGACAGCCAGCTCCACACGGGTGAAAACAGAGCTTGGGCGAGACAGAGCAGGGCTGCAGCCTGCCACCACCAGCGTTAAGCACAGCAGGATGATGCCTGTAACTCCTGGGGAAAACAGAGCTGAGCTGTTCTTACTCACCAATGAGTGCCTCTCACCCACCATTATTGATCCCAGGCAGCGAGGATGTCCACAGGCTGCTGCTGTTGTCGTTAAAAGTATAGCAGTTCCCATACAAGGGATGGTGGAAGTGGGTATAATTCCTGAGAGGGGAACAGAAACATTCACACAGGGTGAGAAGGACTGCGAGGCCAAGGGGAAGGGCTTTCTGAAAGGAACAACTCTGTTTTCCACCTGCAGGGAGAGGGGCTTACAGCAGATGGGCAGTATTTGTTATGTAAACTTGCCTGAACAGGGAAAAGCAATTAAAATGTGCTGTAAAAAATATCCTGGACCCGGACAGGTTTTTCATACTGCTAACTCTTGAGAGCCCAAATGGGTTTTAGCAGTACTAGCAATTACTGTATTATCTTCCTAATATTGACAAAACTCTCATCTCTTCCTACCCCTCCTCCTCCCATGCTGATGGGGTTTCATTCCACTACCTTTTTGGGGCTTTTTGACCAATGATGGCAGAAGAGAAGTGGGATATTTTTTCACTGTCTTTTTGTAACAACTCTCTCTTCTCCTCCTGTACATGGGCTGATATGTACAACTTTACCACTGTAGAGAGTAGAATAAAGACACTTCTACACTGTACATCTGTACCCGCTCTGGGGTTTGTACCAGCATTACTACTTCATTTGTGTGAAACCCAGGAAAAGGCAAAACCATCCTCCAAGGTCGTTTCAGGTCCCAGAAACTGTGACCCTGGTGAGCACAACCCACAGGAAAGACTCAAGAAACATTATTTGAGACAACAGGAACTGAACAAGGCACGATCCCACCTTGGGAAAGAGGTTGTCTAATGTGGGTTTCTTGATTCCCCTCAGACCCAGGCACAAAATAGGGGTGTTTTCAGGAAGATTTGGTGGGCTCTTTCCACCACTTACGCCTTGTCACACGTTGCTTCATTGAAGCGGCAGGCATAGATGAAATTCTCAAAGTCAGACTCATCCAGGGCTTTTGCATCAGGCATCTGCGCCAGGATATTGATATAGTGAAAGCTGTACCACTCCCGCACGGCATCCACCCCTGAGGAGTACGCCTGATGGAAACAGTCCTTGTTGTTTTCACTGCACTGTTAAGAAGAGAAGGAGAAAACCAGCTGTGTCACAGAAGTCTTGTCCAGTAGGCAAGGCTGTGCCTATGCTTTAGCTGTGCTCCCTCAGCACGGGCAGGAGATGAACCCGAGGGAGTGGAAGAGCTCCGCAGGGCTTCTGCGCTCGACTAAAAGTTGATCAGCAGGATGGGGAAAAGCAAACCCAGGGCAGCTCCTCAGTGGAAGGGAAACACCAGGTGAATGAGCATGGCTAAGTAAAAGCCAGGAGGCAGCAAGTCACAGTGAGGTGTGCAGGGTGACCTGCTGCACATAAATTCTATGTGGCGGTATAAAACCAGAAACTTTAAATTCCTGTGTGGGGAGCCCTTCCTTCAGGGTGTGTCCAGTAAGACGTTTGTGATCATGTGGGAACTCCAGTTAACTGGCAAGCGATTAGCTTCAGTCCTTCAGCACCTTTTTAAATGCAAACACAGATACCCTAGGGCAAAGAAGCTGCTACCTAGGAGCAAATGCAACCGTGACCACATTTCACATGGCCCACTGCCATCCAACACTTTCCCCTTTGTTATTATTGGGCAAAACTGCGGCAGCTGATGTTAATAAATGGCTCTCCAAAGGCAACTGCAAGGCTGATGTAGCCTTCAGGAAGGACAAGGTTTCCCTACGCTACCTAGGAAAAGACAGGCACTGACATGGACAAGTCTGGGGCCCACATGGACAGGGACAGGACTTGGGGAGCGGGACTGCATTGGGCAAAGGATTCAGCTCTACCTTTATCTGTCATTAGCAAAAGCCAGTGCCGATTAATCAGACTTCTACGTAGGGAAAGGCACGGTCTAACAAGACAGAAATAGCTTGGCAGAGACCAGAGCCTGTAGGACACAGTATATCTAGGGATCTTACCAGAACAAAGCCAATTTTCCAGTCATTCTTGTCCACTGAGGGACTGTTCTCTGGCAAGTTGACTAAGTTATCCCGCTTCTGCCTTCGCAGTGGATGGCGCTGGACATGATGGAGCAGGCTCCTTGAGCTACGCTTTCGTGTGGACAGCGTGGACCAGTCGCTTCGTGCCAGAGACATGTTGTAGTCATAAAGGTCTAGCAGTGTCTGACGCGTGATCTGGTCCAGCTCATCCAGCTTCTTCCGGATGGCACTGTATCTATACGGGGAGGAGAGAGGAGCCTGCAGTTTTAGGGCTGGATGCACATAAACACCTCTGAATAAGGCATGCGGCAGTTTGCTGGGGTGATTCCGAACACTCCTGCTGCCAGCTGCAAATCCAGCCCCTTGCCGGAGGCTACCATCCTTGTAGGAGAGAAGTAAACGCATCTGCTTTTGCCCTGCGGCAGTTTACAGTGCAGCCTGCTAACACACCACCAAGCAGAGCTGCCTAAAATAACGTGCCTTACTGTGAATGCCCTGCAGCAGCGAAGGCCTGTGAAAAGTGTCCTTTCCACCGGCACTGCTACAGAAGGGGACGGTCAAGGACCATGAGGGGAACAAGAGTACCTGCTTTTATCCTACACCCGCAAAAGTCAAGGCAGTGGACAGCTCTGGGAGTCTATTTCTTACCTGTACGGATTGAGGGTGCACAGCGTCACGGCTGGGAAAGTCAGCCTGTCGGAGTTAAGGTTAAGGTTGAGGTTGACAGGGTAGCTGAAGTACTCCCTGTAGAGGATCCCAAACTGCCAGTACATTAAGCCGAAGGTGAGAAAGAAGAGAACGGACCAGAAGGCTGTCTTCATCTTATTCTTTTTGGAGCACACCAGGCGGATAGCCCCGTGGATGGTCGTGTTGCTGCAGAAGAACTGGAACAGCTCCTGGTAGGAACCGTAGAACTCGATGAGACCCTCCCGCTCCTCTTCTTTCTGCCGGTGCTCCTCTTCTTGCTTACACTGCCTCGTTTTCTCCCCTTCTGGCATCTTCCCCGTCTTCACAGACCCACCCTACGGCACAAACCCCGAATTAGGGGGTAGCCCCGGTGACACAAACCGGCTCTGCGTCACCCTCTTCCCAAAACCTCCGGGCTTCCACCCCCTCCTCCCCAACCGTCCACGCACAAGCTCCCGCCACCCCAGCCCTCTCCTCCCACGGGTGACGAGGCGGGGAGGGGGGGACACAGATCCCATCCCCCCCGCCGGGACCCCCCTCGCCCCAAGGGACTAACACGAAGCGCCGTGCCCATGGCGGGCGGCGGCTGCCGGGACCGGGATCGGAGCCGGTGTGTGCTTTCCCCGAGCGCCGCCGGCTCTCCCACAGCCTTCCCGGCTGGGCTGGGACTGGTTCCTTTCCAGTCGGAGCCAGCAGCCTGCCCGGCTCCTGCCCTGCCAGCCTCTCCCCGCCCGCCCCTCCTTTCTTCCTTCCTTCCTTCCTTCTTCTCCTGCCCCTTCCCCTTTCCTCCCCCCTTCCCCGGGCGCTGCTCCCGAGGAATAAAAAGCCTCTTTCAAGTGTCCGTGGCCGGGCAGAGCCGGAGGAGGAACCGGTGACACGACCTTGGCGGGTCGTCCCCGTCCCCGTCCCCGTTCCCGCCCGGTGCTCTGTGAGGGGAGCCCTGCCCCGGCCTGCTGCTGCGGCTGAGGAACAGCCTGTGCCGCCGTTCCCACACACGGCGGGGACACGGCGTCCCGGCCAGCGGCCCCGCGGAGGGCTGGTCCGTGGCTTTAATGACCGATTTGGGCTCTTCAAGGGCAAAGCCGAGGTAGATGGGGGGGGGTTTGGGGTGAAATCTGCAAGAGGGTCGGGGCTGGGGCAGAGCGGGTGGTGGCGGCTCGGTGATACGCATGAGGTAGCGTCACTTTCGCTGGTTCATTAACTAAAGAAATCGTTCATATCCAGAACTACCTGGCCCAGCCGTGAGGAGGAACATGTTTCATCTATCTGTGCCTGGGAAATCGAGGTCTCCCAAAGCCTCGCCGCGTTTCCTCAGACCACCGAAATGAACACCCATAGCCAGACCAGGAGCCCCTAACACCCCCCTGCCATTATAACGGTGGAACCCCTTTCCCAATCCTTTCCCCCAAAGATTTTCTCTCAAACGAGCTCTCTCTGAGGTTTTCACGTCTTTCTTTCCTTTATGAATAACCTCCTTCAGATCAGTCCTTGTTCGGAGTCGTCTGTCACTGAATTTCGATCCTTATTGGAGTTAGAAGTGGTTTGGTTAGTGACTCAAAACACACAGCCGCTTTTACCTCTTCATATTGCAAAATACCGTGCTTGAAAAGGGCAAGCAGTACACTTTTGAGGCCAGCAGTTAAGTGACAGCGTGTTAGGAACAGCCTTGTGACAGCTGCTCGTTACAAACCTACAGCCACAACCTAGAGCTTTCCTCGAGCCCCATCCCGTGACAAAAAGCAACGCAAAGCAAAAACGTCGTTTCTTCTGCAGTTCTAAACTTAATTATACCTCAGGTAATTTATTTTGAACTTTCATCAAAGGTGAGTTGCACAAGGTGGGAGGGATGGGGGGGAATGGACTGATTAATACTGTATCAAATGCCTGTTACAAAGCAGCTTCCCCAGAGCATTAGAAGTGTCCTTCTGGGTCGGACCGACGGTCCGTGCAGCTCCATACCCCATCTGGGGCAGTGCCATAGGAGATGTCATTTAGTGGAGGGATGCGAGCTCTTCTGACTTGTGCCATTTGTGTGTTTTATGCACTCAGATAGACCTGGAGAATCCCCAAAGAGGCACATCAGACTTTTGAACCAGCCTTGTGACCTAGGCGTTAACGATTACACAGCATTGGTGCTTACAATTACCATTACAATGGAGCTATAGTCCAGTCACTTTGTAGAGAGCATGTTTATAACTTGTTTGACTTACATTACTGTTATTTCCTGAAATTACTCAGTTACAGTAACAGATCATCCTCCAAAACCGCCTCTCTCTTCCTGGAATTGTGCCTCTCTTTATCAGAATGACAAAAATGATTTTGCCCCTGAAAATGCCCATTTTATACTCATTTAAGTTAACAGCACCCACAAAGCAACCAGAGCCAAATTTGGTAGAGCTGATACTTAGGGATTCTCTGATTTCCACAGTATTTAAAAGCATTTTAAACTGTCTTCAACTGATCTTTGCAAAACTTTTTGCTTTGCATCTTTTTGCTGGGTGTGAGACAAAGATGAGTCACATTTTTTTATTTCTTTTGACTTGAGGAATAGTTAAAACCTCAAACATTCGGACTGATTTGATGTATCCAAATGATGGTCTAAAGCAATTTTCTCAGCATTTTTGTCATGGCTGACAATTTCCATCACCATGTTGTCTGGGAGAACTTTTGGCCTTTGCCAGTTTGGACAAGAATAGCAGATAATTAGGCATGTATTGTATGTTTTATTTTTGTATGTATATAAATGATGTACATCATATATCTGTGTATCTCTATATGCACATCTAGGTACATATTTGGTTTATTTTTTGGAAGACTTTTTCCGTATGTTGGGGTTTTTTTTCCTAAAGAATGAAAAAACCACTTGCTGGCTCTTTCATCCTTTCCAGCTGCCATTTCAGCCATGATCTAAGCAATTCCCTTTTCCCTCTTTCTCACGCTGGTGAGCTGCTCAGGCTGCTGGATGTTATCTGCTGTTGTGGCACACCTCAGAGCATGTAGGTGACTTCCAGTTGCTTCAGTCATGTGAGTATCACGCTTTGGCATGCCTTTGTAAAAAGTCCTTACATTTCCGTGGTCACACAGATGTGCTGCAGGTTGATTGCCAACTCACAAAGGAACCAAAAATTTGTTTTTAACATTTCTCTGACCACAATTACCACTTGATTCCCCAAATACTTTAGAAACAATGCAAACAACAAATCTCCTGTTGCCTTCTCAGCTGCCAGGTTCAATCTCCATTTGCAGAACGTCAGAATTTGCTAACTCTTCAGGTTTTTTTGATTACTTTCGTCTTCCCAGCTTTTGTTCTATTTTTTTCCAATGCGTAGATGAACTAGATCACTCAGGTGACAATCGTCTGACCAAGATTGTCAGTCATAAATGGTACCATTTTCCTCAGGCACACTTCACTGTAACAGAAGATAGTGACATGGGATTATTAGTGTCATTTGCAAAAGTGACTCCTGTTGATAATTTGGGTAATGAGATACACTCCTGTCTCAAACTCCCCTCACCACAAGAATCTTCTGAGCATTTTGCCCATCCACAAGTTTCTGGATATTTATTTGATGTAGTGACCTATCAAGGTGAGTCACACCTGATGGAACTGGTTTTGACACTGGTGGTTTTTTCCCCTACCCCCATGCAGGTTCAGCAATTATGGGATAAATGGTCTTCTGAAATCCCAAGTCTTGTATTAGGATGAAAGATCTTCCATCAGGCACTACAAATCCTTTTTGGAAGTTTTGATTCATAGTATTTACTTCACCTCTAACAACATTTTAAATCCAAGGAGCTTTATACTGAAAAGATCCTTTTCCTTCAGATGCTTGTCACTAGGTCCTTCTCTTTTGAAATGGGAAGCACCCTGTTGTTCTGGGCAGTGCTTCTATATATTGTATTTTCACAAGGTGAATGCATGATTGCTTTTTATGGCTACCGAGCAACCTTTGAGTACACATGAATCATTTTTTATGGCACCGAATTTGAAATGTTTCCTTACCAGCTATGTCTATTATCTGCCCAGGTAGGAATGTGATAACGATCTGTAGTGCACACAACATTTTAAAATAGAACAAACTTTTTTCAACACAGTGCTACTGTGGTGGGTCAAAACCAAAAGTCTCTCCCTGTCTGGTCTGGATTCCAAGTGTAACAAATTATACATGTTTTTGAACTACTTGAAAGACCTTCGATCAGTTTACTTCTTTTGTATATCCATATATGCAATTGTGTTTTCCTTCTGCTGCAAGGTAGAAGCCAGTGATTATTTCTGGATTAGCTGTATTTTTCTGCATTAAAACTAGCAACCCAAACAATCAAGAAATAGCAGCACGGGTGGTGCTCTAAGTTTAACTGAAATGTTTGGCCGAAGAAGCACCAGCCTAGTAGCTGATAAAGATGGGTAGACGTGAGGCTATAGTTTGTACTGCTGTTGCTCTTCAGCAGGGAGTTATTTACCCAGGATTCATGGACTCCCTCGAGGCAGAGGTGGTGATCTCTAAAGAAGATAGTTATTAAAAAGCCATCAGGGATTTGCAAACCAATCTAATGGGCTGTTGAATGCCTTCTCCCTTGCTACTGATGTAACTTGCTAGGCAGCAGTGGTGTCTGTCCCAAATAACCAGAGATACTACAGCAGCAAGAGCATGTCCATGTACACACTCCCGCTCCTTTGTGTCCCGAGGAGGCTGCTTTTCATGATGCAAAAGGGAGTGCTGGGAAAAAAATGAAGCAGTGTGTGTTATCCCTGTCTTTCAGCAAGAAAGGTGGGAGATGACAGGGTAGAGCTAATGTAAAGAATATTGTAGGACTGAGCAAATCGTGCTGGAAACCGTGTGGCGGGAACCCAGTCTCTCTTCCTAGGAGAATGAAGTTAACATGAGAGGACCCAAGAAGACCCGGATGGATCCTCTTTTGTTGCTGTTTGCATGCTGCAATGCGGTATGAAGCCTGGAGGAGAGCCTGGGTAGTGGCTACTCATGCTCTGCCTCAGCTGGCAAATCTGAACTAGCTCCTGTAAAATGTAGCTGACTCCCAGCTGTTGTCTGTATTGCGGGACAAGGGATATTGCTTCTTGCAAATGCTGAATCAGTCTGGGTGCTGAAGCAGCTCAGCGACCCAGACCCTGTGGTACGTTAGCCATACTGCTGTGTGTCCGAGTCAGCTGCCACCTTCGCTGCTAGTGACCTGGCCTCCATGAGAAAGTCACCGAGCGCTGAAAATGGGCCTTCAAGCTCTACCTCTGCTGCATATTCCCTAAACCCAGGGTCTCATGTAGGATCACTCAGCCAGATCGACAGCTCCTCAGATCTTAGAATCATAGAATCGTTTAGGTTGGAAAAGACCTTTAAGATCATCGAGTCCAACCGTTAACCTGGCACTGCCAAGTCCACCACTAAACCGTGTCCCTAAGTGCCACACCTACACACCTTTTGAATATCTCCAGGGGCCGTGACTCAACCACTTCCCTGGGCAGCCTGTTCCAATGCTTGGCAACCCTTTTGGTGAAGAATTTTTTCCTGATATCCAATCTAAACCTCCCCCAGCACAACTTGAGGCCGTTTCCTCAATCCAGTCCTACTGCAATAGGACCGACTGTGGAAATGGCCAGATGAAAATTCTCACCCCCTGGCGTAGCTAAGCTAAGACTAAAGCCTGTCTGGAAGCTGGGTGTGCACTCCGGGCTGAAACAGCAGAGAGCAGAGCTATAGGACCAGATGTCAAAACCAGTGATTTCTCTGGCTGCTTTGTCCTGAGGGGCAATTAATGAGTGGGGAGATCAAGATGGGAGCATCCTGGAATTCCTCCCTCCCTGTTCTCTGCAGCTGAAATCTTTAATTTCCTCATTCCAGCCCTAACAATATAACTATTATCACAATCACTTGACTCCCCATGCCTGTGCCCCCGCCCCTTTTGTGATCTCTCCTGCGCTGTTCCTGGAAATCGGAGGTGGATGCAGCCACCTCAGACCAGTTTTTCTTCCGACACCTGCTGCTCCCCAGCCAAGAGAGATCACGGGGTTGGGTCTGGTCACCCTCTGAGCCCGACACGGCACCTGGCACAGCTTGGTGGACACAGATGCTCGCTGCTGCCCACCTGGAGCTTTGCTGGAGCTGATGTTAGGACAACCTAGTTGACGTTTACCTCCAGTTTTGATGCTGCCCCACGTAATTCTCCAGGTGTCCCCCTCAGTCACTCCCATCTCAGTGGTTTTGTGTTGCTTCTGCTTCTCGGCTCTGCTCTGGTGATGGTGATCCTCTCCTGCTCTGGAATATAAGCTAGAAGTGATGCCCTCAAAAAGGGAATCCACAGTGAGTTAAGCCCTTATGAAGAGAAGTTAATCCATAAATCCCATTTCTTTTATGGGTAAGGCCAGATTTCATAGCCAAATGGCTTGAGGGAACACTTCCCACCACACCCTTCTCAAAAGGCAGAGCAGAAGGCATCACCCCCCTTTCCCACCTCCTTTTTAATTGTTCAGACGTGTTCAATTCATTCCACTGCTTGAGAGGTTTTGTGTCTTCGCAGGTACTATGACCCCTCAGAAGATCTCAGGCTAGTGGTGATGTGAAGCTCTGGAATGGTTCATGAGGCAAAGAACCTAAATTTTTCTCAAGATGTAGATTGATAATTTTTCTTTTTTGCTTTTCATCCTTTCTTTTAAGTGGAAGAAGTCAGCCAATGAAACATGAATCTTAGTCAAGCCATGTGACCACTTCTAGTGATACTGAGAAGAGTGAGATTTCTTCATTATAGTCACTGTCGAATTCTGTCACCTCTTCTTTTAACTCTATATCAAGACTGAAACTGTTTCAGATACATCTCACGTACCAGGAAGTTTATATTCCTGTGCAAATTTTGGGGTCAGGAAGGGGGTTTTCTCAAGTAAGGCCCGGGGGGTTGCTGGGTCGTTTTTTAGAGAAAGAATCTTCCCCTGTAGCTTGAAAAAAGGTCCACTTCCTAGAATCCACAGGCTCTAGGGCCTTTTGCCTTCCAAATCCCCTGCCAGTAAAGGATGTCAAAGTATTTGCAGCATACCTCCTGGTATGAGGCTGCACATATTTATCAGCTGAGGCAATTGATCTTTCATGCTAAGGACTTAGTAAGATGCTGATGGTATTTCATGGGAGGGCAGATGTGTGAATGTGATTTGGATATATACAAAAGTAGAAAAGAAGAGAAAACCAGCAATTCATAAAGAAATCAATACTAAGCAAACCCATGACTTCAGAAGTGTTTGAAAAAGAGGAAAAGAAAAGAGTAAAAAATACTACTGAAAACAGGGGAAGAAGAAGGAACTGAATGGAAAGAATAGCAGTGAATGAACTCAGAAAAAGAAGAAAAACTTGCCCTTTCTCCCCACGAACTGCACCTGGTTGTGGTAGGAAGGCCTGCATTGCCTAGTGACACTGAAATATGTGCTGGCAAGTTACTTATCTCCCAGAGCATGACTCGTGTCAGACAGTTTGCAGCACGGGAGGCTGAACTTAGTCCACAAACTCTTAAAACAATGAGGTATTGCCTTTCTTGCCTTTGCAGTCATTTTCCCTTCCTTTGTTGTACCTTATCATCATTGGCCCAACATATCTGGACCACTCCTTGGCTGTCCATCAGCATTGTCCAGTGCTGCCCTGCTTCACTGACAGTCATTGCTTTGACCCACCACATGTCAATGTCACTGTACCATACAGTCCTGTGCCACTACTCTTCACTGTCATCCCTAACCCCTTCTGCCACCTCTTGTAACTCTACATCACTACATCAACCCTACCTGTTCGGGCAGTGTTGCTGTTGTTCCCTCTTATTTCTCACTCCCCCTCTCAATGTGACATCCCAAGGCTCAGGGTCATAATCCTGTTTTCCCACCTGATGTCTTCACTGCTGCTAACATCCTGCCCTCTACCTCTTGTTGTTTTCCATCCACTTCTCTTCTTCCCATTCTGCTTTGGCAGCCTTTGTCATTTTGACCTGTTGCCTGTCGTTGATGGCCTATACCAACACCTAACACAACTGTTTTCTTCTGTCTGTCCAAAAGTGCCACCCGTTTTGTATTTTCATCTTCATGGCCTGAATTCACTCTCTTGTCACCCTCTGCCATCCTTACTAATCAGGCACGCTCATGAAAAATGGGATGAACACCTTTCACGTGGGATACAGAAACCGTTGTTCAGTGGGGTAAGGGAAGTCATAAATAGTGTCTATCAAAAAAAAGCTGAAGTTGTCTACAATGGGAAAAGTAGAGAAGAATATAAACTTTGGCATGTTGCAGGTAGAAAGACAGGTCAAACAAAGCTTCAAGGAACAACTAGTAAAAGGAATCAAAACTAACATTAGATCTTTCTTGAAATATATCAGGAACCTGCCAGATGTTCTGAAGGGCAAACTGGTGATCAGGCTATGAGAGGAGTGCACAGGAGAGATAAGGCCATTGCAGAAATCTCTGCAACTGTGTTAAGTGTTGAGTGACGAGATCATCGTGGCAGAACCCATTCTTCCGCAGGGTGGGGTTCGCCAATGAACATGTCTGAAATTGAAGCAGCTGTGGAAAAGGCTGTTCAACACTGACAAAGCAAACAGTAACAACTTGCTGTGAGCAATGGCATTTGTCCAAGAGTCTTAAAGGAACTCAAAAATAAAATAGCTGAACTGCTCCGAGCAGTGCGTAATCCGTGCTTACTGCCACTGTGGTACCTGAGGAGGGGAAAATGGTGAATATGATGGCAATTTTTAAAGACTGTACATGGGCTCAAGGGGAGAATGGACAACTTCATGGAAAAGAAATCTACACAGGGTGACTAAACCACAGAAACCACATTCAGTCAGGAAGTCCCTGACCTGAAAGTGTTTGAAGACTGGAAGAGTATTAATGAGAAGTATGGTATGTTTGCCCTGTTCATCTTGAGCTCTCCCTGAGAAGGAGAGAGAAGGAGACTAGAGGAAGAGAAATCAGGAGAAATCAAATGCTTATGGTGAGGAATGAGTGAAGAGGCGGAAAGGATAAGGTGAAAACATAAACCAGAAACTTAAGAGGGGTCACAGAGCCCAGCATCTGCAACAGTACCCACTGCTTCCTGAAGGCATCTGAGGGTGCCAGGTGGTGGATGATGCCCTGTGATCCTCTGCATAGAGTTGTAATGGCACAAGGGAATAGAAATAGGCACCAGGAACACCCCTGCAATCAAATATTCTCTTCCTGGAGCTGCAGGTGGCCAGTTTGGCCAGGGGCAGGTGGTGGAAGAGGTTCTGGGACTTGTTTGGGCTTCAGATGAAGAAAGCATAAATAAAAAGATGAGAGGTGAGTACAGCTAGAGTCTAACAGGGTCTGGAGGAACTAGAAGAAGGTCTGAGCCTGGCACATCACTCCATGATGCTTATATCCACAGTGGGCTGTGAAATCCATACTGTCATCTGCCAGCCTAAGGGAGGTGTGTGCTGTGGTCTACCTCCTGAATATTTGGGTGTGTGGTTGGATGAATGCTGCCTTGTAGCATCGGACCCAGCAGGGACCTGCAGAGTGGTTGGCTCTTGCTGTAGGATGTAACGGGTATTGTGGTCCAGGCGGTTTGACTCAGCTACTGGTGAAGGGAACAGCAGTGACGACAGAGGGGTGTGTTTGTGTCAGCACCAGAAGTAAAGTTGCTGGTGGTGGCCGTCTCCTTTCTCCTCTCCCAATTCAGGGGTTGTAGGGGCAGAAGGAGCTCCCAGTGCTGCAACCCTTGCATCTACCTGGGCGCATGGGTGGGGATGGTCCTTATTTCTCTGCTGTCTCCCCTCACCAGGAACTGCTGGCAACTACTGCTGGTCCTGGAGGATGAAATCAGCCCCCTCCACTCCAGATGGCCTTATTGAGCTTGTCAGTTAATTTTTCATCCAGAGGAGGCATCTGCCATTTTTCAGCATCTGCTCATCACTCATCGAAGGAGATGCATGGGAACCCACCATTCTGTGTGCTGTGATGGGAGAAGCTGAATTTTCTGCTGGCCTGGGAGGACGAGCATGTTTTGGCAGCGGGTAGGAGCTGGACTGACTTAGTGTGACACATCATGCTCTGGAGGGAAGTATGTGTCCCATGCTTTTGTCTGGGACACAAGTTAGCAGGTAGTTGTAATAGAGCTGGAGGCTTTGGGAAAAGAAAAGCCCAATCCTTTCCCCTTTTCTTCTTTCTTTTTTCCTTTTTTCTTCCTTCTCTTTTCCCCTTTTCCTTTTCTTCTTTCTTCTTTCTGTTTCTTTGGGTTTGGGGCATTTTGTTTGTTTGTTTGTTTTCTCTTGAGAGGGATAGAGTGTGGGATGTTACAGGAGCTTCATTACCCATTGTAGGAAGACCCTAGTTTTCACTGGGAGACCTTCACTGGTGGGGTGAGCGCAGGAGGAGCCCCGCACAGCACCAGCCCCCCTGGCCATCCTGCCCCGCACCGCCTCCAAATCCCGGAGGGAAGCAAACCTGACTGCACTTCTTGTTTCACTTTCGCTCTGGCAAAGCAGAAGGGAAAAAAAGAACTCCAGGCCTTAAATCTGTTAACTTTGGCTTTACCACACACAGGACACCTGAAGCAGCAGGGAAGAGGGGCACCATCAGGAGCATCCCCAGACCTGCAGCTGGGCTGCTGTTGTCGGGTCCATTTTAAGTCAATATTATATCAGCCTTTCCCACCATGCTTCTGCGTGCAAGCTTATCTCCTCTGGACCTGCTGAGCAGCCTCTGAAAGCAGTCACCTCTCTGTCCGCTTCCTTTTTAGAAGACTTCATCTTTGTGGAAGACTTTATCTTAGTGGAAGACTTTATCTTCGTGAACGACTTGAAGCTGGTTTGTTTCTTCTTTCCCTCTTCCCACCCTGTAAAACCTTCTTCAACTGCAAAGAAGCCGGTTGCTCTGCGTTGGGGTGAACAAGCCCTCCGAGCCTGACAGCGTGTAATGCCACCACCAGCTGCCAAGTCAGCCCTGGCTTCATGGGAAAAAAAACATCACGGGGAAAAAACCAAGCTGCGAGAGAGGAAATGGATGAGCTCTGGTGGTATTTTAACTATTGCCTTTCTCCACCTCTTTCAGACACACGGTGAGAAAATGGCTGCTTCTCTGTGCCTCTCTTCACAACTGTGCTAGGCCTGCAGTAACAAAACTTACCCTTGCGGTGGCCTGCTATAATTATGTATACACACCTGCAGGAAACCATGATAACCCCCAGCCACAGCTCATCCAGTACAACTTCCTGAGCATCTTGTGCCGGCCGGACACGGGTTCTTGATACAGACTTACCCCTTGCATCCCATTTTCATCCTCGCTCACCACTTCAGTCCTTCTTGGAAAAGCCTCATAAGGAATATTAATTCTTCCTGCTGAAGTTATGCATAGGAGCCCTGAGCTGTCAGACTTAGCCAGCTGCTCTGGCTAGCTCTCCCACTGCTTCACCAGGGTAATGTCACACACGCCCTGTGAGTCCCTGCATCCCCCTTCAATCGGGGATGCATTCATCTCTGCTCCCCTGGCCCTACATGTTATTATCTGGCATTACCTGTGCTCTCAGAGGGCACCCACATATTCCCATCAGCCGGTGAAGCAGAGCACAAGCAACTCCTTCACCCCAGGCAAATGCAGCAGCCATGTCTGATAAGGCAAGGCTCCTTTCTCTGATTTGTTTCTCTACCTGCTCCAGCAGAGCCAAAACTGCATTTCAGTGGATTTACCCATTAGCTGTTGGTGCAGAGGAGCTGGGGGAGGTCTGCAGCCTGCGCTGTGGCTGTGAAACGAGTTGCGGGTTACAACTGCAGAGAGGCACTAACACAGCAGTTGTGATAGACTTTGTTTTGCAGAGCACTAAGCCACTCTTGACTGGTCTCTGTAATCAAATCCCTCCAGGTGTCCGCTAAGCTTGGGACTCTCTTCCATTCTCCAGGGCTCCAATCCATTGCACGCTGGCTAAAAGCAACAGCTATGGTAAAAAGTTGTGCAACTTACCAAGCTAGCTTGTAAATATAACTTTACCATGTAAGTATCATGTTCAAGAGAGCCATTCAGCGATGCTGCAGCTGCTGGGAGAGGGCTGTGTATCTGTTTTCGTAGGCAGGGAGGTGAAAACCAGTTAAATAACTATGTGATGACAGATAAGGAGGTATCGATGGGCAGAGGCCCAGACAACAAGGGGAAAGAATATACCAGTTGTGATGAGAGAAGCAGCAGCAGACAATACTAGTAGCCAAAGGGCTATCTGGTTTGGCTAAGGGAAGCAGGTGAGGCCAGGGAGGCAGATGCCTGTGCACTAACTACCATATTTCTGTGTACTACCATAATCCCGGGTAATGCTGTGGAATCAGAGAAGTGACGGTACGAGGAGGTCTCTGATCCAACCTCTGTCTCAATCAGGTCACCATGATTTTGTCTGACCCGAGTCTGGAAACCCTCCAAGGGTGGAGATACTGCCACGTTCCTGGGTACCCCTTCCAGTGCTGCATTACCCTTCTGGTAAAAAAGTCATTTCTGAAGTTCAGCCTGAACCTGCCAAGCTTCAACTTGTTGCCATTGCCCCTTGTTGTATCACCTGCTCCTATTGAGAAGGCTTTGGTGCCATTATCTTTGTAACTACCTTCCAGATACTGGCAGGAAAGAAATATGAGTGACTAAGTATGGGGTGGAAACTAGCTATCATGCAAGTAACAGAAATATGGTAGAATAACAGTCATCCCTGGTATTAAAATATTCTACTGTTCAGGAGTGATAGGAAGATAAAAACAGTGCATTAGCATCACATGAATGATGTTATAGGTTGTTTAGATGAAACTCAGAAAGTTAAAAGAGGCTTTTCTCTGGTGCAGCTCAGAGTCAGCTGTGAGCTGTTCAAGTTCATAACTGGATATGTAGGGAGAGAGCTAATATTAAAAGAGATAAATCCCACTAAGAACTATGCTGCCATGGGGAAACTAACTTCAGAGTTATGGACCAGAGAATAATCTCTCATGATCATAACGGGCCTTGGGCCTGTAATTCTCAACATGACGGATGACAAATTCCTTCACAAAACCATCACTGAACCTACAAAAGATTCATTAGTTGTAAATAGCAAGTAAGTCATAGAGCAGGTGGTCATCAAAAATAAATTTGGAGTGTGTGATCATCGTTTCCTTAGATATAAAATAAGTGGGAAGCTAAATGATAATAGGCCTGTACTGTACATGCAGGTTGGTTGCAAAAGAAATTAAAACCCAGGGAATTAAGACGACTTGTTACCATTGACTGTAGTGGTAAGGAAACTGGATGTGAAAGATGCCCAAAATTTCTGAGACGCACAGTGGCTGTGGAACTTGCACCCCAAGTAAGGAAGCAAAAATCCCTCTGTAGCTACCTGGATGAACAGCCACAAGGTGAAGAGTAAGGAGAGAGATTGGCAAAGAAAACTCTTCTTCAAATGTTTGTAGATATAATGTAACGTCAGTCTGGAAAACGGATTTATAAAAGAAGAGAAAGTTTTTAATATAAGTAAATAACTGAACTAGGAAGGAGTAAGTGGCTATGCAAAGCAGATGGGGTCAAATGTAATAATAATTGTTAAAATTAAATAAATATAAATAAAAATACAAATTATAGTCTCCAAGCAGGCAAATGATAGTGAAGAGTGGAGCGGAGGAAAGGAGCGTAATGAATATGAGGGTACAGGAACTACCACACCTGATTTGAAACCAAAGCAAACATTAATGTGATGAAACTAAGAAAACAAGCTAAGACTTCGATTTTGCTGGATTTTTTAAACCATAATGATTTTTATTCTTAAGAAAGCAACAAGGAGTTACAGAGTTTCGCAAAATAACAAACACTGTTCAGACAGACTTCACCTTATCTGTGCTCACTCAGTTTTGGGAGTTGGAGACCCAGCAAGTAATTTCTCCCTCCAACCCGGACTTACGATACGTGTCAGTGGGTGACCTACCCTTTCACCCCTTAAGAATGATCATCTGCCCCATGTTACTGTAGTCCACTAATTGGGAATTTTCAGCCCCTTCAAGGAGAAGCCTATATCCAGAAAGTCTGTTGTTGGCAGCAAATGATGAGCGTACAGGAACATCAAAATTTATGACTCTCTGTGGTTTTACCATGGCCTCTCAGCTCGTGTTTCAACAATCCGCTGGCTGAATACTCTAACCCAGAACAGAGGCTGTGCCACAGAGTGAGGTCCACTGCAAAAGTTACAATTCAGAACAGAGTCTGCATTTCACTGAGTTCACCAGGCTTATCCAAATATTTTACTTTGTCAGTAGAAACCAAATAAAATAAACTAAACTCTCCATTCCCCTTATGTCTCTGCTCTCCTAAACATCACTCTTAACCTCCTAGTGTCTGTTGAATTGAACCGCTTCCTCCTAAACCATTTGCAGCTGCATCACCTCTTCAACATCCCACCTCCCTTCATTCCTGTGCCCTTCTACCTTTCTCCACTTGCCTCTCCTCATGACACCCCCAATCAGGCAGGTCTCCTCTATCGAAACCCATTACCTTTCCTGTTTTCCATCTTTCCGCTCTCTTGTCCCGAGCCTTTTTGCCCTGCTCTGACGTCTCTGATGTCCATGATGCCATCGTTTCAGTTCCCATTCTTCCAACGAGAGGAAACACTGCAGAACACATCAGCCTGGAGTGTGCAGAGTATTGCTCTTGCCCTTCACAAGACATGTGGGCAGCACAAACGGGATCAAAGCCATGAAGATCCAGAGTGTGGGATCTGGACTGAGAGCAACCTCAGTGCTCTGCTGGACTTGGATCCCCTTTTCCAGTTCAGACCCTACCACAGCAAAAGACCTGTTTTGAAAAACACCAAATGCCCGTTTTTTTCTAATCAAATCCCTCAAGCTGAAATTTAGGAAGAGTTTTAACTTTCTGTTGGACAAGTTATGAGCTTAAACTAGGAGCTTAAGGACTTGTTGAACCCAAACCGAAGCCTCTCGCATTTTAAATAAGCCAGCATTGTGCTCACCAAGATAAACAGGGCAGGCAAATTCGGTTCCTTGCAGCTCCCCAAAGCTTCCGCCGACTCTGCTAATGAGCAGGACCATCAACATCGAGCTAGCTTGGCATGCATCCTCTGATTAATTAGACTGCATCCGACACCAGCCCACAGCTCTCCGCTAGTGTTAAATACAAGATAAAGTAAGAAGTGGCTACCAGCCGACGTTTGCCAGGTGGGTACGCACCAATATAAGGGTGATCTCTGCTCCCCTGTACAGCTTTCCCTTTTCCAGCGTCAGGTTAACCAGACTAACCTGAAGATGACTGGATTTTCAGCTTCCACTGTATATGCTGAATGTTACTTAACCAAATTTACAGTTTACAGCAGTATACCTCTATATTCACAGGGGTGAATTTGTCTCTTCCTCTCTCTGTGAATTAACAGCCTGTGTCTCTCCAGTGTACCTATAGCAGTACCAGAAGGAAAATGATCCAGTCTCCTAGACGTTGTATGTACACCCCATCTGATCCCAAGAGGTAGAGGTTGTGACATTCCTGTCTCCGACCTGCACCCTGACCCACCACATTTGCGAAGGTCGCATCCTCCCCTGTAGTCTGACCTCCTGCACAGGGAAGAAGCAGGATCAGTGGTAATAAAGCTGGAATTGAAGTCATGCAATCTCCGGGAGCAGAGAGATACAAGAACAAAATCCTCTGGCATCGACAGGAGGAGGCCAGAAGTGGAATAGCAGCAGTGCTGGTGACACTGCCGCTGAAGGTAAAATGAGCCCAATTCATACCTAACAGAAGCCACAATTTCAGGGCAGCTACACCAGTTTGCAGCAGCTAAGTGGCTGATCAGGTGAGAGATAGTTCACACATTGAAGTTTTTCATGGTCTCTTATACCAGCCTTGAACACTGACTTACTCTGAGACCCTATTATTTAACCCTCTTTTTTTTTCCCCTCCCCAAATTATCTATAATTTTGAGTGACTCCATTTTTTAAGTACCCAGCATAGATACTGGCACCCAATTTTTGGACATGCATTTGCAGCCACCGTGGTCTGCAGCTACAGTTGGGTGCTCAGCATCTTTCAAGATCAGGTACATGATATGTGAAGGATGAGGCCCTGATGTAGAGACCAGTGTAGGAAGTCTGGCTGTATGTTCTCTCCTCTGTCAACTTCCCTGTGTAAAACAGAGTGATAATATTGGGAAACTAATGTTACATGGGATGTTTTGAGGACAGGTGAGTTTTTGTAAGCAACTTTAAAGGATGGCCCGTTTGTTTTTGCGCAGCGGCTTAAGCCACAGGATGAAGGATCAGAGCACACAGCTTTAACTGCTCCTGGCCCAGCTCAGGTTCCCCGTGTTCATTTGCTTCAGTTTCCTCTGCATAAAACTGGGATGCTACTTGTTGCGTTTTCCACAGGATACTGGTGCAGACAAGTTTATTCTCATGTGTAAAGCACTATGAGACTTCCCAGAAAGGATCTCTAGGGACAGAAAACAGAATAGCATTAAAAAATAAATAAATCTGTAACTGCTGCTGCTCTTGCTCCTGGGACTAGTCCACTGGCCGCACAACTCAAATGATATGCTCCTGAGGGTGCGTGTCTGGAGAAGAAAAACATCCTCGTATGGTTATAAATCTCACAGGGACCACTTAAACTGCAAGTGTAGACAAGGACGAGCTGCACTCAGCATGGTTTCGGTCACCACGCAATTCATGCCTTCGATTACCAAGTGCTCAGCTCAGGTTCATCAGCAACCTTTATCGGTAGGAGAGGGCTCCTTCTTGCATAGCCTGCCTCAGCCCAGATCTGTGCCGAGACCGGGGATGGCAAGTTTGGCGTGTGTCCATCAACCTGGGACAGTTTTCACCTGCAGCTGTCCCAGCTCCTGGTGAGGTTCTCCTGCCTGAGACGGTGAGATGAAAGCCAGACCTCGTGTCCTGAGCTCACACTTCTGGCGATGAGCTTAAAGAAGAAAGGGGTGTGAGTCAGCACCGCTGTGGCTGTGCAGTGGCTCTAAGTTGTCGAATCGGTTTATGGCCATTTCAGAGGAATCCCACCACCACCACCACAACTATGGCCTTTCTAACTAGTGCCTCTGAAGTGGGTTTAAGTAGTGTAATAAGACAGATGCTGTTGGTAACACGCCCGCTTTCTCTCATCTGTTGCCTCAACAAGCACATTCTGGTTTTAAATTAGTGTATTTATTAAAAATTAAACCAAATCCTAATCACTCTTCTGCCCTATAAAAAAAAGAAAAAATTCTTATACTCCAGCCCATTTAACTGAAGCAAACATTATCCATACTGTTACTGAGTGGGTTGCCGAATGCCTTTTCTTTTACAGAAAAGAATAATATTTCTTTGACATAATGTTTATGGTTGCTTACAATTACAATTTGCAATTTATAGCTGCAAAACTGAGTAGGTAAGGCATTCTAAAAATGAGCTCAAATACTCTTTGATGGCTTTAATGGATTTTTAAATAAAACAGAGAAAGTTATTAACTGAAAAATATAAAAAGTCATTTGAGCCCCTAAAATTGTTTGCTACTTGGTGATTTCTAACAAAGAGCAAGTTTGTTTGCTTTGGTTTGGTTTGAATGCTCCCACGAGCTCAGC
The DNA here is from genome assembly GCF_964188355.1 of Buteo buteo. Classification (NCBI taxonomy): domain Eukaryota; kingdom Metazoa; phylum Chordata; class Aves; order Accipitriformes; family Accipitridae; genus Buteo; species Buteo buteo. The sequence continues at coordinate 46,250,377 of NC_134178.1, read as the reverse complement.
TTTAGGCTTGTGCTCAACTAGCCATGCTTGCCTGAATCAGGGTCCTAAACGATGGTCTGTGGCTGTGCAGTGAATTCCTGACTCCTCACTGGAGTTCTAATTAACTCACTTAATTTTGGGGGTTCCTTTTTTTTTGCCCATGCCTCAGAACAGATTAGCAGTCCCTAGGTCTGCCAGGCAGGAGGGCATCTACCTGTGCTCCCGGAACCTGTCTTTCAACCCAAAACTAAGGTGTTTCAGACCTAGTCGAGGTAGGTACATTAACTGCTCTTCCAGGGACATGGTACAGGACCAGCAGCCTACCTTCAAGGTTGCAAAGATGCTGTTTTCAAACAAGATCCTTATTGCTTTCTTCGGGATGCTGTATTAAGCAGGGAACAGAAACATAATCAGAAAGCATGTGATATCAGTGAGCAGTGAAAGAAGTTTTAACAATTAAATTAATGCAGGAAAAAAAAGATGCAGGGTGTTTCAAACGCAGCTGGGGAGAAGCCAGTTTTGTATGTTCAAAGGAGAGTTGGAAGCAACAATCTTTACACCCGAATTCCCAAATCTTCTTTTCAAGGGCCCTGAAAGGAGCATGGTGGAGGGGAAGCAGGTTGTTCAGACTCTGCGCTTGAAAGTAGAAACCAAAGTCTTTCGAGTCTGCTCTCGAGATTCGGACATGCCTGTCAGCAGCACGGGGTCCGTCTTGTGCTCCACTTGGTAGAAGGGACAATTCTTCAGGTGCTCCGACATGCACGCAACGTCGTTGCGCTGCCATTTGTGAACTCTGGAGAACAGGCTGCTGAACTGCCAGATCTAATAAGGGAAAGGGCAGAGGAATTGAGGAGAGAAAACAGGAATGTTGGTAAAAACAGAAGAGGATTTTAAAAATCTATATGTTCTTATAGTGGGTGTGCATTATTCGTACTAGACAGGTTAATGAACATCTGATTGTGCAGGGTTGGCATAACAAGCAAAAATAGGGTCTGTATTGTTACCTATCTCGTACTTGCTGGTTTTGCTGCTTTAGCTACCACCTGCCATTTTTAACAGGAAAGTATCCTTCTGCAGGTTTTGGTGCCAATCCAGTGCAGGGCATGAGGAAATCCTGGACACCTGACCACCGCACCTCTGCAGAAAACTTTGTCCCAGGTACAATGTGATCCAAGATGTTTATAAAGCAAAGTGACTACAGCATGCTTGTGTGATACATATCTCAAAGAACCCTGACTTCATAAAGACCTTTCAAAGCATCTATCAGCAACTTCAAAGTAATTAACATTACAACACTGTTGTTATTCACCCCACCCCAGAACAAGCCTGGGAAATCTAAGGTTAAAGTTATTGCTAGAGGACATACAAGCTTGTGAAAAATAGAGATGTGCAGTTAAATTTTCCAATCCTGTTTGCAGTGATAACATGTACCGTTTAGTGGTATACTAGCGTGTAGTGATAAGACTGTGATTAAGCCACTTTAACATTTGCTGTATACCAGTAAATCAAATGAATTTTTAAGTCATAGCAGATTTCTTCTCCCCAGAAATGTTTCTTCCTGTGGAAGAAGGACACTATGTGGGTGTGCTACACTTAAGATTACCCGACCCTGTCCTAGTCCTAAGTAATGGTAGCTATTATACACAATAGTCAGGAAATTCAGACTAATTACAAACAGAATGTTTTCAAGCAGAAGCTGTGCATTGGAAACAAGATTCCTGTGTGGTCAGTACAGACAGCTAACATGAAAAGGGTTAGACAGTCCTTAAATTCAATACTGCTGGTTTGAAATTGCTCTACAGTAACTGAAGTTAATTGCTATATGAATGCTTAGCTGGAATTTCTTCCTTTTACTGAAGGAAGCCACATCCTCCAGTAAATTATTTCAGTGGCTAATTCCTGTTTTGGATTGGACTAATTTGACTTGCAGCCACCAAACTTTGTTACACAGATTTTGAATTCACCACGCTTCATGTCTTCTCTTAATAAAGAGTACTTTCTCTTAATAAAGAGTCATAAACTGCTAAGCTTCCATTTGCTAAGAATCAATAGGTGGGAATCTTCAGGGGTCTGCTTGAAATCCAGGTCCTTAGATAATTTCTGGGAGTCTTCCCTGAATCTCTAAATTATTTGTTCCTAGATCTCTGTCTTGTCTGCTTGGTCATGCTGGAGTCTCCCATGTTATTTTTTCAGTTTTATGTTAGAGCAGCTGCAAGGCTGTCAGCTAGACACACACACCCCCCCCCCCCCCGTAATAACTATTGTTCAACTAGGACTTAGACTGAGCTGTATTTACGTATTTCTTTCAGACTACCTAAACAGCCAATAAGGGTGGTAATTTTCCAGCACAAACAGTGGGAGACCAGCTTTGCAGAAGAAGTCTTTCCACCCCCATGCTGTTCCCTCAGGTGCTCACAACCCAACAAACTGCTCATGGCAATCCTGTGAACTACTAACCATGAAAGCCCTTGGGGGTTGATGCGAATGCCTGAGCTTCTCTCACAGCCACGTCTCCTCGTTCTTTACCTTTTTGGCGTTCTAAAGCATGTTTTAGTTTTGACATACTCTAGACCAGCTTGTAAAGAACAATAAAAAAAGTATGCACTTCAAATTCTTCAAAAATCCATGTGTAACCCTTAAATATCAGGAATTCTTAGTTCCCAATGCCTAAAAATGGTGCACATGCAAACAGGTTACCCAAGACAAGCTTGGGTGACGACGTTCAGCTAGTCAGGAGATGTCCATTTATGCCTTCCTACCTTTGCTAGATGTACTGCATTTTACAGCCCTGACCCCTGACAACTGTGGTGCACAGTCACAACCTCACGAACCTTCCCCACATCTGCGTGCTTACATGCAGCATCCCTTGCTATGCTTGTGTTTTATCTGGAGAGAACCCACGGCTATCTTTTTCCCAGTGTCACGGTCACTTGCCTTTTTGCGAGCTTTCCACGAAGTACCACCATGGGAATATGTTCTTTTCTCCCAGACCAGCAGGACCATTCCCTTCTCTTGAAGAAGAGTGGCACAGATGTCCCTCATCAGCACTGACACTTGTGATAGCTGAGATAAACTGAAGCTGTCCAGGAACCCCGCAATGTACTTGAGCACTTCCACTGGGAGGCTGCTCAGCAAGTCCTTATTTCTCCCTTGATTAGCCACTGTGGAATTGCACTTCCCTGATTCGGCAAGGAGGGTGTCCACCTCTGGCTTAATGGCAAATGTCTTGAGAGGCTTGCTGTATATAACCTTGGCCTTAAGTCCATCAGGGCGGAAGGGATTTTGAACAAAAGTACATCCCAAGTAGGCCAGTGGGCAGCGACGCTGGAACCATCCATCCAGACATGACTGGATATCAGCGTGCACATTCTTGAAGTGGGACGGGAACTCGTCCCTCCTGAAGAAATGACTGCAAGTGAATGTGAAAGCTGAACTGCTTTTGTTGTGTCTTCTGGTTACGCATTCAGTGTAGAGCTCCATGTGGAGTTCTGGTGGGCTTTTTTCATCCAGAATATCTGCTAGAACAGCACTGGAGGAGAAGGGCTCCAGAGGAAAGCTGTATGTCTGTGTTGCAAAATCCATAAAGAGTCCATCGATACCTCTTGCTTCGGAGATCTCATGGCCTTTCAGCTCTTTTTCCAGTGCACACAGCAGTGTGGCTTTAACTATATTTGCCTTAGGTAGTTCTTCTAGGTTTAATCCCAATTCTGAGGTATCCACTGACTTGTCTGAAGTTGGCATCTTGTGGCCCAGTGCATCTCCTAGTCGTGCTCTTTTGCCACAGTAACTAACTGGCACTTTGAAGGTGTAGACAGTCTTCACCTCCTGAGCTTCCAAGTTCCCATAGACAAAATCTTTTTCTTTGGGAGTGCAAGCAGCTAGCTGGCCAAAGCGGATGAGCATTCCCCCGTGATGTACCAGATACATGTTGTAATCACCTACACCAACTTCCTTCTTCAGCCTCTCCAGGACCCCTTCTTGCCAGGGAGCCAGTCCTGTCATTTCTGTATTTGGTGTTACTTGTTTGGGCTTTTCGTCCTTTGCCTCTTCTGCACCGTCAGGTACTTCCTTTGCCTTCTCTGCGGAGCTGGCAGCATGAGGGGCTGACGCTGTTTTCTTGGAAGCCTTTGTCTTCTGTCCTGTGCTGGCTGCTGAGCCCGTTACCTTGCAAGCCAGGAGCTCTTTGCTGAAAATGTTTTCCCAGGTTTTGTAACTCCCCAGATCCATTCCCTCTTTGTCCTTTGCCAAATCTTCACGCTCACGTTGGCTGAGCTCAGACAACTGATCGTTACCCTCTTGGGAACCACAGGCTACTCCTCCCACAGCACCTTCTTCCCCATCCATGGCTTCATCCATTAGCTCTTCCACTTCATCCTTTTTCCTCCACTCTGGAAACAATTCGGCTATTTTCAAAGCCCTGAAAAGGATCTTCTGGTCTCTGAGCGCCAAGGCTGTGTCCAGACACTCTTCGTTCAAGGTCTCCTTCATAATGTTCTTGTGGAGGGTTGTGTCCGAATCCACGTTTGGCCAACGATTCCACTCCATCGAGCAGCAGACAACACTGGCTGGACAGACCTGGAGGTGCTTCGCCAGCTTAAAGCGGGCCATGGAAAAAGGGCAGCCATAAGCTGAGTTGAGGCAGGAGACCTGCTCGAAGGGACAGAGCAATTGGTGCTCCTCCTCCTTGCACATGTGGAAGGTGGCCCCGCAGCGAAGGCGGCAGCTGATCACCATGCAGGAGATGGAGAGCTCAGTTGGTGCACGGCAGTGCCGGTTGAAACATCTCTCGCAGTGCCTGTGCTGCCCAGGGGAAGCTTTCTGAGCCTGGTGCTGTGTGTAGCAAAGACAAGAAGATAAGAGTTATTGCTCGAAGGAGCAAGGATGGCCACAGACCCTCCATGCCCGTGCTTGGTTTCTATGTGTTAGGCGCTCACATGCACTTCTAGCGGGAATAAGGCTGTGGGCAAATGACTGGCAACTCCATTTAGTCATGTATTAGCACTGATCCCCACGGTACAGCGCGGTCGGATAGCAGCACGGATACAGATGAGGTCCTTACTCATTAGCCCAGCAGGGGCAGCCAGGGTTTGGGAGCGAGCTGTTTTCTGTCCCAATATTTACACTGGATCTATCTATACCAAGCTGCTGAAATCAAGACTGCCAGAGGCACAGTGAAGGAGCTTCCCACTTCCTCAATGCTTTTTGAGTAGGAAAGATGATGATTCTTTTTCCTCCCTGGAAAAATGAGCTGGTCGTTTGGCCTATGTGCCTCGTCATCCCCCCACATAAAGACATGAATGTTGCGCAAATGAACCTCCCTTTGCTCTACACCAGCAAGGCTGAGACTGAGGGTTATCTTCATGTTCCCAGTGTGGAAAACAGTCTGGGTAAAAGCTAATTTGCCTGGCCTTCTTTGCTCTGCTTTTCTGATTTACCCTTACACTCCTAGATGATGCCTGCGTGTTGTGGAACAGAGACCACAGGGGACTTTCCTTCAGGCAGGTTATTTGCTGCATTTACTTTCAGGTGTCAAAACCTGGAATAAGGTGATGCCTCGGTCTGCGTTTTGGAGACAAGCTCCAGAGTGCAGTGGAGGCTTGTTACAAGGTTATACTCATGCAGTTAAATCCATTTTCTTTTACTTTTTTTGTACAAACTGCCTTTCACCTTTCTTCCCTGTGCTGTCACCAGTGAATGCCAAGTAGGTAGGAAGGAGGAGAAGATGGCAGGTATGGTTTATCTCCTGCTCTGCTCAGCACCATGGTGTGCAGTTAGGGCAGAAGGGGAGCAATGAAGGTCTAACCTCAACAGAGCTTTTCTCTTCCTCTGACGGTGCAGGGGAGAAGTCAGCCTGAGCATGCCTTTTACATGGTGTTTCTTTGAGAAAGAATCCATTTTTCTTCCTTCGGGATTTGTCTTAGAGCATGATCCTACAAAAACCGGTCACCACTGCTCTACTTTTTCAGTTCACCCTATGTACTTCTGACAGGTCAGTGTCAAACACTGCCCGGAACTGAACAGGGGATCCTGAGCTGATCATCTTTTAGATTCAGCTTGTGAAGGTGTTAGTGACACCACAAAGGGCCAGAAAATACAGAAAGAGGTCCCAGGCAACAAGTAATGAACACCACCAGTCTCTGTTTCATAAATTCAGCTGCCACCAGGCAGCTCCATGAATTGAACGTTTTGCAACTGCCAGACTGGATTAAAAGAACAAGTTGAGGTTGCCAAACCAAATGTTTCAGAAATTTCAACCAGCTTTATTACACGATCAGATTAAAAGTTTTCTTAAGGAAGACTGCATTTCCGTTCTCATGCTTCCATATTAATGTGGTTTCAAAATATATGTAATTTTTTCCTCTCCTCCCCTTAAAAACCTTTGAAATAAAAAGGTTAACATACAATTTTCCTGAGGTCCAACAACAAAAAGCAGAAGTACAATAACATGATGTACGAAGATCCTTATATAAAAAGTTATCGCTACCAGATTACTAGCTTTGTGTCACAGTGAACCACTGGCTTTGGTTTCATTATTGTGTCTTTCATTCTTTCCCGGTAAGTCAATTAAATGAGTTTAATGTAAAAATAATGCACTTATGAGGTCTGCTTCCAAAAGTTCTCAGTTGCCCTTGCTCATAATATCTCTACCCTTGCAATAATTCCTGGCAATAGCTGTTAATCCTTCCTAAAAATGGGAAAACAGAGGCACAGAGTCCGACAGCAAGTAAATGGAGGTGGTGATTAGCATGAGGCATGCCTTCTCTTGTAAAAAATCTAACAACGTAAGAAATAACATTCTGGGTCAGACCAGTGGTCCACCCAACCCAGCAGTCTTCTTCACCAACGTCCCTAAGAGATGCTGTTTAGGGGGAACATGTAGGACTTCCTGTGGTCCTTTCCCCTCATACACGGTTGTTGGATTAGAGAACTAGAAGCTGCTCAGTCACTACTCGGAGCTACTTCCCTGGCTACCTTCAACTGGTATCAGTAACTTGGCCCAAAGAAGAGCTGCTGCAAGCAGAAAACTCCCGACTTCTGACTTTCTGCTCCTTGCTGTAGGGACTGCATTCCAGCTTGGTTCAGCCTACTGCGAATCTTTGTGGAAGGGAAAGAGCTAATGATAAGGAGGAACTGAAGTTCTGTTTCCAAACATGACACAGGGCGTGCTTTTTTCTGTGAAAATGAGAAAAAAAGTTTTGACAAGTCTTCCCACCACACTTTCTATGCAGTAGGAACTACCATAGGCCCAGCAGACCCTCATTTGGCTCTGGGAAAAAATAGACATTGTTAGTAAAATAATTTAGACTTTGGGTTTTTTTTGCTGAGGTTAAAGAAAATACAGTAGTGTCATTTACCTAGATGTGAGTGCTTTTGCAACCCCAGGCTTAAGTGACCTAGCCCTGAGGAGAGCTGGTCTGCAGAAGAAGTAGGCTCAGGCTCAAGGAGAAGAGATGCTATGTGAAGCGGCTTCCCCTCTCTTTCTTGAGGTAGTGTCTTAACTTCTCGTCTCTCACACTTTCCCACGCCAGCAATGGAAGTCATGAACAACGCCGGAGAAAGAAAGATGTTTGGGAAAGGCAATACTTGTGGTCACTAAAGACCACACACTGGTGTTTGAATTTGATGTGCATTAATTGCTTAATGCATCTTTGTTCCATCCTTTGCAACTTCCAGCACTGACCAATACCTGTTTACACCTCCTAATGAATCAACCCCACTCCCCCTTGGTCCTGCAGAGTAAAGGAACTTGGTGGTCCCTTTACCCAGGGACAAACTTACACTCTGAAGTATAAAGCTTAGGTACCTTCACCTTTGTTTGCATGGAAAGAGCTTGAAACAGCAACACAGAAGAACAGTATTTCGTGACTACCTATTATAACATTCCCTGCCTTGTCTTGGGAAGCACCGGCTTCTGGCCAGGGGTGATAGCAGGGTGCTGGCCAGGGTGGCCCCAGGCACATGCAGCCCTTAAATACCTGTGGTTTAGGGTGGCATCTGTCCTGCTTTAGGCTGTTTGGTTACATCTACTTTTATGCAGCTCAGAGAAGCAGGAGATACAGATGGATTTATTTCACATTGGCAGCATCCTTGCTGCTTTCATTCTTGTAACATTTTGCTGCAAATATAATCTCTAAAAATAGTCCCGGCTATGACTTGCATAAGGTCAGAGGAAGGCTGGGTACATTACACTGCAATAAAAACACGAATGTGTGAACAATACTTTCCACTGCAAAAGTAACTCTCAGAGAGAAATAATTGATAAATAAAAATACAGCAGAGGCACAGCCCTTATGGTTCTCTAAAACACAGAAAGGACTGGTTGCGAAGTTTCTGGAGAGGACCCTGCTTCACACTGCTGTATGCTGAAACTGAACCCTACCCCAATCACATGCAGAGAAAGAAAATACATGCTTTGTTTATGAGAAGTGACCATTATCAGATCTTTCAGATTCAGAATCAGTCTTCATCATTATCCAGGTATTTTTTAGTTGAGTTTACTTCATCTCTAACTTGTATATGTTGTTCTTTTCAGACAAATTATTTCTATGCCTCTCTTCTCATTGTCAAATCTGTGAAGCTAGGGGACAGGAAGAAGGGATAGAGAATTTTTCTGATATTTATCAGGATTTGAATGCTGCTTCTATTCTGACATGCTGGTAATCAGGAGCTCTGTATTTTAACTGATGATCTAGTTAGCTCTGTGGTTTAGTTGATGGTATTATTGTCAGTACACAAACTACAACTTTCAAAACCCTGAGCAGAAAGTTTACAAATTCTTGCCTCGGTAAGTTTGATACCTAACACCCAGAGGCAGGTGACACACAGATACGTTGGGTTATGAAACATTTCTCTAAACCTGTACACTTCTTGTTTCCCTGCAACTTGCAAAATTTCCTAAGAGCTGAGTTACAAAAAAAATCAAAACAGAAATACTTACTTGAATCATGTTCAAGCTACTGTGGAAAGAAAGGATGCAAATCCAGTCCACAGTCTGTCCACTTTGGTAAATCTTTATTTTTAGACCGTCATGACAGCAAATCAAGTAAGGTTTAAAAATATACAGCTGCTATTTTAACTGCAGATATGTCTGTGTCTGGAGCAGATCTGTTCAGTGACAATAACTTACAGTTTATAAACAAATTACAATTTCTTTTCAGTAAATATATATTTGGTTCAGTTGCAGCCAATGAGCCAAAACAATACAACTGTTTTCTTATTTGGTATTTGCTGTATGTGACTGATCATATGACATACTAAGGTTATCCATCATGTCTGAGCTCTTCACACAGAACCAAGGGATGCGTCCCATTTTAAAGAACCATCAAAAAGGGCCACCAGAAACCCCAGATAATTACCTTAAAGAGTGCCTCTGAGATGAGATTGCAAATGAACATAAAACAGTCTTTCTAAGACATGATAGGGAGCTCTTAAAAAAAAATCTCAGGAAAGTTTGCATCCAAATGCTGGAGCCAAGAATGTTAAAGTTATATATATATAATGTTACAACAGAAAAATATTTTCAAGGAATGTGAATACTTTTGGTGAAGTGTATAATGCAGACAGGACATACTCTCTATTTCTTTTAATCCTTGTTACCCAGTATATGGTGTTTATCTCATTTTTATCATAATACTTAAATCCTGAGGTAAATACAGAGTTACTAGTTTCCTTACAGGATTTTTCAATATATTTACTGTCTTAGTATCTGAGGGGGTTCACAACCAATAATGAATTTATCTTTGCAATACTAGAGGTGTACTTGAGGTTAAAAGATACTATTACTTCTATGTGGCAGATGTAGAATTAAAATATAGAAAGATGAAAAGAAATAGAATGAAATATAATATTTTATATAAATATATATATATATACACACACCAAGCATGGAGATGCTCAGGTTCTGATGTTTCACGTGCAGTTGCATGCTTCCTGCACAAAACGCCTGGCAGACCCAGCTGTAGAATCACATTTTCTGGGAGAGCATCTGTGTCTCCTTAAACTAGAGATTTTCTTCTCTTTTCGTGCAGCACTCTTCCTCAATCACTACGTACTTAACGACCTCAGCAAGAAATCAGGCTTGGCTCTCCCTTTGCTAAACAGATATATTTATTTCTTGGAGCTGAGGAAGAAAACACTATGCCATTGGAAACCATACCATACCGCATTTGTACATGATTCTCAGGAGCCTAAGTTTTCTCAAGTCCTGTCCTTCAATACAAAATAAAAAGCAAACCCAAGAATGCCACCACCTGGAATCATGGTGACCCCTAAGTGAGTCAAGCCCCACATCTCAACACCCACAGCAGGGACAGCTACAGTTTGAGTGACCGCCTTGGTCACTGTCCTTCGTGGCACATCTGCTCTGCAGTTACCATTCAGACTGGTCTTGCATATACGTGTGGCCAGCCAAGCTTTAAATGAGTCAGGCAGTGACTATGGTAGAGCTCAGGGTAGGTGGAAAGGGAGAATAAAAGGTTTAGATGAAATCTTCATCAATGACACTAACAACCTTCTAGCGAGCATGTGCAAGATGTAGTTTCTTTAAGGCTCAGACCTTGAACAAGTCCACATGGATTTTATAGGGGCACTTTGATTCCAGGGCAATCCTCCTGGTGAACCTCAAATCCTCAGTATAAGGCATGTGGAGTGAAAAGATTTTCCGTGAGACAATTGACCAAAGATGGAAGGATGAAGCTGTGACAATTAGGGAGGTACTCCCTGTATTTTTTAGCTGGGGATCAGCTGGCTGAGGCCGTGGTGTTTCATGGCAATAACCACTAGTTCAGAGGTACTGAATGGGTTGGAATTGTTTTATACTGAAAAAACTATGCTTTAAAATGACAGGGATGGAGTAGGTCCACCGTATAGTGCATCAGTCTGGCAAAGACTTCAATCCATGTTCCTTGCTTTTCTTCCAGAGCGTGCCTGCTGCTCAGGTTCTCGCAGCAGCACATCAGCTTCTCTTCAGCTCCCTAAACCTGGCATGCAGGACCGTGGAGCTAAACAGAACCTGTTGCACCATCAGGTCTCACCCTCGCCTGATAAATCTGTGCTGCACGCACGCAGTAAAGAGGCACTGAAATTTGCTCGTGCGATTTCTGTCCAGTGAAATGCACTAGTGCTGTTACGGGACAAGTAGAGGAGAGTTGAGAGTAGTGAGGTTCACGTAACACAGGGCACTGCTGGTAGAAACCCCACACTGCACTCCCCCCATGAGACCTGGATCAGCAATATTTCTTGCTCCTCTCTACCTGGCGCAATGTAGCCATAGCTCACCTGTGCCAAACCCACCCCAAAATGCCAGGTGCTGAAGTGGTCCTCTGGGCTGGCAGCATGGTACAGGGCAGCCCAGCAGCAGGGTCTTGTGCTGGGCATGTTGGGGAGTCGTGTGGGAGGCAGGCGGGATGGGGAGAAGGGGGAAGCCGTGGCACGGAGCTGCTCTGCTGCTCCTCCTGCATTCGAGGGGTCCCTGTGCTGTTCTCGGTAGAGATACAGTCAGGCAAAATCTCACTTTGCATCAGTTACTGGAAAATGGGTTTGGTTTGAGCTCAGAAAGTGCTTTAAAATAACAGCTTCCAGTTTAGTTGCAGTTTGAGAACAACAACAAAAAAGGGTCCAAACTGTGGTTTTTTTTCCTTTGGGCTCAGGTTCTATTTTATGCCCTGGTAACAATCTCATTAACATACTTTTCTGAAAACTTCTTGAGATAATCAAGTGAATGGTTTGTTTGAAGCAAAACAAAGGAAACCCAGCCCAAGGCAGATGCCCAGTTATAGAGAATTTCAGAGCTATTGGTTAAGGTCTAAGTGTCATAAAAAACAAAAGCAAAAAGATTCCTGAAAGCCACATCTCTGAATGGTACTGTAGTACCTGTAACCCTTATAATTCTTACTTCATCATCATTCATTCAGTCTGGATTACCAACATAAAGTTTGCAGCCTGAATCTACAAAACTCACCAGATTTTAAGTCTTAGCATTTTTGCCACAAGCTTGCTCTTGCCTCTCCTCTGGCCCTTACTGTATCTCCTTGTCTTACTTCTGTCAGAGTTTCTTGAAAATGACAGAAATTGAATTTTTGATTTATCATCTGTCCTGCTGCTGAAGCTCCCATCTTGGAATCAGCATCTTAGTTTTTTAAAACCCCAGATACAGTGCTGCAAACTATGGCTAATCCACTGAATATATTATGGAGGGTTTTTTTTTTTAGAGTAGCATGCCACAGAGGCATTCACAGTTACCAGCTGCCTCTGTTTTAGGGTGTCATTTAAGACATCTTGTGTCTGATTATTCTACTTCATCTCAGTTACTAAGGCTGTTTTGAAGATGTCTTGATTTTCATAGCTCAGTACAGTAACCATTGCATTGCATAAGATTTGACCAATAAAGACTCCAACTCTATTTACAAAGCCTTACCTTAATCATAGAGTCCCCGTGTGTGCACCAAACACTTGCTCTCCCGGTTGTGCTAAGCTGGGTTGAAGTGAGGTCGGTAAGGGAGAGCTGCAAGCAAAGAAAGAGGAGAGAACGGGAGGACACAGAGCAAGCCCAGGCAGAAACATCAAGTAGTTTTGGGATGTTAAAAATAAAACCCGTGCATGTGACCATGGAGCTCAGCTTACAGAGCAGTCTCTTCCACTGTATTTGTTAACACTGTCACTTCTGGAGCGATACTTCACAGAGAGGAGGCGAGAGGCAGAACCAATAATACTCTGTGCCCCCTGCATGAGAGGAAAAGATCAAAACCCTTCCCAGAGCCCTGCATCAGCTCCCTGCTGTGCTCTGATGGAGGTTTGCCCCCGGTTCCCATCGTCACCAACTGGTGCAGACAGCGATGGTGGGTTTCCGATCTGTCTGGGCAGGGGTGGGCAGAAAGAGAGGGGGAACGGCCCAGAGCTGAGCAGCCGGGCAGATCTGCCTGCCCACCTCCCGGGGACCCCCAGGAGACTCCCCAGCTCCAGCCCCTCTGCTGCACAGGGAAAGGGTCCCACCGGCCACCGGGAGGAAGCCCGAAGGGTGCAGCTCCCAGTGTCACCCTTAGTCAGCCAAACCTGGGGCAGCGACTGTCACTGTGGTTAAGAGCATTAAATTAAAGCATTTCATGGTGAGATTCATGGCGAGTTTCGTGATTTCCGTGGTGAGCATTTCATACTCATGGTGAGTACAGACATAGGTACTACTACACGTCAGTGAGGTTCAAGGGTGCGGATGGGGCAGGCGCTGCTTCTCCCTGGTGGGTGCTCACCCCGTCTGGCTGCAAAGACACCTCTTGTGACCCTGCTGCCGCACGCGACCACTTTTCACCACCTCAGAAACACAGAACAACATCTTTTGGCTGTGGTGGTGGTGGCTCTGAGATCCTAAGTCGTGATGAACTTGTTGCTTTGCCTTATCTTTCTCTTTCCTTATCTGCGAGCCCCCAGTGACTCTCATCGTTTGAAACAGTGCAGGCAACTGTGTTTTCATTTTTAGGGCTGAACAAAATGTCAGTAGGTGACAACCAAGGCTTGCTGGTGCCAATTGTAATTTAGTAGTGCTAAATATGGTTAGCAGTCTGGCTCTGTGGCCTTTTTTAGAAAGGGCTGTATTATCGTGATACCATTTTCTGTCATCCCATTGCACTGGGGAAAACAGGGGCCAGTGGTAATATGCCTAAACCTGAATTTCACCCAATCACAACATGATTGCTGATCTGTTTACCTAAATCCACTTCCACCCTTCACCCCCCTGGTTCAGGGTCATTCTTCAGCCTTCAATGTTGTCATCGTCTTTTTAGACTGTGTTTAAAAACATGCTGCTTGCGTGCCTCACTTTCATATGAAGTAAAAAATTCTTCTCAAAATTCTGTATTACTGGTTTAGGAGTAAACTCCCTCTCGCTGAATGAACCCAGATTACTAAAATACTTGGGCTTCAGAAGTAGCTGTTGTCAGAAATGAAGCTACTTTCCGTCTTAATTTTACCAGCACCTGATGTCAGCCTGGTTTTAGATCTCTGTGTTTCCAGACAGTCTGAACTTTGGTGGTGCTTTCTACCGCTTCCATGTGTTGCTCAGTGATCACGCAGACCCAGAGAGCCTGCCCTGGGTCTGCCTCCCTCTGTTTGGCACTCTACTTCACAGCCTCACGTAACACAAGCAGCCAAGTTTGGCAAATCCTTGCCTGCAGGTGATAGCTGTACTGCAGGAAGGCATCATCTGTGGTGGCCTTTTAGGGCAGGGTATCACAAGATGCGCAGAATGAATGTAGTTCACCACCCCTGAAAATGAGCATGTGGTGGAGAGAAGGGAGCAGAAGAGCGAAGGTGACGGGAAACAGGAATTCATCCTTGTACCTGCAGCAGACCATTGTATGAGCTCAGCCACACCTGAAAACAGACTCTCAGCAAGAACAGGAGAACTTGCAGATCTCTGCTGCCACCCTGACCTGTGCTAATTTGATTCAAGGTATCTCAGGAATGCCAACTAATACTGTAACCAGACCTTCTGCTGCAGTACAGATGTGCTTACTGGTAGGGTGCGAGAAACATGAAATCTCTGAAAGAAAAGTGTAACTGGTATTTATTTTTTGGTGCAAATGCTTTGGGAGAAAGCTGTTGCCTGTCTGCTTAAATCTCTCATATCTCAATTCTATGGGTAGAAATGTTGTGCCATATAGAAGCCCTATGAAATATACTTATGTATATGATATGTATTTCATATATGTATACATATGATATGTATACAAATATACATATCTATTGACATGGGAAAATTGGGCCAGATCTGGTAGGCTGAGGGAGGTGAGGCTGCCGCAGCTCCATGTCCCCAGGTCCAAGCAGTAGCCAGGCTGAGCTTGTGCACAAATACACGTATACACCACATGTGTACATATAGACACGGACGGCCACACAGATTACATGGTGAGCCACACAGAACACTCACACGAACACAGCGCCAGTGACCTCATCCCACCCCCCCCCCCTCTGGCTGAGCCGGATGGAGGTGTGCTAGTGAGCATATGTGCATATATATATATATACACACATACTCACACACATATTTATGGCATGGGTCCCTCTAGCAGCTGGGCTCAGGCAGTCTGCCCAGCAGCTGCCCCTCGATCCCAGTCTTGCCAGTCCCCCTGGTCCCCCATAGCCAGCTCCTCCGTGGTGGTCTCACCCCCAGGGACCCCCAGGTCCCCCAGTCTCTTTGGCAGCTGCTGGGACCCCCCCACCAGCCATCTCCTCTCCCCCAGACCCCCCCGGCAGCCATCTCCTCTCCCCCAGGCCCCCACGCCGGCTGGCCTGGCTGCACCCTCGCTGCCACTCACACACTCACCCGCACGCCTGCGCCCACGCCAGGGGCTGCCCCGTGGGCACCGGTCCCAGCCGCTGGCACCCAGACCCCCCCAGACCCCCTGCACGGGGTAACGAGAGTCCCTCGCCCGGGGCAAAGTGCGAAAGGAGTTTAACGAGAAGACGGGACGGGCTGCGCTGGTCAGGCGCAGGGCACGGCCAAACCATCACAAACCATTGACACGCAACCGGCCCTTTTTATTCCCGTATCCCTCCGTTCTCCCACACTTGATCCCCCACAGATCACCTCAACCCTGCCCTTGGTTCTTCCCCTAAAGAGTCCTGTGCAACGCCCAAACGCTCTTCCCCCGCGTCCCATCGTGTGTCCCCTGAACGCAGTGACCCCCCCCCAGCCCCAAAGGTGCTCTGGGGCTGGGACAGCTCCCTTTCTAATTTCGGGTTCCCGCCGGCCATCGTGCCCCTGGAGATGGGCTGTTGGTGGGCCGATGGCTCCTGGGGTGGGCCTGGGAGCAGCCCAGCAGGGTGCTGTTTGGGGTGTCCCCCCGCTGCCGTCTCCCTGTGCCCCTCTGTGGGCGCGTGGATGAGCTTTTAGAACATCACCTCCTCAATGATCAGTATAGTTAGGTTTGGGATATATATTTTTTTTTTTTAGTATATAACCTACATAAAATTTCTCTCATCTTTGGTCACACAACCTAACGCACGTATCTGTCTCAACGTATGCCACGGGTGACCGGCGGCTGTTGCGGCTTTCCGTACCCCCTCCACGACCACCGCCACAGGCGCGAAGTAATGGCTTCGAAACGGCCTCGCTCCTCGACGCCAGCGCTTGGCGCGCGGCGGCGTGGTTTCCGGCAACACCGAGGCCGCCGCTACATAACCTGCACGGCAGGAAGCGTTAATTAAAGTGGAAATATCAGCTCGTTAGGTTATCCCGGGCTATAAAAGCCCCCTCCTGTGGGGGTGTGTGTGGGGGGTCCCTGTCCGTTTTACCGCTGCCTGTCACGAAGTTCCCTTGAGGCAGCGCTGACAGGCGGCAGGTTACGGCCGGCGGCCTAACACCACCGCCCTGCCACTGGCGGCCGCTGCGCCACGGCCGGAGGCAGCCGGCCGGTCGCCGTGGCCGCCATCGCCTCCCTCTCCGGGTCTACGACCCGCCCGCCGCCCCTCAGGCGGGGAGGGGCGGTGCCTCCCCCCCCCACCCCGCGACCTTCCCGGTCTGCGGCGGCGCCGCCCAGCTTCACTACAACTCCCGGCATGCCCCGCGGCAGAGGGAGGGAGGGGGAGCGCCCCGTCTGCGGGTGCGCCGGACGCGCGATGCATGCCGGGAGTCGTAGTCTTTATTAGGGACGCTGCCCACCGGGTGTCACCGTCCGCAGGAAGGAGCCGCTGACTGCGAGGAGGGTGAGCGGACGCCGTCGCCACCGGCTGGGTTCGCCTCGCCTTGCCTCGCCGGGCCCGGGGCGGGCGGAGAAGGGTTCGCCGGAAAGGGCTCTCCTCTTCCCAGAGGGTGCCGCGGTGAGGGCCGGAAGCTACGCGGCTGCCTGAGGGGAGAGGGGGGGCGCGCATGCGCGCTGCCGTCGCCAGTCAGCGCTGGAGCAGGCGGGCGGAGAGGGAGGGAGGGAGGGAGCGGCGCTCGCGCGCCTCGGGCCTGAGAGGAGACAGCGCGGGACCGGGCCGGGCCGGGCCGGGCCGCGCCGGTAGCAGGTACGGGGGTGAAAAGGGGGGGGGAGGGCCTCGGGAGGGTGGCGGCGGGAGGGCGGGCGGAGAGGAGAGGGGGAATTAACGGCAGCCGGGCGGTGAGCGGGGCCGGGCCGGGTGCGGGAAGGAGGAACGGGGTCCCTGCGTGGGGTCGGTGGGGGACGCCTCGGCCCGGGCTGGGGGTACCGACGGCCGCGGGAGCCCCTTCTCTCTCTCGTTCCCACACCCCCACACACCCCCCCCGTCCTCTTTCCTCTCCGTCCCCGGTTTGCGCGCGTGCAACAGGCGGGGGCCGCGCGGGCGGGGCGGGGCGGGGCCGGCCGGCGCGGCGGGAGCCGCGCGCGTGGGCCGGGGCCGGTCGTTTCCCGCCGGGGGAAGGGGGGGGGGGGGGGTTCGGTTCTGCCCCGGGAACCCCGGTGTGGGGCGGGGCGGGGGGGGTAGGGATTTGTGCCGGTGAGGCGGGTCCGGTTTTAGAAATCGGCGGGGTGGCTGCGGGGAGACCGGGGTAGCAGCGTGCCGTAAAGAACGGGTTTTCTCCGGTGCTGCTGAGCGCCGGTGGGACCGGCCGTGGGGTCCTCCCGGGGGGACTGGGGGGGGTGTGTGTGTGTGTGTGAGGAGGGGCAGCGCCTCAGCCCCGCGGGGACGGGAAGAGGAACGTTCTCCTCGGTCTTCCAAGCTTGGGCGGGTTTTGGGGTTTTTTTTTCGTTTTTTTTTTGTTTTTTTTTTCACCTTCCTTGTGGTCTTCGTTGATTTTACCAAAGCTGTCCCTTCTCCCTGCAGACTGGCGTTACCCCAGCGTTATTATCTCTTTGACTGCCCATATGGGATGAAGGGTTAGCGCTTTCTCTGGAGCCGTGGTGGCCGTTTCCACCTGTCACGTCTCCGGAGACCTTAGAACCAGCAGAACCGCGTCCCATTCATAATCTTTAGATTTGTATTGCTCGGGCAAGAGGACACGTAATGATGATTTTAAGCTTTGCCTCTTGAGGGCGTTTCATGAAAACTGAAACTCCGGGCTGAAAAGATATGTCATGAGCTGTGAAAATACTGGGCTGCTGTTTCTGCAGAATTCCCAAATGGTGCTGAATGGTTGTGTTTAATAGTCTCTTTATCCTTTATTCAAGCTGCCGTTTCTCTGGATTTTTTTTGTTTGCTGGCCTATTTTCTGCTCTGAGTGTGGTAACGAAAGACTTAACAAAGTTGGGATATGTCTGTGAGCTATCCGGAAATGGGATTGCAACTTTATCCCTAGAAACTAGTTATTTTAAAGCTATTTTCTACATACCTGTGTCAATTAATAGTTAGAATAGAATAGTTAATAGAACACTGTGTAAATTCATAGTTTGAATCAAAGTAATCTTTGGGGTATCTGTCCTTGTTTTTATTGTAACTTCATTATGTTGTTCACCCTGCAATATTACCATGTGCGTTGACATGTGAATTAGCTCATTCAAAACAAGTTTGTTTCCACTTGAACTGTGGTTGCACCTTTTAATTACCCTTTAGACATACCCATAGGCACAGGGAAAATGAAGAGTAGCTTGAGGCATGGTAACATAAGATGACATGGTAGAGGTTTTTCTCAGAATGGGTTCCCTTGTCATAATCTTTCAAACAGGTGCAGTGATGCTTCACTTCCAAGAAACATGGCTGTTTCGGGAGCTTGGGATTCCCACCCCAAACTTCTGAACAGAGTCTTTGTTACATCCTATCTCTAATTCTAACACTGTACCAGGATGTTTACCTTTTGCTGTCAGTGTAGTGTGTCATCTGTTGATTTTTTCTTTTTTTTTTTTTTTCCCCCCAATGTTCTCTGTGTTGATATCTCCAGAGCTGGCTTGCTTATGTGGTCTTGTATGTTCAGCTGAGTGCTGGTTTCTGGAGAAGTTACAGTTTAGTCCATTTAGAAAGGGAAAGGCAGCAACAGCCCCTGTCAGCAGCACTGACCAAAGACACTATGAGAACTAGAAATACTACAGTCAGATGTTGTAGCAGTTTCTGAAAAGGTTCTTTATAGAGACTCTTAAGTGTAAATGTTTATTTAACCAGATTGTTTGATAGTCTTATTTCAACTTCAGTGTTTCAATACAGTGCTCTTTTATTTTTTTTTCTTTTTTTTTCTTTTTCTTTTTTTCCCCTTCCTTTGAATAAGCTAAAGTGAACAGAATGGTACATTTTGTTTTAGACTGTCCTGTATCTGGCAGACTTGCTTTGATTATCTTTCTGTTTGGCTCTCCACAGGACTGCGGTAGTTTTCTTCTGAAGTGTTTTACAAGTCCTGGAGGGGCAAATGGGGGGCTTAGCTCATATCCTTAAGAACACAAAAGGAAACTGTACCTTTAAAGGCAACAGTAAAGGAGTTGCTAGGTTAGAAAACATAAATTTGTGGCAAGAGGTGAGAGGTTAATGGCTGTATGCCCTCCAGAAAAATGGAAATCTGTGTCAAGAAGCATAAAATATAGCAGATAAAAAAGGAGAAAAAAAAGTGATGTGAATTAGGGTTGGGTTTTTAATGTAAATTGGAAACATAAGGGGTAATAGAAGAGCAGCAGCAAATAGCTAAGTTTAATGGATTCGTTTAAATACTTCTGAAGGCCAAAGGGAATAGGGGTGTGAGGGAGCCTAGTAGGCTATGAGCAAGTCAAGAAAAATAAAAGGCATTAAAGGAATTACTCACTTGATGAAATGTTATGAGTGGCTGAAATATCTAAACAAGAGGTTCTGGAATGATGTAATGGACAAACAACAAGTTAGAAAGACCAGACCACCTCTTTTTTCAGAGAACAAGTGTGTTTAAATAATATAATAATACTAGTGAAAAAAATGCTGATGTAAATTGCAGAGATAAGGGACAGTGATATGAGAGCAAGTCTACTCTGAAGAAAAATGCATCCTTAGTCTGCTATGGTTTTTGAAGTCTGTCAAGCAAGTAATGGATTAAACTGCTCAGTATTATTTCCAAGAATGAACGTGGGGTTTTCATGATACAGAATACCAGCAGTAGGATGCAAGGCCTGTAGAAATATCAGTACTTTTAAATTATTTTGAAGAAGGTAGAGGAACTCTGGAAGAATAGCAAAGGTAATTTTAAATGAAACACTCATTGAAAACCTCTGCTAAATATAAAATCTGTAGAACAGTAGGACTGAAATTATATTATGCCACCTCATGAATATCTTGAACTGCATTAAATGTTTTGCAGGCTTAATAACTCACTTTGAGGATAAAAAGTAGAGGTAGTCTAAGGTGGGTGACCGTCAGTAAATTTCCTTTCACCAGAATTGGTTTAAAAAGGGTATTAGTGGTAGGGGAGGGTATGAAAAAGTGGTAGGAAGTAATGATAGATTGGACATTGCGTTGTCACTTCTGTTGATCCATTCATGTAAGACAGGAGTAAATGGAGTTCAGTGACATAAAAGAAATTTTAAATTGGTATAAAGTGAATACTTTCTTGAAGCATAATTAATGCTTAGTGTCATGAGGAGGCAGAAGCTAAAAGCATTAGAATTGAAAGAAATACGACTGCGTTCCTGGGTGTATATAGAGGGTGAGTGTGCTGTAAGACGTAAGATTTAGCTACTCACCAGTTGCTGAAAGCTTCCTTATGATCTAGAGTAATTATTTTCTCTTTTTCTATTTTTATTTGGTAGTTCAGAATGCTTGCCAGGCTCAGCAGGAGGATTCATATGTTCTGTGAGAAACTAACCAGTTTGACACACACAGATCTTTATTTATTTTATTTCATTTTTTTTTACAGTCTGGGCATAAAGTTGAGATTATACATAAGCGATATGCTGATTTCAGAAAGAAATATCCTGTGGCTAAACATCCTGAATGTATTTATATCCAGACAAGGCATTGTAAGCCTACCAAATCTAGTGCTAAGGTTATACTTGCAAGCAAATTCACCTGTTGATACATGAAAATGTCATTTTGGCAAACAAGCCACCTCTTGATGGCACACAAACCACAGCTTACCTTTAAGTAAAGTCAGATAATAACGTGATTAGTATTAGACTGTTGTGATGTGTTTTGTCTGAAGGGGGATGAGATTGCCTCTTAAAGATGCAGGACTACTTTGTGTAGCTTCCACATGATCACCTCTTTAACTGTCTCATTTTACCTTTTTTTTTTTTTTTGTATTGAGAAATGATCAGAAAGGAAAAGAGATATCTTTGTGAATGTGCTGTGTGTTGGATTCGAGAGCTTTTGGTAGGAGGGGTGCTAGGTGTAAACGGGATGAGGGAGGCAGAATGAGCATTTTCAAGCCTTAAAGTTCCTTTGGGTTTTGGCTTGATGTGGCCGATAAATCAGTATTATGTGACTATTTTGGTTGCTGATGTCCAAAGCTACTATGAAATCAGTAGAGTTTTGACTTACTGTTATTTTGTACTTTTGTACACATCTTCCATAATGCTGAGTCACAGGAACCAGTAAATTTGTTGAAGGCAAATTTGTCAACAGGGGAAGCATGAAGTCGGTTTGGTTTCAGTGCCTTCTGATATTCATGAACCCAAACAAAAGTTGCTTGAAACTACTACACAGTCAACTTAATTTAGTTTACTTTTAACCTAATTTGTTTTAAAGTGCCTGAGATTTCATATTTTCATGATATGAAATGCTGAAAGGTGCAGTCTTGTTCTCCTGTAAAGAATGTTTAGGACCTGTTAGGATGTTAGAAATGTTAGGATGATTTTTTCTGACAGATGGTGGCTGTCAAATGAAGATGATGACTATCAAGTGATAGACATGACTGTTGTTTTTCAAACGGTCCAGTTTTTAGGTATGACCTTACAGAAAATACATTGTGGCTCAGCTCATTCTGTAAGTGCAGGGAAGGTGTGCTGTAACCTTAATCAAAATAGAAATGAATCTCTGCTGTAAAAGAAAAACAGCTTATGTTTTAGTTTAGCACACAGGATTAATTACTTCTGTTATTTTGTGTAGATGGGCAAGTTAATGTGAGGTTATTTTTTTTAATGTTAGTATAATCATGTGCAGCTGAAAAGTTTAATTCCCCATCACTAGGTGCTTTGTTTTATGACTTGTGGGAACTTTTTGGTTTCAGGTTGATTGTGGACTGTGGGATTATAGAAATCAGGGTGAGGTTTTTTCATTGAAACAGATTTATTGCACTGCAATGACTTTGAATGCAGTAAAGGAATTTTGTGTTTGCAGCTCAAATCAGAAAGGCTCAGTTAAATTTGAAGATGTTTTCCTTTTAAGTTGACGTGGCTTTTGAGAGTCAGGATTTTTTCCCTTTTAAAATTAAAAGCTTTTTTGGAACTTTGAAGGCTGTATCTGTTGCCTCGTTAAGTCAAAATGGACCTTTAAAAAATTGAAATCAAATCATCTTGGAAATATCTTTGTGATAGTAAAGGTATAGTGAAGTGCTAGATATACTGTCTATAATCTTTTATTGACACACACCACCCCCCCACCCCCCCCACCCCCCCCGGTAAAACTGTTCTCCAATAAACCTTGTAAATGCATTACTACTTCATCTCTTCAGTGGTGTTTCTTCCAAGAAAAAAAAAAAAAGCATAATTAACTTTTAAAAATTGATCTAAGTGCCCAGTTGTGTGGCTGTCAGTGTGCTTAATTAGTAGTACAGGCTGATGTGTCATCTCAGTTTGAGACAGCACCAAGTGTCAAGTAATTCTATTTCTGTTGGTGTTCTTTTTGCTGCAATTGACTTTTTGTTTTGTTTCTTTCTGTCTGTGTAAAAAAGTGTAAAAAAGGAAGGTCAGGGGCCTGACAAGCTGGTGTTGGCCTGATTTTAGGCATGTCTCTTAAAAAACCCTATTTTGTGTAAGCACAGAAGATCTTTCCAAATGTTACCTGGGGGTGTACTGAATTGACCCTTCAAGATTAGTCATTTTGTAGAAATAGCTTTGATATGGTGGTGGTTTGTTTTTTTTTAACCACCTTTTCACCTTTTTTCTTTTGTGGAAGATGAGGAGGTCACATTGTTGAAATGTGACATCCCTACAAACTTGACATCAGGTGTCCTCAACATTGTTCAGATAATGCAGTCTATTTTCTTCTTTTTTTTTTTTGTTTTTGAGGAACAGTCAATATTGAGGTTTTTAATTTGTCTTGTAATATCATGTTCCATAATGCGCAAAACTGTCTGTCTTTTTAAGCCTTGCATTAATTGTCTTAAGTTTTAAGATTGTTCTCATTTTTAAGCCAGTACCAGTCCAACTTGCCAAGTGGCCTAGAGCTAGAACATGCCAAAATTGCTACCGATTAGTTGGATTAGTACTTGGTTTGCTATTTCACAGGTTTATAAAAGTGCTAGAACAGAAACAATTGTGAATTAAGGCCTACTACTGGGCATGGAAAAAACCTAATAGGTCTAGTATGCCTGCGAAATAAAGAGATTTGAAAGATACGGAGATGGGCAGCAATTCCATGAAGAAGTCCCCTTTTCTACTTCGAGTTTTTGACAGAAAGTCCCTAAAAGTCTGAACCCTGTTTCAAGGCTATATATTCTCTCCATGTTTAGCTACGACTCTTATGTTACATTTGAAGCTCCTTTAATCTTCTGGCCTGTTGGGAAGCAGGAGGTGGTGGTTCTGTTTTTTCTCCATCGTTCTTGTGTGAGGGTTGCCCTAGGAGTGTGGGTCCCTGCTATTCTGCATAAACTGAAGTCTGTCATTCTTGCTGGTGAATAGCACTTGTGCCTGCTGCTGCAGCTTTCCCAAGCCACAGGAAATGAAATTCATGTGATTGTTTTGTTTCCTTGTTAGTGCTAGGTTTTGATATATGATCAGCAGAACTTACTTTGCAGGTCTTTACAAATACTGTAACTGTTAATTTCATAGTGGGGACATGCTTCCCAATCCCATTTTACACCTAGAGAAAGTTAAGCAGAGGTTGTAGAAATCAGCTGTGTTGTGCTTGAACAATAGCTTTTTGTAGTTGAGATGGTTAAATATCCTTTCCTGTAGATGTCCTGAGCTTTACAAGAGTCTGAAGACATTTGAAATTAGAAAGTAATACCCTTGTCCCTTAGGTGATATGGGTTTTTCTACTGATGGGCATTGCCATAGACCCCTGTAATCCAGTATGCTTTGTCAAATAATTTTGCAAAAGAAGCAGATACAGCCTCACCAAAATGTTTATCTGGTTGAGCTGGTTTTTCAAACAACAGGAGGTGGCAGTGAAGAGAGAAGTCAGGCTGCTGATTTTCTTTATTTTATTTCTTCCCTCAGGTAACACGGTCAACAGTGTAGAGACTTGGTGGATGTGGGCAAATGTAGGATGTTGCTCTAGAAGTTTTTCCGGGGAAATAGCATTAATTCCAGGTCATATTTATTATCATTCTACACCCTATATTATTAATGGTTTTATGATGAAGATCTTTCATTGTCATTGTCTTTTATATCACCTTCAGGAAAGCTGACAGTTTACTTCCACAAGATTTAAATACTTCTGTTAGCATCCTGAACCTGTTGCCTTAGAATTGCCAAAAAGCAAATTAGAAGGACTTTCCAAAATGTGCACTTCATGGGGAAAAAACCAAACACATTTGTGGCCAAAATGTTGGATTGATAGGGGGTGTGTTAATGAGAGTAATGAATGACCAAGTGCTGCTTTCAGGGTAGTTTTGTAAATTGGATAGGTTTTCTAGTCTCTCACTAAGAGTGTCAGAAGATGATGCGTCCTGTAATCAGAGCTCAGTGAATTGCTCAAACATCTGTCCAGGCTGTGCTGTAGGTATTTGGCGTGATGTCAAGAAGCATGATTGTGAGGAAAGTTCAATTCTCTAGGAGGTCTAGAGTCCTACGACTGAGCCAATAAACAAAAATCTCCGTGGAAGTAAGGGTTTTGTAGCGTAGCTGAACCATTTCTTACTTTGAATGATTCCAGCTTCTCTCAGTGCTTGGAGTCCCATCTATACAGTGCCATTTCCATCACGGGTTGTCCTTTCAGGGCCAACAGAACCTCTCGTGTCTTTTCACTGTCTCTCTGGCAGCAGTCTAAAGGAAAGACAGCAGGTTGATGGTACACTAGAGCTCACAAGTATGCCTCCAGTGAGTCCTTGGCTCTGTTAGTTAGGAAGTGTAGATTGGTAGTATGTTGGATCATGGATCTTCAAGATAACTTTTTTTATCACTTACACCTTTTCTCTTCAACCTCCTTGTCCGCCTTCATTTTCAAGTCTTCATCTTCTGATATATTTCCATTGGAAGGTAGAGTTTCTTGTACAGGTTTACACTACTGAAATACTTCTTTTTTTTTTTCCTTATTCCCATCCCTAATTCCAAAGAAGGAAGGTTTGTCTCTAACAATCTCCAATATCAGCAGCGTAGTTGGTAATCTTAGTTTCAGTCATCTGGCTTATATATACCGTTATGCAGGTCTTGATTTGTCAGGCCTTTATTTTTACATCTGGATACCTCTGACGTGTGGAATATCCAAGAGTATTAGTCACATGGCATTCCTTCTGGCAAAGCCCTTGAGTCTAGTAACAGTGATATCTGATTTAAGAAGGCAGGGAGTTCATATTTGTTCCTATCTAGATGATAGCTTGGGACAAGGTAGGTCATCACAGTAAGTGACTCTGCGTTTCCCAGTGCCTCTGAATTTCTTTGACTTGATGAGCAAGGAGAAATGCGGTATTTTTCCTTTCTCCTAGAAATGTGTGCTTAGAACACATCCACATTTGGTAGGGTACTTGTCTTGATCAGTGAAAAATTCGGGGATCATCATTTCCTTAGGGAAATGCAGACATTCAGGAATAGTTGGTGTTTTTAATTTTACTAAAAAAATAATTTTTTCATGGCAGCCAAACTGAGGAGAGAAGGTGTCATATGGGGTTTGAATGGTGCTGCTCAGAAACCTAAAGAATACACTATGAAAACGCCTCACCAGGTTGCCAGAGGTTTTTATCTGTAGACAGGAGTATCCAAAAAACGTGGAAAATACTGTGCTATCTTTAGGGAAGAAAAGATGGGTAGAACATTTCCATGACAACCACCACAGATTTTCACGAGAAGTAGCATTAATTTTGATAGTGCAGAGAAGATCTAGGGTTTGCTCTTTGCTGTGAAGAAATTACCACAAGTGAACTTACAGTGGCCATTGAAAGATTTTCAGTTAAGCCACAAAAAAGCTGTTGCAGATGAGTGAGGCAATTTGAAGTGGTTTTGTGTCTGTGGGTTAGTCTGGGGGAAGGCCTACACCCTGAAAAATGGAAGAGGAGATTTATAGCAAACAATCCTTGGACGACTGTAACAACTAGCATAGGATTGTTATATTTTCAGTCCTAAAAAAATAATTTGTGTGCTCACACTGAATACATCTAAAGATGCTAGCAGTAGATGTCGTCTCGATGAAATTCTGGATGTGGTCATTGAATTTTTCACCAGTAGTTGGGGAATCAGTAAAAGAATGATGAAGAAAGAATTGATTTTAGGAGATATTGAGGATATTACAAAAGCTGCTTTTAGGAAAAAACCTTGGGATTTAATAGTTATACAGGTTAGATAGGCAGGTATATAAAATGGATATGTGGCTATGTGTTGAGATTTTGTTTATTTACTACCAGTGAGGGACTACTATGAAATAAATTACTGAATTCATTACTAGTTGAATTGGCAACTTCTCAATGGTGAAGGGAGCTTAATTTTTTTCACCTTTAATAGAAGAAACTGTCTTCCCAGTCATTTGATGGTAGGAATTTGTAGGAAGGCTTTATTCCCAGGTAAAACACAATACACTATTTTGAAAGGATTTTAAGTGTACAGATTACTCAGAAAATAGGGGGAGTTAGTCAGCAAAGTGAGCTGTCTTGCAAGTCAGAAATGAGCATAGCTAAAAGTTGCAGCTAAAGCTTATAAAGGGTGTAATAAATAACTCTTGTGAAGCCGTTAGGTAGAGGGGTTCAGGTAAAGTCAGAGAATTCAAGTAAATCCTGTGCCTGTATTTTCAATAAATGAAACGATGATGTAAAGTACAATGGGAGAGGGCTAACAGAGCTATGAGAGGAAAGTGAAAGCTACTTCCTCAAAGTCAGAAGCAAAATTAATTGAAAGAAATCAATATGCAAGTTAGGGGATGAGGGGAAACTAGATAAGTAAGTGCAATAAGGGAGAATATGCTAAGGAAACTTGCTGATGGTGAACTTGGGTGGTGTCATTGATGTTTAGAAACACTGGAACATCATACAGAGGGGGCTACATAATAGAAATGAGATGAAATCCAGTGTTAAGAAACGAAGATGTTCCCTGTCGAGGATTTCTTTAAATGAAGAACTTTCAGGGATTGAAAGTGAAGGTGTGAATTGACCACAGGAGCTGTCAAAGTCCTGAAATCTCAAATAAAGGTGAATATAATTTTGTGAGTTCGAGAAGATGTGTTTCAGACAAAAATGGAGAATTATTAATAATATCACGGAAGGCCTGAGATCTTATCTGGGCTGTTGGTTATGCCCGTGTTTATTCATGTTGAAGGGCAGATTGACTAGAGTGGCTGCAAAGCTTTTTTCCTGTTAGGCATGTCCTGTTAGCTCATGGTTGTCCATCTGGTGTTTGAGTTCATTTTGCTAATTCTAAAATATATCAAATATTTCTTTCAAAATGTTTTAGAAACAAAAGAAATTTTGTACTCTGAGTATTTGTTATTCTGAATTTCTTTTTACAGTTAAAATCCAGGGCTTCCTCAGATAGTTTGTATGTTTAATATACAGGTAGTAGTCACTTAAACTAAAAAGGGGAAGAAAATGTTATTATCAAGCATATTGCACGAAACATTAACACTTTAAGATCAGATACCTAAACATAGGAAGAAAGGGGTCTCTAAGCTGTTAAGAATGACGTGGGGAACTTCTCATGTTCTGAGATTTATCTTTTTGTAGGACCTTTGTTTAAAAAAAAAAAAAGGCCATTTCAGGAAGAGGCTTTTCAGCAGAATTAGGCTGCTGAATTACTTACCTATATGCTCAGGCTTTTATAGTGTGTTCAGTGCAATCTGTGACTGATCTTGAATACAGTAGTTTTGTCCCTTAACAGTTTTTTAAATCTCAGTTGACAGAATACAGTAATGCTTGAAGTGATGCCCGAAATGTCTTCTGTGAAAGTCAGTTCTGATCATCAGAATTCTTATAAACGATTGTCAGGTAGCAGCAACTTAAAAAGAGGCTCTAATAAGAAGCACATTTAGGTGTCCTCTTTTTTTTTTAAAAATCTCTTAAAACTCCTTATGCTAACTGAAAGAAGAGGAGGTTAAAGTAGACTTGATTATACGTTTGATGTATTTTAAATAGGAAACCTAAGCTGTTGAGAGTCTGTATACACTCATGTTGCTCCATTTTAAAGTAAAAAGTGCACAGGAGATCATTTATCACCTGGTGATTCTGGGCTTACAGAATCTGAGGTAGGTAGCATATTTAATACAACATGTTAGGGCACTTGAAAGAGACCTTTAAAAGCCCTCTAGAGTAACTTTTTATATAACGTAGTTTCCTAAGTTTTGTATTAGAGTTTCAGATATTTACAACATATTGGAGATTCTGCATCTGTATGAAGATGCATGGAAATACTGAGGTGTTTAGAATTTGGTTCCCAACCTTTTTTGAATTTAAAGGGGGGATGTAAGGAGGGAAGTAGCAGCAGAATGGATCACTAAGAGTAGAGACCTGATCCACAGCCCATTGATTTAAGGGGTGTGTGGTCTTTCCACACAGTTTTATAGCTATTGTTTTATCCTAAGTAACTCCAAAGTGCAGCATTGTACATGTGTAAATCATCATGGGTAGCTATAAATGCTGATCCACTGAGTTACGTAAGACAGACAGTACTTGGAAATCATAGACTGAAAAAAAGGCCCCTCCGCATAAACAGTGGCAGGATTAGAGGCTGGGGGTGGAGAGGAGGGGAAGAATAGCACTGCTTTCTTTGCAGGAGTGAGCATTTTCAGTGGTTAAACCATCCTCACCCAACAGTTCTCTTTCTATTTAATTTTTCTTGGAGGCTTTGTCAGAATAGAAGGAACACAGGGTTGTGTTGAATTAACTTAAAATGTGGATTTGGAGTGCAAAAAAGCCCCTGTACTGACTTGCAAAGTGAATTAAGCTAAAAAGCAGTTAAAGGCCCCTTCACTTCTGTGTGAAGACAGGGGAATATAATTAGTTTGGCTAATTCCTTGTGTGGAGAAATGTTAATATTTATTAGTGCAGTTTTCTTTTTAGCCCAGGCTGTATACTCTTCCTTATAGATCTCAGTTCTTTCTTAATAAAATATGAAACTTATTCATGCCTTGCAGTCTCTGAGAGTAAAATAAAAGTTTGTTGGTCTGCTGTGAAGAACTGGCACACTGAAGTGACATTTCTGTGAAATTTTGCTTTACACCTTCTGAGTTATTGGAAGTCAGGTGACGGGATATAGGGAGGGCAGTGGCTGGAAGTGCATGGCTACAGAGATTAAGAGATGGAGACAATATAAAATGTTATGTTGTTGAAGAGTAATTCTTTTCTGATTTCTCTTTTTAATCGCATTGTAAAGGAACCATGACGACCTCAGGAAAAGAGAATTTCCGACTGAAGAGCTACAAGAACAAATCTCTAAACCCTGATGAGATGCGTCGCAGGCGGGAGGAAGAGGGTCTTCAGCTACGGAAGCAAAAGAGAGAGGAACAGGTACTGTGCTACAGTTGTGATAACTGTAATCAGTCCTTACACAGTCTTGTCTTACACTGTCTCTGGCTCTTTGCTTCTCTCAAGCCCTTTCTTAGTTGTTCCTGCCCTGCCAAATTCATACATAGTCAGTCTGAAATGAGTCACTTGCAGAATTTACTGCCTCTTCTGCAGGCTCTACAAAACCTCAGACTGAGTGCTCCTCATTCACTCAAGTGTAAGATTGGCCGGAGCAGCTTAAAGATGATTTGAACAAAGCTGTCTGACCTTGTACTGAAGGTGATTGAGGAACTCCTGTTTTGTTTTTTGTTTGTGGTTTTTTGTTTGTTTTGGTTTTTTTTTCCTTGCTGCCTGAGTTGTGGCTATAATCTCTGTTCAAAAAGTGGCAAGCTGGGGTGAAATGGAAGGAAATACTGTGGCTAGAATAGGAGGAGGAGAAGGTCTGAGCAAGTCCTTATAAGTTGCACTAATGATTTTCTTGAGGGGAGAAATAATTTGTTGACTGATTCTTCTCAGTTTTTTGTCTTTAAGTTTCAGTTCATGTATGAATTTACAAAAGTTCATACTATGTTTATGCCCATAAGGCTGGTACCTTGAGTAGTGGATTTAGTATGTGTTGCAGGCAAAATGGTTGAGAAAAATGCTTGGAAGCGAAGTTTCTCTACCTGCTCATGTCTTGCTAGTTCTTACTACTTCATTCACATTGTAAAGTGGCAGGCACTCTGCAGGTTTAATCAGGAAATGGCAGCAGTGACAAGACATGATGAAAACCGTCTTCCGATAAAAACAGGTAGCACTGAACAGTTCTTCCTTTTGTTCTTAGTTGTGTTCATTGGAAGCTTTAAGGGATTGGTTCGATTTCAAACAAAGTTATAACAAAGCCTTTTTCATCAGTGTTGAGGTTTTTGGAGTTAGAATGAAGACAGTAATATGGTTGTGTTTGGAATGGTTAGGTCAAGTTTGTAATCTGTTCTGTTTAATACTGTTTCCACAGTGTCAATACCAGATGCTTTCAAGGAAGGGCAGGGGAGAGTCTGAGAGGAAATTGCAATACTTGTTGATTTTGCTCAGTATCTACAGGTAGCATTTCCAGAGCTCTGGTAGTGCAGACTGTCGTTGGTCTTACTTGTAAAGCCGTTACTAAATTAGGAAAACCATGAGTCATTTTCTGTCTTATCTGTGCCTCTGACCTCCCTTGGACCCAATTACCACAGGCTCGCTAAACAAAGTGTGTGGCAGTATTTCCTTCTGTTAAGGAAAACTGTTAGTCTTAACTGGACAAACAGTGGAGCAGAAGTAGAGTTGCAAGCAGAGTCTGCAGCTCTACAATTTCAGACCTTCTACAGGTACTTCTCTTTTAAGTATTCGGCACATAGCTCATTGAAGTTTGTTTAAATTCCCTGTTTTTTCGTGTTTGTTTGGGTTTGGTGTGGGGTTTTTTTTGTTGTTTTGTGGGTTGTTTTTTTTTTTTTTTGTAGCAGAACAACCCCACAAAAACAACCTCAGGCCTCTGAATTTTCACATAACTTGGCAATGTATAAATTTTGGTTTAAGGCTGTATTTGAGCACATGTTTGAGCTTAAGTGGGCGCATCATACAGTAGCTTAGAAGGAATAGCATTCCATAAGGATGCCTATCACTGACCTAGGGTTGCTATAGACTTAGCAGTTTTGCATACTGTTTCCTCCCCATGTTCTCTGGAGAGAAGAGTTAACAGCAGGTCTGTGTCAGGCCTCTGTCTTGCCTGTCTGCAGTGGTGCAAATCTGACGTGACTCAAAGCTGGAGTCTTGTTTCCTGAACTCGACAGGCCAAGCAGCACCCCCAAAGCCATCTTGTTATTGCTAATGTTTCTTCCAATGAGACAGCTGGATTAAGGGGAGAAGCTGCAGCCTCTCTAGCTCTCCTCATGACATCTCAAACTGAATACCTTCTCTAAGTGGTAGCAATCAAATTCTGTTCATCCCAGTAAAATTTCAATCCCATATGGTCATCCTCCAAAGCCCTGTCTTTGCCCCATAACTCAATTATCCCAGCCTCTGCAGGTGTTCTACAAAGATCTGTTATACACAGCTATTTTTCAGGTCTTTAAGCCTCATTATCCTCTGCAAGAAAGCAATTGTCTGGAAGCTAGAGATAGCTCGTAGATGGAGGGGGAATGTGAAGAAGAGAAGGGAAGATCAGTGAGAATTTTTCAGAAATTTTGGGAAACAATATTCTAGCACATTCATTGCTGTTTTCGTTTACTCCATGACTAGCTAAACTTTCTCTGTTTACTGTCAGGAGGAGTCCTGTAGCCAGTATGCTAGCTTCTTTCAGGTCATAGCATATGTCATTTTTACTGCAGCCTAATGTGACATGCTCTGCATATATTTGCTATATAATATATATTAAATGCTTTCTCTCTTCAGTTGTTCAAACGCCGAAATGTTGCAACAGCTGAGGAGGAAGCAGAGGAGGAAGTGATGTCAGATGGTGGCTTCCATGAGGCTCAGATGAACAACATGGAGATGACTTCTGTGAGTGATGAGAAGGGAATACAATGTTTGCTGAAACTGGGCAGGCCTGTTGTGCAGTGACTTGAGGGGAATGGAATTCCAGAAGAATGTGAAGAGTGGCATTCAAAGAGCTTATGGATAGCTCTTAAACACCTGTCTCAGTGAACTGCCCTGAAACAGATTACATGAGAAAGAATGTTACGGGTTAAGTGAGTGGTTACTCGGTGGATATGCTTTCAAGAAAATTAAATAAAATGTCATTGTTCCAGGCAAGCTGATTACTTCCTGGTTTTGATGCTCACCATTATGGGTGATTTTTTCAACTGTTGCCCAGAGTTGTTGGGGTTTTTTAATCTGAAATTCATAATGCTTGAAATGTGAAAATGCAAACCAGGCAATGTGTTACTGCAGTTTACAAAGTAAAAAGGGGCTCAGTGGAAATCTTTGTTAGTGGACTTTCAAGTGGCACCATTTTTAGCTAGGGTGTTGGAAACACAGCTAGGCCTAGCTTATCTAGCTGCATGTATCCTTAAACTCCTTTCCAAGCTGGAATTTCATCCTACAGAAAAAACTTTTAGTGGAAATTAGGCTTTTCTGCTTTCTCCCTGTTGCTTTACCACTTCTTTCTCTCCCTGGAAAGAAAAATGATAAGGGATTCGGGCTGTAACAGAGAGGTTTAAGGAAAGTGCAGTCCTCACTGAAAAGTCTGACCACTGATCTTCATACTTGTGTTTGTATTCAGGGTATGCCAATGATGTTTTTGTAGAAATCAGGCTGGGCTTGGTTTCTGTTGGTGGTTATACCAGCCTTGAAAATTACTGTGAAACAGAGACATGCCTATAAGCAATGTGATAGATCACTAATCGAATATATTGGTTTACTCTTCAAGATGGTCTTTAAATGCCAGACAAGTCCTAAATACCATTTAATCATTTGTGTGGAAGCTTACATGAAGTGACTAGATGGTAAAAAGTAAGGAAAAGAGCCTATCTAATTGAGATAGATACTACCGTTATACAGTTTACTATTTTAAATGTCATTCATTTCAGGGTCTTAACAGTTGGAGCTGTTAGCTGTTACAGACAAATCTGCACTTAAGAATGATGCTGCTTATGTAGATGTACATGTATGATGACTCATTTGTTGTCCATAATGGACTTATCTTGGTTTTTACTCAATAAGAGATAAACTTGATACCGCTTTAACAAATGTTGTAACCTTTTTACCACTAATCCCAGGTTTTGTTTTCCCTCTTGCTCTCTATCACTCTCATTCTGTCTCCCCCACCTGAATCCTAGAGTGCAGTCATCACCTCTGATATGATTGAGATGATTTTCTCCAATAGTCCAGAACAGCAGCTTTCAGCCACCCAGAAGTTCCGAAAGCTTCTTTCTAAAGGTAAGGGCTGAAATTACTTAGGAAAAAAATGTAGAAGTGTCCCTGGCATATGTTTTTACTTTGACAGCAATTAAGATTGAGCTTCATACACAGATTTCTGGATGAAGCTCTGTTTTGCAAAATGTCAGCAGGTGTATGTAATAGTCACTTCTTTTCTTGAAATCTTTGTAACTACTAAGTGATGCAGATGTGATGTCTACTCCTGAATGTAAGTTTAAATATTGTAGGGAGTGTCTCTATGGCTCAAATAAGCTGATATGCTGAAGTTTCTCTGCATGTGTGCATGCCAGAGTGACTTCACAGAACTGCTGCTCTAAAGTTGGTCTGCCTGAATTACTGAGTGCATTAGTGTTTTGAATCATGTTACCTCATTACCTCAAAATTCAGGCTGGAGACTTCTTATGGTGACAGATAGGCATCCATTGCATTTTAGTAAAGGTAAAGCAGTATTGTAGAAAAAGAACACACTCTCAGAAAAGAGGAGTCAGTATGTTCTTGGATATTATTTTGATGCGGTAATTTGAGAATTTCCCTACAAAGAAATGAATGTATCTAACTTTGGTTTTTATTTTAAATAGAACCAAATCCCCCAATAGATGAAGTCATAAGCACACCAGGAGTGGTGGCCAGGTTTGTGGAGTTCCTCAAACGAAAAGAAAACTGTACATTACAGGTATACAAATATAAATATATCTATGTTCCTAGATTATGAAGGCATTTGGTGATGTAAATGAGGTAGAAAAAAATCAGTGATTTTTTTAATTAGCTGTACTTCCTCTCTTTTTCTTCACTAGGTTAAAAAAGTTATTTTATCTTCAGGGTTTCTAGCAAGGCCTCTGAGGACAGGAGAGAGATGTCTAAGTTGCACTGTGTAATTGCTAGGATGGGCTCTTTACAGTTTGTCATTTAACAAAAACAGAGTTTGAAATTGGGACCTCAACAGATAAAAAGCTATTAAACTAAACTTTAATGTTTGTCTTTTTTGTACTAATTGAAGACAGTTTTAAATCTTCAGGATTATGACTTAAATTTTTGATTAAATTAAAAAAAGTTTAGAATTAGAATCCATAATGATAAACATAGAAACTGTGAAACTTACTTGCTTTGGTTTGAAAAACTAAACTGTGTTTGCGACAATGGTGGTTAATTTGTCTTGGACTTGCTTCTTGGAGCTTTGTCTCATTTCGAGGTGTCCTTTGTCTGGTCAGAGTTCCTTCTGGCTTAGTAGAAAATGAAAGAAAACAAATCATTTAGTAAAGAAAAAAAACATTAACAGGTAACCATTAAATACAATATATAGGTTAGAATCAGTGTTCTTTCAGAATGCATAAGGCAACAAGTTTGTTAATGCCATGTGAAATCCAAATTTTGATGAGTGGAGATATGCACAAAATTGATACTTTTTTTTCTTACACGTTAGAGAAAAGGTTCCACTTATAGGAATTACTTTTCAAACTGATATCCACAGAATTCCAAAGGTCTATTAGCTACCTTTGAGGAGTCTGTGGACAGTAACTATGCGTATGTATCATATTTAAGCCAGTTGGTTTGCAACTGTGGAAAGTTTGTAACCAATTTGATATATATATAAAAAAAATGCCTTTTATTACTTATAGGGCTCTAGCATGGAAGTCTAAGAGAGGCACATAAAGGGAAACAAGGTCCTAATATTTGAATAGGAAGGGAAAATAAAGGTAGAGGATATTTCATCAAATGCAGTTACATCTCTTGTTTAAAAAAATTCAAAAGCAATTGTAGACTGAGTCACATTCTCATGGCCGTACTTGTGTAACATGTATTGATTTTTACACAGAAAGAGCAAAAATCAGTCAAAAGTTGAAACTTGCCGAGCTTGTCCTAAAGAGTTTGTAACAAAGCATTGAAAATATAAACTTGAGTACAACCTGGTGGCATCCATTAGGAAGCCAAAGGGCAAGTTCTAAAATACGGGTAAGAAACCTCTGTGGTTGAAAGATGACTAATAATACTGTATCACAAAACACTGGATAATCACTTCAGAGAAGGTACAATTACAGGAAAGCAAGTACATTTTATGTTGGCCTTAAGCTCTGGCCTGAACGTTTTGCTTCTAGTTCATTAATGATGAGTCTTGCAGTTTTGACATTGTGTGTTTCTGCTTTATTGCAGCCCATGCTCTTTATATTACAACGATGTATTTTGGAATCGTTTATTCTGATCGCATGTTACCAGGATATAATTTCTCCTTTAGTTGATCAGGAGGGTAGGATTAATTGTATTTTTAAAACTGAAGTCTTTAATAATTAATAACACTTTAAAAATTAAAAGCCTTACAAGTCTAGGCTTAGTTGTTGAGTTCTTATTTCAGGCCTGTTTCAGGATTCTTTGCATCTCCTTAGCAGGAGTTGCTTTTGTGATTAAATCCTAAATATAAGTCCTTGCTGCTCTTAAGAGATAGCTAGGCTTGGAAAGTATATCAGGATTTTAACTGGAAATAAAACTTAATAAATTTTAATATTTAATAAAATTCATTGGTAATGTCAAAATTTGTCATTTATAGCATACAACTTTCTACTTTTATTGTTCATTTTTTTGCCTTTTCATTCAACTTTTAGCAGTCTTTGTTCACTAGATTCTGAATGTATCTGATAGGATTTAAATTTGCTAGTGTAGTGTAATAATTTTTGGACTGAAAAGCATGCAGAAATCTACCAAAATCTAGATTTCTAGAATCTATATTTTCTGAGGTCTATATCAGGTAGTGTTAAAATTTGCATTTCAGCTTAAAAAGTTAATGTTTTATCAAGTTGAGATTAAAATAATAATAAATTGCAAAAAAAGTTAAATCAAAAAATGCAGATTTTTAATTCAGGATCTCAGTTTTGCTTAAAGTATTGAATAAAAACATCATACTCTAATATTCTGCATACTCTTTGCAGCAATACTGATCACCAGGCGGAGAGGAGTACTCTGCTGTGGTTGCAGAATTCTACAGATTGTGATCACAAAGTCGTTTGTGTGGGGTTTTTTGTTTGTTTCTTTGTTTTTTAATTCAATCTCCTTTCCTGTTTGTTTTTTTAAATGGCTTTTATTTCCTTTATATCCACTGAGTTTTATCCAACAATGTTGACAGTGTCTCTCTTCGTGCATCTTCAGGAATGTCATTGCTGATTCAGTGAATGCAGGTATCAGGTGTCTTGTGGGAAGACTCATTTTTTGTGTATTGGTTCTTAGGTGGTAGGGAAAGGAAGTAGAACAGGCCAAAGGTAACACAATTGTGTAGCAAAAAATAATATTTGAAAAGCCACAGCAAACCCGATCTTGTTCTCATAAGGAACTTCTGCAAATTTTGATTTTAAGTGATACCAATAACTCTGTGATTCTGATTCTTACTTTGCAAATTGTCTGTGTTAATAATATCTCATGCTTTTCCTACGCCAATTCTTTCTGTCTTTAAAAGGCATTTAGTCTTCGTTTTTGATGTGGCATAGAAGGCTCCTAGTATACTTTCTTTTGTATTTTGTTTTCCAGTTTGAGGCGGCGTGGGTGCTGACAAATATTGCCTCGGGAAATTCCCTTCAGACTCGAATAGTGATCCAAGCAGGAGCCGTCCCCATCTTCATAGAGCTGCTTAGTTCAGAGTTTGAAGATGTACAGGAACAGGTAAAGATTAAGAACGGTGTTGGTTTTTTTTGTGTGTGTGGTGATTGGTGGGGTTGGGTTTTTTTGTTTGGTTGGTTTTGGTTTTTTATTTGTTTTGTTTGTTTGGGTTGGTTTGTTTTGGTTTTGCTGGTTGTTTTTTTTGTTTGTTTTTTTTTCCTTCCCCTGAAAGGAACAAGGCTATCCTGTAAGAAAGCCTTTAGAGGAAATGTAGCATTTGGCAGTTTTGCACAACAGTTCTTTCTACCTAGTGTGTGTTTAAAATATCTAAGCAAGTACTGTATTTTTCTTTTTCTGGAAATGATATATTTAACCACAGCCAATGCGGTAATGCATTATGATCTCTAATGGGTTAATGTTTTTCTGTGTATTGAGGAATTCAAGAAGTCTTGTTTACAAAATTGCTTTCCAGATGGAAAGTTCATGCTTGTTTCTCCTGAAGATAAAGCATGAGTGGAAACTGTAGTTTGTTCTCTACAGAGAAAATTATAGTTTGTTCTCTACCTTCCTTACAGAGTAGATGAATATTCTTTTAAGGCCCAAAGGGATCAGTGTAAAGCACAGACGAAACATTTGACTCAGTAATTTCCGCATGAGGCCCATAACTTGTGTTTGAACAAGGACGTATTTCAGACATGTAATCTTGCTTTGAAGACTTAGGGTGATGAAATATTAATCATGTTATCAAATAGAGTTTCAGTTAGGATTAAGATTAACTTGAAACCATGCACCTTTACTGTACAAATTTGACTAGCTTTGGGTTCGGGTATTTGCTTTTGTTTCACTGTCTACTCAATTAGTACGCTCTCTGTTTTTTCCTATAGCTACTTACAGACCATAGCTTAAGCTTTTATTGAGCAAATTAAATTAAGCTCTGAATTCTCATTATAAGGCTATTTCTGAGGTGATTGGTTTGTTTTTTTGGTGACCCTTTTCTGAACGTTTCTTTGTTTCAATATCTTTTTGTGGTGGTGGAATTACAAGCACTGGGTATTCCAGTAGCACTGTTCCGGCAATGCTGTTTGCAGAGATAGTACCTCATTTTAATTTCTACTTGATAGTTTGGTGTGTAAATATCCAAGATGTCTTTGCGGACTCTTTGCCACAGAAGCTGGCTGTGAGCTCAGGTTAAGCTGATTATCCAATATGATCCATTGTTCTTTTCAGAGTCACTGACTTCCAGGGTTCAGTTCTCCATCCTGTAAGTGTGACCTCTATTCTCTGTTCCTAGATGTCTGACCTTGCATTTGGCTGTATTGAGATGCATGATTGGAGAAGTCCCGACCCATAAGCATTGGATCGCTTTGTGTAACTTGCCTTTCTTTCTTATAGCTGGCTCAGAATGTACCACCTGTACTTAAGGTTGCCTAACATTTTCCACAAGTCAGACAGATTTTTATTTTTATTTTCTCAGTTGCTTATAGCTTTCCAGTTCTTTCACTCTGTTACTTTTCATTTTCAATGGTCTGTCTCAGGATGAATTATTTTTGAAAAGTTTTTTTTAAGAGAAATTGAATTCAGGTGCTTGAGAAAATGATACTAAAGGAAATAAGAAATAAGAAATTTTTTTTGTCCATTTTTTTAGCTTCCTTTGAGGAAATGAGTCTGTCTGTTGTTGTAGAAACTAGAAATGTGATAGGGAGCTTGCCAAAATGGCAGATGAATGCTATGTTCTGCCCATGTCAAAATCCATCCTGACTTAGCTATGTGATGCTTTTTAGAGTTTGTTTTTTGGGGGTTGAAATTGGTGGCATTACTTTCCAAATTCAGCCATCACTTGTGTGGTGCTGTTCCTGCAGAATGATTGATGCTTTGAGTGTGATAGGGGCTACTCCAGTTTTTTGCTCCTAATGATCTTCTGTGCAAGAGCTAACTTGTTTTTTTTATTAGGTTGTTGTTACCATCCCTGCTGATGTTCAGAGAGCAGGTGGGAAGAGCGAACCTGTTTAGAATGAGTTGTGCAGCCTTCAGCCTTAAGATGTGTGAATTAACAGAAGAGCTTAGGGGCCACAGTTAAGTAGTTTATCTGTCTCCTTCCCCCTCTGCCTCTTAATAAACTGCTGACATGTTAAATTCAGACTGCAGGCAGGCAGAGTGGGTTGTAATTACCGCAAAATATTTTTCTATGCAATTCAGGTGCTGAATCCATGATCCCTCTGTTACCAATAAGTCTCTAAATACTAGTTACAAATTGCTCTGTGGTAAGCTGTGCTAAAGAAGGAAGATGTACCACTGCGAAGTGTTACCTACACCTTTTCATAGCGGGTTTCTGGGCTGCAGGTGTAGAGATTGCAGCGCTGCTCACAGCTCACTCTGGGTTTGATGCAGGCCAACATGAAAGAAATTCTGTTTTTTCCAACAGCTTTAAAAATTACCAAACACTTCACCATAGTATCTATTAAGACAAAAATTAAAAGCATTAAGCATTTAAAAGTTAGCTCTCGTACTTCTGCATTACAGGATAGCATTAATACACAATTGCATAGTATTTTTCCAGATGACTCTCATCTCATTCAGTATATGTACAGATTGTTGCCCTGGTAACAAATCAGTGGGTAGTAAAGGAGGCTTTTATTTGTCACACTGTGGCCCTGTTTGTTAAAGTCGGAACACGTTACAGTGAATGAAGGAGAAAAGGGAAGGGATTCTTATGATTAAGGCAATTGCAGGTTTCTGAGATGCATTTATCTACTGCTTAGTGTCTGGTGCTGGACAATTTGCTTATATCAGTTTTCAGTAAGTGGATACTAGTTCTGTGTTTTTTGAATGCTCAGTGTGAAATATTTCTATTTCGCTTTGTAGTTGAGGACAACTCGGCACTTTTGCAAGTGACTTTTGTAATTAGGTCTGTGTTTTGAGCAGATCTGGTCCTGGACTTCTCAAGCTGGATTCCTGAAACTGGGAGATACTTGGCCATAATTTTTTACTCTGTAAAATGACGATTCTTATCTTCTTTCACAGTAGCGCTGTGAAGATTATTATTTGCAAGCAACTCTTGCTACATTTGCAACAAATTACAAAAATACAGGAAAATACAGAAAATAAAACTACATGTTCAGGGCAGATGGGCCAGAAGCTAGCCCTACAACCATATAGTAAAGGATGAAGAGAAAAAGAAATATTGAAGGCTGTGTTTAGTAAGCCATTCTTTGTGCTAAGTGGGATAGTAATTCTGTTGAAGGAAATGTTAGTGATAATATAATTTTGAATATGTAGCATAGCATAAACTAAAGAAAAAAACAAAAAAAAATTAATTTGATTTACTGGCTCATTGTTATCCAGTGTTTTTGTCTTACAGTAAGTCAGTCTCGCAGACTTATACCATTGAATTTGTCTTATTTCAAACTGCCCTTAGCAGTAGCTCAGGAACAGATACCAGTTTACCTTACCTGATCATGATTTTCCCAACAGTTATTTTTCATATTTATAAGCTAGTTTTAATCTAATGTGTTGCACTCCTTCTTTTGCATATGCTAGTTTCCGAGTCTAGTGTGATTCTAAATCAGCAGTTTTGTAGAAGTCTGTGTGAGGGAATCTTTATGTTTATTAAGCAATGTGTATTTTAATGAAATTATATCTCTTTACAAGATGTCTTTTTGCAAGATCGGTTTCCCATTAAGCTATGCAGGCTCACATTTAATTACCCTACCATCCTTTAACTCTTTCATTGTTTGTATTGTATATCAGTCTTTCTCAGATTGTATATCAGTCTTTCTCTGTGATCAGTGGTCAAATGATTGGGCATCCATTTTTCCTATCAAAGAAACTGAGTTTATTACAGAAGCTACGTGTCCATTATTTGTGAAAAACGCTTTGGCTACATCTCCCCACCTCTACCGGTTCTGTTTTTGGTGTACTGATTTTTAGATTTAGTCAATGGCATACGTCCTAGCCTTCTTCCACTTATCAAAGTTTTTTTCTTCCAAAAGACACCTAGAAATTTAGATATGCCAGCCTGAAATTATTTATATTGAAGGACTCCAAAGCCCTTTAGACATGCTTAAGGTTGATCTAGCTTCAGCAGTGTCTTAGCTGCAGTTCTTTTCTGAGTTCCCTTGCTGACGTATTTAAAACCCAGATGTCAACTTGGGTTTCCTTGATGAACATTGAATTTCCTTCAAAAAACATGCAAGGCATTACGCTTCCTGTCTGAGATCATTGAGATTGTTTCACAGTGACAGATATGTGTCATTGTGTTCTGTTGGACAGCCTGTGGCAGGAGAATCCCCAGCTGCCCCGTTCTCCTTTGGGAATGCTTGTGTTTTCAGCTAAAGCAACCAATGTTTTGGTTTTTTTTTTTCCCCTCAGTACTTTTCCATTCCTAGTTGTGTTGCTGTTCCTTTTGGTAACCATCTTTTGTTTGGCACAGGTGACCTGTGAGTCTGGTGTCCAAGTTCTGTTTGGCTTTTACATCAGCAGTCCCACCAACTAGGTCTTAGTAATCAAAATGTGGAAAAACAGTTGAGGCATGAGTATGAGCTACGTTCTGTGTTTGGATGGATGAGATGCAAGAAATAAGGAGCTATGACCACCCCAGCCACTGAAAGAGAGGTGTTTTCTGTGTTGGGGCATAGCAGAAGTCATCTCCTAGCAATGTGGCCTTACGATATCCTTCCTTGTGTCCACTTATCCAATCACACTTGTATGCAAGCTCATCTTCACTGTCTTCATCCCAGCATTAGATCCATTTCCCAGGTCAGCAACCAAAAGTAGAGAAAGTGTTGATTCTCACTTCATAATACTTCTCCACCAAGAGGCACAGACTCTATGCACTGTTGGTGGTTGGTTTAGCACTTGGTTTAAATATCAAAAGCTCTAATGAAATAATGCCTGAGAGCCTTCAGAATCCAGGGGAAAGTGGAGGGTTGTCGAAATGCACACAGATTATTCACAGAAGGCACCATATGGCTCAAAAGTACTCTACAAACTTGCACTTTACTGTTATTGACTGCTGAAGTTGTTCAGCACTGCAGGAAAAAAACACTGGAGTTTAATAATGAGTAAAACAAACTGGAGACCTGCAACAATCCCTACTCCACTATTAGCCGTAAATGGAAATTTATACAGGTGTATAAAAATAGAAACTGCAATTGACAACACAGCATTTGCATTTTCAGTTCACACACAACTTTGCTACCTAAGATGTTGGTTAAAAAGTCAGACTACAAATCTTAAAATTGCAGATTCTTTTCATCTTCAGGTCTGAATGTAGATATTGAAAGTACTGAAATGGAAATTTTTTTGAGAGTAAAATATTTTTCTTTTATTTAATAAACTCTGAAACTTAATGGAATTAAATATCCTTTTACCTCTGCAACTATCCAGAAAAGAAGATAAAAACATTTGGGATGTATAGAATGAAGCCAAAATGTTGTGGCAAGCAAGCCATTTACATCTTGAGGAGTGCACAAAAGCAGCAGTGGAAATCATTGAAACATTATTCAGACAAACAGACCCTGAAGACACTTGTCATTGTTCACATGTCATCTGTGGGAACCATGACAGAGCTTTGTATTTATAGCAGTGTCTGATGAGAAGAGTTTAAATGAGCTTGACTTATGTTCCTCGCTTATCTGAAGAGCTGAAGTAACTCCTTAAGGAAAGACATCTTCCTTTTTGAATAAAACCTTGCATATTTTTCTAAAGATATTTCAATTTCTTAGCATCTTGTGTACTATCAGTCATTATCATTAGAAGGATTTCTTGCAACATCCTCTCTTACCCCAGGTCCTGTGATATCAGGCTACTTGGCCAGAATTCTCTTGCCATAACAAAATCAAGAGTGGGAAGGCAGTAGAGATGCTATTTGACTTCTCTGGTCAGACTTTTTGATGTGAGATTTGCTGTTGCAAAACCAGTCTGTCATTCAGGGTCAGAATGGATTCTTGGATTAAGTGATTATCACTGCTGTCAACCCTAAAAATAGATATTGCTATAATGGCAGAAACAAAGTCCACAGACAAGTGACATACGGCTTCCAGAGGTGTTTTAACATGTGTAAGGATGTCCAGGCAAGGAGATTGTATCTTCATACAAAATTACCCACGTGTTCAATAAAAGGAAATCATTGCAAATTCTAACTTTTTTTTCACCCCTAAAAGTTCTTAGAAGATCCACAAGTTTATTTAGAACCAGCTGAAATCTTTGATTCATTCTTCAGGCTTCTCATTGCTGCAGAAATACAAGCATTGCAGTGAGCAACGAGTGTGGCTTCTTACAGTTCTAATACAAATGACATTTTGCAGGAGGTGGCATTTGTTGTCTCTTAAGCAAAATTTTTCCAGTAGCTAGCTGCCTTCTCCGTCTTAAGTCCATGAGGCTGCCAGACCCAAGGTTATACTTTTATTTCAGACAAACTGTTGTCATAACATAATAAAATAATAAGAATTGGTATGAAAAGTAAGTTTTCACGATGAAGATCAGTTTTGGGGGGACATTGCATAGTAATGGCTGTGCTGTTTCACAGCTAAGTCAGTATAGCCTGGTGCCGTGTCCCTGACTGTGGCTGACAGCAGAAGCGTGAAAAACAGTAGGAGAACAAAACACACTAATCCTTCCCCAGAATAGTCCCCTAGTCTCTTAACAACTTGCAGTTTAGGGACTTTCGATTGATCTATCTATGGTGTTATTGGTAATACTGGTACAGAGGAGGAGCCTTTTTATTTTGTATCTAGCAAGCTGACATCTGTATCTACATTTTGTATCTACATCTGGTTTTAGCTGTATTAATTTTGCAGGATTTGCTAGTGGTTTTGGGCCTCTAGAGTGGTTGGAGTCTGATTTTTAAAGTGGCATCTTTTTGTCACCGTTTAAAAACATGTTACAGTAGAAATCTGATGCAACAAATCAATTGACATCGTATCAATAATGAATAAATAAGTTTATTTCAGATTACCCGAGAATTTCCTTTAGGTAACAAATTTGGCTTATTCTGTCAGTTTTTTTAGAGGAGCAATTTATTTCAAGTTGAGATAGGGAGAGAAAAAC
The DNA here is from genome assembly GCF_964188355.1 of Buteo buteo. Lineage (NCBI taxonomy): Eukaryota > Metazoa > Chordata > Aves > Accipitriformes > Accipitridae > Buteo > Buteo buteo. The sequence continues at coordinate 46,206,240 of NC_134178.1, read as the reverse complement.
ATGCTTGTTCTGTATGGGGAATCTATGTATGTTCAGTTGGAGAAATAGTTACACACTGCAACACATTTTACTGCAAATAAATACATTGTCTTCAACTGAAGAGAAACGTGGGGAGGACATTCAGCTGCTGTCCATGATAAATAGGATTGTTTTTGTCCTCTACGTGCACTACTGGAAGTATTTCCAGTGGTTGTGTAGACATTATACGGGTCTTACCAAATAAGCAGATATATGTATCTATTTGATGTGAACTTGGTCCTCTGCTAACTTGAAATAAATAGCAAATGAGAGTTTCATATACTTTCTTGGTTACAAAGTATCATCTGTAAATCACACGGAAGTCATAAAATGGCTTTTATACTTCATATAGGCTACTTTTAATTTTTTTCAGTTAAAACTCTCTTACTAGTGGACAGTGATATCAAAAACACCACTTAAACCAAAAGTATAAATCCAACCCAATTAAATCTTTTATTCTCATCATATTACAGAACATGGATTTCATGCTTCCTTAATTATCTTCTGGTATTTTAGATCTTTTCTTCTCAAAATGAAGGGTTACAGTAGTACTGATGTCCAAGGGAGAAAATATGTCTTGCATTTTGCCATGCATATGTCTTAATAGGCAACATGGGTTCTGTCTTGTATAGCTTTCTCTTAAAGAATATATGCCAATGCCCATCTGAACGCTTTGATTCTGAATATTGGTTTATCTTGTGTATAGATTCCATTTTCATCTTAGTTGGTGTCAGCATTCTAAATATGACTGTGTAAACAACGCATGCTTTTATGGCTTCTTAGGAAATACTAATATGGGCTGTTCCACACAAACATTTTTGGGTAGATACAAACTTGCTTGACCTGTGCTGTGAACATCTGGACTTGAACCAGCTCTGAGCCAGGAGGAGTGTAGAGTTAATACATTACTCAGCTTGAGGAGATAAGCTCATCTCTTACATTGTGGACAGAGCAAGGTTATGTCTGCCTGCGAAGTCTTTGGAGACATACATGTTGGCTGTTTTGGTATTCCTCTTAGATCTGTGTAAATATTCCTGAATCATATAATGAGCTTGGGTGTATATATGTAATACTCAACCAGAATGCATTCCCCTTCTGTACATTGTCCAGGATCTAACAGTGAGAACAGAGTATCTCCCATGCTAATACATACACAAAACTGGTTGAATTGTGAGAATAAAAGCAATTACTATTCTGTTTTTCATTGCAGGCAGTATGGGCTCTTGGCAACATTGCTGGAGACAGCACTATGTGCAGAGACTATGTGTTGGACTGTAATATCCTGCCCCCTTTATTGCAGTAAGTCTGTTTTAATATGTTTTCCAGAATTTTGCTTGAGTGTCTGGTAAGACTGAAGTTTGGTTTTTGCCTTGAAGAATAATAGTGATTAGTTTTGTTGTGGAGTAATCAGACTTTTTAATGGGGGACTCCTGAACTACTTTTGTAATGGAGCTAAAATGGAAACATGTTTTAGGAGCAGCTAAGCTGGAACTATTTTATTCTACAGAGTGGGTGGATGCCTGGGCTTATTATAGAGTCATAGAATTATTTAAGTTGAAAGGCACCTCTGGAGGTCATCTAGTCAAAGCTTTTCTTCATAGCAGGTGAGATCAGATTAGATTGCTCAGCTACTTAACCAGTCAAATCTGGAACATCAAAGGTAGACTCTGTAACCACTTGGGGCAACCTATTGCAGTATTGGACCATGGCAAGGTGAAAAACAATGTTCTGATTTCTAATCAGAATTTTCTATGTTTCACCTTGTGACAGTTGCCTCTTGTCCTATCATTATGTACCTTTGAGAAGGATCTGGCTTCCTCTTTTCTGTTGAACTGTTGTGGGCAGCAGTTATAGCTCCCCTTACACAGTGTCCTTCTAAGGCTGAACAAATCCAGGTCTCTAACCCTCCTGTTGTGTGTCATTTCTCTAGTCTGCTAATTATCTTGATGGTCCTCTGCTGAAGGACCATAGTGTTGCTGAAACAGTGACGCCATCTTGTGTTATGTCCAAATTAGGATTATTCGGTCTCTGTCCTTTGCAAAATCTGTTTGCAGCGGTGGAGTTTTCCAGTACTCTCATAAAGACATTGCTACAATGTGGGATGGCTATGAGAAAAAGAAACCGAGTTGTTACAGTTGTGGAAAAACTAGGTCTTGCCTTACTGCATTCCTCCTAGGCCAAAGAGCGCTATAGGCTAGTCATTTCTAAGCTGTCAGGGAAGTGCCTTGTTTAGAGGCTTCACGCTGTGTTTGACTTAATTAACCAACTCCACAGGTGTCTGTGTGAGGACTGGTCTCACATAAGGGGACTTAGAGTGTAAGAGTGGCTGACACAGCTTTGGTCGGTGTGATAGTCCTAATGTGAGAGGGCAGTTTTAGTATGCAGATCTCATAAAGGTCTCAGTATTACAGTTCATCACATCATATCATGGGGCCTCCTGTGCCTTGTGGAGCAGAAGTTGAACCCTGCGGCTGGTGTATGGATGCCACCCCTTAACAACTGCAGGAAAAGACTGGTTTGGGGTGGTCTGTAGAATGGTGTTCTAACAAGAACCCAGTGGGCAAGGCTCTCATATGCTGGGACTGGAGCCAGTGTGCACAGAAAGTCTGTAAATGGTGCTTGCTGTGAGATTCGTGACTGTCTTGAATGTTTGGGAAACCCTAAACCTGATTCTACACATTTTCTGAGGATATGTTTTGTTCTTCACTAGTTAACATGCAAAAGTGTAAAAGTGGGGCTGATAGTCTGAGACTGACATAAAAATGCAGTTCAGCGAAGATAGTACTCTCCAAAACTACCTGCAGGTCCTTCTACTTAGAGTAATTTTTTCACAGTCCCTGTGCCTTTTGACTGTTAATCAGCCACATCAGTATCTAAGCAATTAAATGAATGCACTTTTAGCGTAATGGTTGTTATTCTTGTTGGGCTGCTGGGATTCATGTGTCTAGCATGTGTAGTATGGTTAGTATCCAGCCATCAAGCATGATTTTCTTCAGGGTGTATTTTTATAGAAAAAAAAATCTAGCATGTTTTGCCCTGGTGTATGTTGAAATGTAGGCCTGAACTTACATTTTGATGATTCATGCAGTTGATCCTACAGGGTTGCCTGGCTTTGATTTTTAAAAAGCAAAGGTTGGAATTTTTTGTTGGTTTGTTTTAGATTGCTTTCAAAACAGAACCGTCTCACTATGACCCGAAATGCTGTATGGGCTCTATCCAACCTCTGCAGAGGGAAAAATCCTCCTCCAGATTTTGCCAAGGTAAGAGATGCTTTAAAGGAAATGTGTTGTAAGGTGGTGGTAGCCAAATAAGCAATGAGGGTGGTGAAACTTAAACTTGGTAGCAGAAATGTTTCAGAATTTCTCTGAAACAACGTATGGACTTCTTACAGATGAAGTTTTTGAATGTATTTAGTCCTTTGGGTGGGCATTTACAACCACTGTTTTAATATAGCTGTCTCCTAGCTTTTTGTTACTGTTCCTGTACTGGAGATGACCATCCCACAGAGGAACAAAACTCTGTACATCTTGGCTGCTGTAGTGCAAAGTATGGCACATCTTAGTGGACAAGTGTGAATTCAAGTTGCCAGACATTGTACTGCAGAGGCTGAAGAATTCTCATAGCACTTTTCTGCTGCCATGCTCCTCCGTACTTGTGTAGCTACAGCCCTGCACAGAAGTGCTACCTAGGTCTGAAATTTTCTGAGTATTGAACCTTGAGATGCCAGTGCCTAGTCCTATAATGTTACATATAAGATTAACTGACATGTTAATAGATCTTCTGGCCCTTTTAATTGCACAATGTATGTATCTCTTCCTAATGTCTTACAGGTTTCACCTTGTCTTAGTGTGCTTTCCTGGCTGCTCTTTGTCAATGATACAGATGTATTAGCTGATGCCTGCTGGGCTTTGTCCTATTTGTCTGATGGCCCCAATGATAAAATCCAGGCCGTGATTGATGCAGGAGTCTGCAGAAGACTTGTGGAATTGTTGATGTAAGAAATTTGTTCTGAGCAAATGTACTATCCATTTTTTCCCCTAAAATCAAGGTTCAATAGGAAGCAATAGGAAGTTTAATTAGATATGTCTTGAAATGCAGTAATTTCCAAAAAGCAAGATTTGAGTTTTAATTTTACCTGTCTGTGTTCAGTCTTCTCTATTTGTCATGAGTAACAGAAACAATGGAACTTCTCTTGTACTAGTTTTGCTATTTCTTAAGAGATTTTTTCCTGCACCTAACAGCTGCATTTTTGTAAAATCCATAATATGTACTGGGATTTTCTCTGCGCCATTGAAGTCCATGTTATAATTACTTACCAATGAAATTGCTGAAGGATATCAAAGATGGAAACGTAAGAGTAAAATTTACTAGAATCGACAGTACCAAGGACTTGAAATGTAAATAATTTCCTAAACCCTTACTGTAGAAGAGTATACACATTGATCAGTAAAGTGTAGCTGTGGGAGTTGGGGTCAGGGAGACTGGCCTTGTTCAGAGCTGTTTCTTCAGGTCTAGGGGAAGGATTTGGAGCATTCAGTTACCTAAGAGCAAGAAATTATGGTTTTCAGTGATGTAAATAAAAAAGACTATTACGGCTTTTAAGATTGAGGCAAATCTGGTGCTGGATTAACAAGTAGAATGTATTACCTAAGGTACCTTTTTATAAAGAAGTGCTTTCATTTGAGAAAAAAATTCCTTACTTCACCCTTCCTATTCCAATCTTGACTCAACAATGATGATGGGAGGATGCATATAATGGCAGAAGATGGTCAAACAGCTGTATGGGTTAAACACACAGCTTCTACCCGTATTCCTTTGTCTCCTTCTCTGCCTTTGTGTGTGCTACATTAAGTGTGTTTCATAGTTAAAGCAGATTACTTTTTCCCTCCCAAGGATGCCTATACTCTGAAGCACTTGTATTCTTTTAGTCTCATATTTTATTTTTATGCTGCTGAATGATATCTAAAGGCCTGAATATTTAGAAACCCTAGAAAGACATACCATTAGTTTAAAATCAAAGAGTGTTTTGATTCAGATAGTGAGAGTTAAGTCAGGTTTAGCAGGGAGGTTTTCCTCTGGCTGATGGATGTTCCTTTCTTGAGGATGTAAAGATGGAGATGCTTCAGGATGGTTAACACTTAGATCTTTCCTTGGTAATTTTAGGCACAACGACTACAAAGTTGTATCTCCTGCCTTACGAGCTGTTGGGAACATTGTTACAGGAGATGATATCCAGACCCAGGTATGGATTCACTTTCTCTTGCATTGTACTGCAGTTCATCTTTCTGTTAGTTGTGGTAACCTATTCACAAGCACCTCCTCTTGTTCCTTTTGAAGTTTGAAAGTGAAGGATTGATGACACTAGTTGCCTCAAAACATGTGGTGGTTTTCATAGTTTTTCTGTTCAGTTTTGTACTGTTGGTGATTTTTACATAGCTATGTCTGAGATTTTTATATAGCTGTGGAATATCCTTTGGTTTTTTTTTTTCCTAGTTTGTTTAAAGCAAGTCTGCCTCAGGCTGAATTTTATGCTGAATTATATGCCATGGTAGGGCCATCAAAGGCCTGTCACATTTGATGCTGTTGATGGTCTATGATGAATATACCAAAACCGAGTGTCTGGTCAGATTTTGGATGGTATGTAGCTGTGTCTGGGCATATGTTTGGAGAAGCATCAGTAGGAGGCAGTGACTCCCACTGCTGTATTGGAATTAAACTGGGAGCCAGGAAACCTGATGCTTCAGAGGCACTAGGTTGTCATCCTGCTGCTTGGTAGGTTTTGCAAGAGGCAGCAGCTCCCACCAATTTGTAAAATCTGTGGGAGCAGAGAGTCCGTGCCTTGCATACATGTGTTAGCTGTGATCCACTGGCTGGTGGGAATCTCTTTTTACATGTAGAGCAGAAGCTCTAGTTACAGGCTTCTGCTGTTGTACCTTATGTTAAAGTCTTTTCCCTACACTCTTTGTGCATTCCGATAACCTTTTGTGAGGCTTAATTGGGAATATGAGGAAGAAGAATATAGAGTAGGCTACTGCTTTTGAAACTTTGCTGACTCTTGGCCTCCATCTCTAGTTCACAAACTAGAAGCATGCCTGTGTGGTGTAGGGCTGTCTGACAAATGCACAACCAAATTGGATTGAAGTGAGAGGCTCAGAGAGGCTTGCTGTGGTGGCTGTTGACTCTGCTAAAACTGATGGGAGAAATGGGATCAAGAAGTGGTAGTAGCTGCGAGTGGGGAGGTGTGTGCAGTGGAGGCAGTGAAATGGACATCCAGGAGGCAGTGGTAGCAGTTAGAGGTGTGAGATGATGCGAAGAGTGTGGAGAAAGATGCTTTCAGTGAGGTGTAGATGCATAAAGCTTTTGGTTCCCCGTTCAAAGTGTTTAAATTACTCCTTCCATGTAAATTATGCCAAAGTGAAAATCCAGGTTCCTCATCTTGAGACTTCTTTCAATGCTTATTTTTTGGTTTGTCTAAATGTATCCTTTGGAATTCTGTAGTTCTGTGACAATGAGATCAGAGATAAAGATGATTTAGCAGTGGCAGGACACTGAGTATCTTATCACTAGGAGGAGATTAATGTGATTTTTTGATTGCTACAATATTTTTTGTGTAGCTGAATTGCATAGGCATTCTTGTGTTTTTTTTCAATGGCATTTGTTTTGCAGATCAGTCATAATGATTGAGGTGTGTTTTGTAATTTCATAGTTTCATTAAAAATAAAAACAAGGGATCACTAAATCACATGTAATGCAAGTTATTAAATAGTGCATAAATCTTAATTTTAATTCAAAAAAAGTTTGAACTTTTTTGTTGTGCACAATTTTTTCAGAGGAGTATACCATAAGCTTTCCTAAAATTCTAGAGAACTGTTTAAGTAACATTCTAGTAACTGTTTAAGTGCTTGATAGTCCTGCCTGCAGATTGTGCTGTATGCTGAAGAGGGGTACAGAACGCATATAAAAATCCTTAATCAGAAGGAAGAGCCTAGCTTTGATAGTTGATACATTTTTGAATATGAATGCAACATATAACACAGTTGGCTGAAAACTTCTCTGTACAACCTCAGAGCACAAACCTGCTTTTACTTTACATCTCATTTTCAACTATTAACAATTGCCAGTGCTTGGAGATGGCCAAAACCATATATAGTATGCATGAAGAAAAAAACAAATTTGTCCCAGTAGATACCTGATACAATCCTGAACTGTAATCTTTACTTTTTTAATCTTAATGTGGAGTAGAAAGATTTTAGGAGTATGTGCGGGACGTGGGGGGATACAAGCAAGGGAATTCAGTCCACAGATTTCACGATCAGAAGTCATCACCATGATTCAGCTTGACTCTCATCCTTCTGACCTCCACAAACAAACTGAAGAATTTCTCATAAAATTCTGTACCACACTGTTCTTTCTAAGCTGCCTGCTTTTGCCATACATGGCAAAACTACTGTGCTTCTTGGTGGGCTCTTCCAATTTCTTTCTTGTAAGAAGTTGGAATTTAATTAAAAAAAAAAATAAAATTAATTTTTCAGTCATTGAATCCTGTTTTGTGCCCTTTTAGAGGTTCAAAAAGCCCTTCACTATCACACATGACATAATCAAGTATTTGCTCTTGTAACATCGCTGTTCTGGGGCATTTTCTCTTGTACTTTGGGCACTTAAAATTTTTATTTTGGAAATGCAGATTTTCCTGCAACTTTTCTGCTGTGTAAAATAGCAATTTTTTACAATATTTTAAAATTTTTAATAAGAATTGCCCATTCATAATGTCACTGGACACAACACTGACAACAGTCTGCCCCACTGTGCCAGCTGATGTAGAAAACAGAAGTAGTTGGAGCTTCCAGGTGCACAAAAATACAGAAAACAAGATGACAGGAAAATACTGTCATCTTATTTTTGTTTGGTCATAATGGGCTTAGTATCTTCTTGTATTCAGGTCACACTGAAATCATAATGAAGGAATGATCTCTTACCTGAATTGCTTATTAGCATTCCTGCAAACATTTCTTAGTTCTTGCTGGTTTTTTGTTGTTGTTTTTGTTTTGGGGTTTTTTGTTGTTGCTGTTTTGGTTTGGTTTTCTTTTTACTTTTGGGGATCATCTGATGGGATATGCTTTTTAGATTTTGAAGACATTGTGTTCCTTGTTCTTGTGATTCTTTATCCTAAATTTCCTCTAAGTTGTGGTTTGTTTTGTTTTTGTTTTGTTTTTTTTTTCTTTCTTTTGTATTCAGGTAATTCTGAATTGTTCAGCCCTGCAGAGTTTACTGCATTTGCTAAGCAGCCCAAAAGAATCTATCAAAAAGGAGGCATGCTGGACAATATCTAATATAACAGCTGGAAACAGAGCCCAGATCCAGGTAACCTTTTCAGCTATGATCAGTAATCTTTGTCTTGCAGGCTAGAAGAAACACATACCACGTGGTACACTGGTTTTTGTGTATAAAGTGCATATTTGTATGTATACATAGTCACAGATATATAATTACATATAAGCAGAAGTATATTGTAGGTTCTGTGCATAATGAGAATATTTCAATGGCCCAGTCATCTCTCAAATTCAAATTACTTAATTTTGTAATCATCTACAGATTATAAGGTGGGGAGACGGTCATGCTAGAGAATGACAAAATGAGGCTAAGCTCAAGAAAACCTTGTCTTAAATATTTGCTTCATGCCTTTGACAATCACTAAGATATAGAAATTCTCAAGTATGAAAAGAGTAAGCTACAAACTTTGAGAATCAAATAACTTTGCATGTTTCTTGATTTCACCACCAGATATAGACACCTACATTGTAAAATACTTTCTTTATTCCTGTTTATATTTTCTTATAATTCCTGATACAGGCAGTTGTGCTTAGCCAAATCTAAAATTGCTATTTATTAAACTGAACAATAATGGAGGATATCTAACATGTTGCATTGGGATTTGTCCTTTCTGATTACACCAAATTTTGGAATCCCTTTATGGTAAGTGACAGCACACACAAGCAAATGAAAGTTACTCCCTTATGTCAGTCTTTGCAATTAGGCTTCCAAAAGACCGCATCTTTGTCCTGAGTCTGGACTTAGTGTCAGCCATCAAGAAGAATTCCCAGGACTTGTCTCCAGATGTTATAAATGAGAGATTGACCATCTCTTTCTGAGAGAAAAGTTTTTCTTTGACTAGATAAAGAAGAAACTGCTAGATATGTTTTGTTTTCCTTGGATATGGAGTTTTTTTCAGAACAGCTATACTAGGTGAATTTTTTGCTTGGCTTTCAAGGACAATGCCTCATTCCTTCCCTTTTTCAGAAGTGATGAAAAAACAGATTGTAGTGAAACCAGGCTTTATCTGATAAATATACAAGGTTCTCATCAAGGCAGTTGAATGAAAGTCTCCTCATGTAAATCAAACTTAATTCTGAAGTTACATTTCTCAATGCTCTTCTCCCTCACTGGATACAGAGAGTATTTTCAGAGATTGCAGGGGATGTGTGGAAGTCCAGTTAGAGATATCTATTCTTGAGGAACAGAAATAAATAGCTGAAATATTAGACATTAGAAATATTTGTCTCACTCATTAGTAACCAGGCAGAAACAATGCATGTTCACACAGAAAGTAAACCAAGCCCCGTAATACATTGGCAAAAGTGGCCGAGAGGTACTTCTTTCCTTCATATCCTTTTCCTTGGAAGGCAGCCTGACACTTGCTAGTCCTCTATCTGATGGCTCTGGATTATTCATTCTATATGATGAGAATTAGCATGAAGTGGTTAACCCTCTTCACCCAAGGGACAGAATTATTCTCTTTTTGCAGAAAACTTGCATGAGATTGCATGTTTTTCCTGAGGAAAGTGTATTACATCTTTTGCAGGTGGCACTTGCAATCTTTTGTTTATACATTCTCCCTTACAAAGAACATTCAGCTGCTGAAGGGGCAACGTAAAGTCTTAATACCTTGAATGAGGTCTTCATCTCAGAAGGCACGGGAAATAAAGTTAATACTTTTGTGGAAGATAACTCAGTCTCTGCTAAGCTTCCTGGCATTAAGAGCCAATGCTTGTCTAACTTCAGAGATGCTTATGTTAGGAAATGAGCAGGCAAGAAAACAAAACTTATGAAGGTGGAAAGCTGTGTAGGTCCTTCTTGTCTGATGTAAGGATATGACTAAGATGGAAGTGGAACTGCAAGCAAAGAAACCTCCTACAGTTGTATTTGCTCCAGCTTTCTCAGTCAAAATTTTACTTCGGCCACCGAAGATCATGTTTTTTGTCAGATATAGAGAACGATATGGTTACTTAATCTAACCTTGGTAGAGCTCCAAAAATTTTGATTCTGCCTTTATTGTGGCTTGTATGTTAATCTGTGGACTAGCTGAACTTCTAACAAAAAGTGCTGTGTAAAATCAGCAACTGTACCACTGTTTTTTTCCTGCATCAGCAATTGTAATTGCTGTGCATTTAGCAGTGCAGAGAAGGTAGTTACTGCTGCTTGTGCTAAGGTAAAAATGTTTTTGCCTTTGCTTTTCTTGCAGTGAAGAATCTTTTGGCTGCTTTATCCATGCTGCTACCACCTTAGAAACAGGAGGAGCAGTATTTTCTCTCTAGAAGGCCATTTCTACTTTTCCTGGGATGTCTAAGAGCATTTTCTGGGGAACAATCCAGCCCGATACATTTTCTTAACCTTGTGGTTTTTCCCAAGTCTATCAGAGTTGCTTTGGGATGCACAATCATATAGGAATGTTGCGGACTTAAGAAAAAGAAGAGCTTGAGAAGATCAGATACCTGTACAGGTTATTCCGTAAAGAAATAAGTACCGGAAGTGGCAATAGAAAGTAAAGTTTGTTACTAGAGCATTTTTTCAAAACTTCAGGATCTCTATTTTCATATTTTTGATCTACTGAAGATACAGTTGTGAAGAGTCCTAGAGGTAACTTAAATTCTAGGGCACCAGAAGCTGTTTCAATAGTGTATTTACTTCTGTGACTTCTACATAAGTATTCACTGTACCATGTCTTCCTCTTCAAGTGAAGGAGTAAGTGCCTGTCCTTGTTTGCACAGTATTCTCACACCTCGTATCCACTACTCAGATGTGTAAAAGTAAGGCTTTAGGTGTGGAGGTTCTTAACTATACCCTCGGTAATCCTCTGTCTTCTAAACTGTTGTCACATCCTTATTTGAAACCAAGTAAGGATAAAATAGTCTCTCCTTTGTTAAAACAAAATTTGCCTCATCTAGCTAAACAAAATCATTAGGTACATCTATGCATGTGTGTGTTTAGTAGTTTTTTAAAGGTTTTGGGGTGTCTTACCACCAGTTTAGATCTGCCCCCTTTGTACTGAGAACAGGCTAGAATTGCTTTGTGACTTGGAAAGGTGAGGTGGGAATGCAGGGAGAGAGAAATTAATGCTATGAGCCATTAATATTGCAGCTTCATTTCTAGCAGGTGATTCTTTATAAGTACAAAACCCCCCTTCATTCTGCATAGAAAAATAGTTGTTGTGGTTGTGTGGGTAGAAGCTTTCTTTCTCAGGATTGTTGCATCAGGAAGAAAACACATTGTCAACCAAATCACTAAAATACATGTAGATTTAAAAGAATCCAGCTTAAAGCAGCTGCCTTAGGATATGTCACAGGCAAGGTTGGAAGCATGTTGATGCATTCGTTACTCAAGTCCATTGAAAAAATGTAAAAAGCAACTTCTCAAAAGTAAAAGCGATAGTTCATTTAAGAATCCCTCAGGCTCCGTTCAGAGTAATTGAGCTGCCTTTGAACTCTGAGCACACACATGCTGTATAGTGAAACACTGACTGCCCTAAGTGTGTACCCCATTTAATCTGCACTGGCAGTTATAGAAATGAGATTAAAAAACCAGTGTTTGTGATTCTGAGCAGGAGATAACTATCCTGGTAATTATGACATATTGCAAATCATGTCCATCATGAGGCTTAGATTTTTAGAACTGCAGAAGGAGGCCTGTTAGAGAAAAGTTGTGAAGTATAGGACATTGGAGAATGTTTACAACATGCTTGATGGGAGATCTCAAGGCCACTGTTTCTTGGAAGTAAAATTGGCAATTGCAGGTGTAATTGCAATAATTATCTCATGTTGAAAGGAAAGTCTTATCACAGGCATGTAACAAGTTCCAGAAAGGCTCTAATTCTTTAGTTTTTAGTCTCAACCTAGAGAATGTCATGTGCGATACAAGGTGTGATGAAACCTCCTTTCCGCTCCAGAGCTGATACATCTGCTTGTCTCAGAAGACTTCTCTGAAGTATTACTTCAGATGACTCCTACTCAGTGTCAAAATCATTGTAAACACTTGAGCCAAAAACCAGTTTAAATTAATTTCTGAGGTTGGAAAATGCTGTTTGGTAAAGTGTTTCTTGAAGATGGCCATATGCTAAAATGGAGAGAATAAAAGCCTGGTCTGTTTTAGTAGCTGTGAGGACAAAGGATAATTCCCATCTGGGAAGAATATCTGATTTAACTAAGATCATGGGTGAACCTATTTAATCTGTGAGTTGAGGTATTTTCTTTTATTCTTTCTCTAAATTAATTTCACATTGTGATGAATTAAAACATTACTTCTTGAGAATTGGTCTTCCTTACAGAAGGAATTCTAAAATACTAGATGCAGCTCTAAACTAAATAATTTATTTTTCTTTCTCCCCAGTCCCTCCAAATTGCTCGATAGTTCCTGCTAGAGGTCATAGCCTGTAGCCAGTTCTACTCCAGTCTCTGTGATACTAGTTGGATTTTGAACATGCACAATCTTTAGCCAGAAATCAGACAGGAATAATTTCAGCATATGGTAACTTTTTTTCCTGAAAGTTAAATGTCTGCCTGGCATCGTAAACTACATTATTTTAAGTTACCAGCTGATCTAACTAGTGGGTTGTTGCTCCAGAGCAGTTGGGATGTTAGAATACTGTGGAAACTTTGGGTAGTGCTCAAGCCATAATCTCGCAATCTCTTCTGCACACCAAGAAGAAAATGAAATATTTTGGTTAATAGGTATTTTACCTAACCAATATTAACAGACAGAGCTATATTTAGTGTTGTTTAAGATTGCATTGGGTTACACTCCCTCCATCCACCCACTCTGAAGTATAGAAATATAAAGTTGGAGGGAAGGACTTCTATATTCATTTCCACTTTCATACTGCCTACGATGCTGTTTGGTAGCACACTCCAAAGGCTTTCACTGCCATTTCTAAAAGATAAGGCAGCAGCCTGTCACCATCAGATTTGCACTCAAACACCATCAAGTAAACACTTTCTAGTGTTAAGGCAATATAAATTAACATGCATGAAATGTGTGAAAGTACGTGCTGAACTTTCTTTTGTAGCTCATATTAAAGCACAGGAGGCTTGGGTTTTTTTCTCCACCAAAGGTGGAAGTGAAAGCCTTTCAGAGTGTGTTATCAACAGTGACTAGGCAACAGAAAAGTGTGGTGGAATACAGCAGTCTTTCCCCTCTTTATTTCTGTGCTTTTAAGGTTTGGGTTGGATGTGTATATCCTGATGCAGTCATGATTGTCACTAAGTATAGTTTTTGTTTGTTAATTTCCTAGTTTGTATACAGCTTTGCTGTACTTCAGTGGATAGCTTCCCCAGTCAGGGAGAAGGGGAACTACATCTTCCTGGGAGTCAGAAGGAGAACTGCACAACTGAAGCTAAATCCTGACTGTCGACCCTTCTGAGGGGTATGAAAGGCTATCACATACCTCAGAAAATGTTCTGTGTCTAACTTCGCAACCCGTTGAAAAGCTATGAAAGGCAGTACATCAGACACAATCTTCCATATCTGACAGTGAAGACATCATAGGAGTTCTCTCCTGTTGACAGGTTAAGAAACTTATCACTTCTTTTCTAATATACCTTAAATTCTCAAGAACATCTGGAAACCTGAGTATTGGCTAGGCATGGTAGCAACAGGATCTGTGCCATATTTTTCTTCCTTCAGGGTTTCCTATCCTTACTGAAATGTGACATGGGCAAGTGTAGCAAATGATACATTGCCTGTCAGTTCTAAAAACTCTGGAATGAAATACATTTTTACAAATTGGGGTAAAGACGCAAGCTAAGAATTGTCAGAGGCTTGTCTGCAAAAAGACCACAGTAACGCTAGGGACGTGGAAAAGGAATGATGTGATTCACACAGAGTTGTGGTTTACACAGGCAAACTGTGTATCAAATTACTTAAATATAAAGTGTGTTTGGTTTATGTCATAGTTTGCATGAGTGGTCTGAAATTTTCATGTGCTGTTTGTGGTGGCAGGACTTCAAAAAGTGTCTCAATTAGGAGCAAATAGTGGCATTGCTGACAAAGTCGTACTTGTTTCAGGACCAGCAAAAGTCAAAGATGAATCTCTTTCAGGTTTAAGTTTGTGTTTAAGTACAAAATCTGTTTTCAGGCTTCTATGTGTGGTGAATCCCATATATCACACCACATTGAGGGCAGCAGAGCTACAATACCTGTAATTCCTTTATTCTGCCTGAAAACCTCAGCAGTCAGCGTTGTATATTGCTATCTTTTTTTTGTAGGACAGACCCTAAAAGCCAGAGATGCCTCAACAAGTTGCTGTTCGTTATAGTGCAGGTTCCTTCTGACAGCAGTAGCAACCTTGTGTAAACTGGCTTCAAGTTTGCTTTATACACAGTTAGGATATAGGCTTAGGTGTCTGTGTCAACAGCACAGAAGTCTGTTAGAACTGAGACTGAAGTGCTTCCTTCCTGGCTCTCAGGTGGCAGTAGTTTTGTACTCATGCCATCATGTTAAGTAGCTTTGGCTTACAAATACTTGCTAAGTTGTTTAAAAAACAGTTGTAAATTGAATCAATAAACAAGGTAACTGGAACACAAGTAACTGAGAAGCCTCTGTGAACTGAAATTTCCAGCCAGGAGGAGGAGATCATGGCAGTAGGGCTATATTCACAGCTGCCAGCTAGGGTGGTGACTGTAATCTTGATTTGTTAAAGGTAATGAGAGCACTTGCAGGAGCAGAAAAACAGTCATGCTGTAAGACTTGGTTGCTTTCACATTTATGTGATGAATCGTATCTAGACACACGATGCCAACACTTGCAAAGTAAATGTGTATGTGTATTTTTTGCATATCATAAGTGATTTATTTCTGGGAACCAAAAAGAGGAGAAGCAACTTCACTTGGTATTGACCAGCTCAAAATACTAATTTAATATACTACTGCTGAAGACCTGCTCCCTAACAGTGACTACAGTGTATTTAGATTCAACATCCATGGAGATGTAATAAAACTCTAAAACTTCACTTTTATCTAGCTTCACTCTTTAAAAATCAAATACTATAAAGCGAAGAAGCTTGATTAAAATAAATAAGAAGGACAGAAGGTTTCCAAGAGACAGTCAACCCTCTTGAAGGGCTACAGCACAGGGATACCATCTATTAAAAAAAACCCCACAAACCAACAAAAAAAACCAAACACAAAAAAGTTGACACTTCAAAAGTGAGGGCCGGATTTGCTGAAGGGCTGAGCATTACAATTCAGTTCAATTTCAAGTTAAATTTGAAATTTCAGTTTTCAATTAAAATTCAATTTCAGTTTCCTGAAAGACTCATAGTTACAATTCAAGATGGAGTTCAGTTCCAACAAATATGAATGGATGTAGTTGGGCAAAAATTTCAGTGTTAGTTTAATGTATTAAAGGATGAGCTCTGGATTACCTATTATGCAGAAAAGAGATTTCTAATGTATTTTGAAGATACCACCTCAGTGCCTAGTAGTAGCAGCCTGAACCAAATGTGAATATTAGAAAACATCAGGAAAAGTATAAAAAAAGCCCAAAAGGGGAATCCTTATTCTTGTTCTACTATAAATCTTCACTGTTGCCCTGTATGTAGATCCATCTTCAGTGGCTATACCAGCTACTAGAAAGAAAATTAACTATCCCAGCCAAAACCAAGGACAGGCACGTATGAGGCAGTTGCCCACTATTTTCCTGAACAGCCAAGGCACTTTTCATTTTTCAAGGAATAGTGGAACATTTGAACAGGTGACAGAGTGAGATCTGCAGTAGTTTGTACATCAGTCCTTAGTTTATAACTTGATTTTTTTCATTTCCTTTTTATTTCTTTCACATGTTTCTAAAGTTCTTGTTGAACTGAAATCCCTTAACTGTGTTCACTTTGTTTGAAAGCTATGCTTATCTTGAGCATTTTATACGCACTACGTTACTTTAGTCTTCAACACGCTTCCACATGTCAGGCACACAGTATAGTAAGGCAAAAAAAGTAAAGTAATTTGAATTAACACTTTCTAAATCTGCAGGAATTTTAAGTACCTCATCCTGCCACAGTCCTTTAAGATTTTGCTCTGCCTGAGGTTTGCTTTTCTTCAAGAAAAAAAACCAAAAAAACCCCAATTTCTATTTCAGTAGGTGACTGTTTTATCACTTAAAAGGAATTTAACAGAAAGGGAAACATGGCCTGTTTGTTTCCACAATAACTGTTGTTCCCACATAAAATATCATAGAGCTAGGAATCCTTGGGCATTCTAGTTTGGTTTCAAGAGTAGCTGCTGTGGGCAAGGCTGCAAGACGTAGGGTGTAAATAATAGATGCTGCTAGGACTTTCTCTGTATTAATGCTTTATTGTTTCTACCCTTGCTGAGCTTAACTGGACTTTTGAAATCCAGTGAAGATATTAAGGTTAAAGCAAACTATTTTCTGACCTAGTTAATGTTGGGTTTTGTGGTTTTTTTTTTTGCTGCTGTTATATTTTTTTTTTAAATCTAAGCTCTAAGAGTTTCAACTGTTGACAGGCTGCTAGTTGAAAAATTTTGCTGTACTACAGAGAGACAGTTAAGTACCTTTACCTGGGACTCATGCTACCGTGAGGTGGTGACAACACTTGGATTGCATGTCAAGCAGTAGGCAAATAAAAAATAAAAATATAATGACTGATAATCTGCTTCTCTCTTTAGCCAGTCTCTTTCAGTGAAGTGCATTATGAGAGGCTGCAATTCATCGTGGTGCTTTAACCTGTTCTGCTTGGGTAAAGATAGCCAACTTCACTGTAGAGCAGAAAGTAAACAAGGTGCCTGTAACCTTTTACACAATAGAATAATAAATAGAAATAAGTAGAATTAGAAATAAGAGCACTCACCCAAGACATGCGAGACCTGGATTAATTTCCTTCTGAAAAGGTTCAAATGCACATTTCTCCTCTCTGAGAAGAGTAATTTTACCCCCCAAAATTGATTGAGGCAGAAAGAAAACAATAACATTCTTTTGTGATTCTCCCACTTCCTTGCTGCCCTCCCATTGCTAGTTCCCTTTATTCTGGAATTCTCCTACTATTTTACAAGTTTAAATTGAAACATTTTAAGGTAACTTTTTTTTTTTTAAAATTAAGAAGGCTCAAAGTATGTTACTGCCTGTCAGCTAAGATGTGCTTAGTTCCATGCCATCATGTAACATACTCTGATTTTAGTACTTGCTGAAGAAGTTGGTTTTAAGAAGACACTTTCTAAGGAAATAAATCTCATGTAAAAGTTTTATTTTGGGGAGAAGATTTAAGAAGCAATAATGAGTTTTTTGACTTGTTCTTTGCTAGAATAGTAAAATACTAATGCCCTCGCATATCCTATGCTAGATCTGTATCAAGCTCTTCGGTAGAGAATACTTAACATCCCTTAACACGCTGTTCTTATAAGGGCTTCCACCTCAACGACACCCTTGTATAGCACTACCTGGACTCACGTAAAACATAAGTGTAGACTGCCAAGTCCCCTTTCTCCTCTCCAGCTGATCAGGACTGAAGTTCACTAGTGAAAACACGCGTGCCCTCACTCTCTAGATCCACAAGCACGCATGCACAGTCGCAGATCTCTTGAATATCCATGTGGGCTCTCTGCCCATCTGCTGTCCGTGGCTGGATCATGAGCTCTTAACTTGCTGTACTTGGTTCCTACTCACTGGCTAGTTCAGCTTGATTCTCACTAGGAAACAGACACACACGTTTGTCTCAAGCATCCCCACACTTGCAGACCCCTGGAATATCAGCCCAGGCCCTCTGTACATGCCTGGATCCTGGGCTTCCTACTTGCTGCCTCGTCCAGTTTGCCAGCACATTATGTACACCGTGATCCTCAGCTCCCACTGTCACATTTGGGGATAATGTAAATCCCCCCCATCACACAGAGCACCCCAGAAACACGCTCCCTCCGTTGACCCCTCCAGCTACTGATGCTGAGACCCCCACCTGCTCCGGTTGCTGGCCCCACAGACACACAGGTTTCTCCTGAGGTCTGATCCGGTTCCTGGCCCAAATTCAGTCATGCTAATCTCGGTTGCTAGCACCTAATCCTTAGAGCACTCGTGGGGTCTAGAGAGGGAGGTTACATGGTAAGATAGTTAAGAAAAGATTTGTTATTAAGTTTTGCACAGTCCCACTTGTCCCTGTCTTATCAGTTACAAAGTCTAGGCTGGCTCGATGCAAAGCCGTGCCTGTAGTTTGTTAATGGCCCATTAATTAGTGACTGGAGCCTTTCCTCCTTTGTGATTGTCTCTTTTATCCCTTGCCTATCAGGTTTGTGTCACTGTATGTTTTATTTATTACTTTCCTGTTATTTATATCTCCCTTTGAGCTGAAAAGGGCCTTGATCTGATAACCTTAATGAAGCAGATGCTCTCACGTTCCGTGTACCCTTACAGTGTGTTGCTTTTGTATGTTTTTAAGTGTTTTTTCCCAGTAAAATATGTTGGGGAAAAATGCACTCTGTTTTTTGAAGTTACTTTCTTGTATTTTTTTTTTATTTTTTTTTTAAATAACTAGTTCCTGTTTATGACCTACCACTTCCAGCATTCATGTTCAAAAATTTCAGTTGAGGACTTTCTGCCAAATATTCTTTGCAAGTACAAATCTAATAAAACATGGCATGATGGAAGTGTGAGTGGTTTTCCTTGAGGGTCCTAGACTGCTTTATTAGAAGTGTATATTCTGTGGTAAAGGAGACAGTGTTAATGGGACTGTTCATACAACTGATAAGTGATGTGGATTTACAAAGCAGTGCAGATGCCCAGACAAACAGGAATGGTAAAAGAAATACTAAGCAGTTGTTTTTTTCACTGGGTAAACTTCCACACTCTGAATTGGCTATAGCTTTTTGCTGTATGTAATCTGTTAGTTTTCTTCTGCGAAGCTCCTTGAAAAGGATCTCTTTGGCTTTCTTTGAATTTGCCTTTATCAGTTCTGTGATGACTTATACTTGTAAAACAGTAGTTTAAAAATATAATCCTAAGCTCTTGCTTCTTTGATCTTTATGAAGTGTTTCAGACCCTTGTCATATGTGTATAACTCCACTGGTTTCATTTGTGTCTTATTGCAAAAGGCTCTTTCCAGGGGAAGTTACTAGAAACTTTGAGTTGCTGACTAGATACTCATTTGACTTGTATCAGTTTGGTGAGCTAAGCAGTTAACCATACTACCAAACCACCCGTTGCTTTGTCTTTTCACCAGGAAAGAATATATTGGTGCTTGCTTGTTTTGCGGAGTTCTTACAATCTTTGCTCTGTTGTCTCACCCAGTGGAAATGTAGTATGATACACAGGCTTACGAAGTTTTTTTCTCTGTTTAGGGGATCTTAATGACTTAGTGGTTTACTGACTTAATAGCTGAGTGGTTCACTACCTGGAAAAATAAGGGAAGTATGGTATTCTTTTGCTGTCAAGGTATGATTAGGTAACACATTAGATACGGCAGTCACTTCAGTCTGAATGTGTTTTGAATTCTTTTGGGATAAGCACAGATCCCAGCAATAGCTAAAGTTTTGAATGTAAAGCTGAAAACTGATTTTTGCTCCTTGATAAGTAGCATTTCATTGTTTAATGTGTTGTGCTGAGCATAGACGTTAACTAGCTCAGGACAAGGAAGTTATTGCTAATCTATAATCCTGACATGTCATTTCTTTTTGCAGACAGTCATAGATGCCCATATCTTTCCAGCTCTTATAAATATTTTGCAAACGGCTGAGTTTCGGACAAGGAAGGAAGCTGCTTGGGCAATCACAAATGCAACATCTGGGGGCTCTGCTGAACAGATCAAGTACGAAATAGTTCAAATCCTTCATGCAATTGAGTGTTTTAGTGTTTGTGGAAGAAATCAAACTAATATTGTAGAAACTGGAAAATCTTTCTGTATTCTTCCAGTGTTGTACCCAGAGTTTTGAGTTCTGAATGAGCCATGCATTCCTTTAGGGAGAAATCGCATAAGTATTTCAGCTGTAATACTTATTTTATTAATGGAACCATTTTTCTTATGTGACAAAACTAAATGCAACTTTTAAAGCAATTTCTTAGTAGTCATTGTAGAGTGTAACAAAGTGCATTAGCAGTCTGGAGAGGAATAGCTCAGCCCCTCAGACAAGGGCATCATGTGCATTGTTTTTCCTGTTTAACTTCTACTGGTACATTATGCTTATAAGCAGTTTTGTATAAAATAAAATTATAAATATATTAATATAGTTGATGTTAACAGAAACATATTTATAAATTATAGGATTAAAATTTAAGTTACAAAATTATTATTTCATATCTATAGGGAGAGACAGAGACAGAGAAGGTGTATTGAAGTTATTTTCATTGTTTCAGCAGAATTGACTAGATACAAATAAGTGTCTATAACTTCTCTAGTTTCTCCAGTCAAGTTTATATTTTATCTGATTGTTTTGGTTATTAGACCTTCATGCTAAGTGCTTAAATGGCTATGCTAGTTATAATTTTGCAGACAATTTACTTGGTTCCGTGTGGTGTTTTTCAGGTATTTAGTAGAACTGGGATGCATCAAACCACTCTGCGACCTCCTTACAGTAATGGACTCAAAGATTGTGCAAGTAGCACTGAATGGGCTGGAGAACATCCTGAGGCTTGGAGAGCAGGAATCCAAACGCAGTGGCACTGGCATTAATCCTTACTGCGCTCTTATTGAAGAAGCGTATGGTATGAACAAAACATTTGTGGAAGTCAGGGGTTAAAGCAATGATCATGAATCCATTAGAGTTTCAGTAGACCCAATTCTATTAATTTCCTCATCGAGATTATCTGAAAATTAACTGTTCTTTGACAAGTCTCCATATACCAACATACTCCATCTTTTACATTATCTTTGTCTGTATGTAGATTGGAGATGGTGTGTGCAGATCGTCTTTTCTTAATTTCTTTTGACCCTGAGGGAACCTTCTGGGTGTCACTCAGCCTCAGTATCTTCCCTCTACAGCAGATAAAAGTTCAGGCACACTGCTCTGTCACTCAGGTTTCAGATCTTTCCCTTTCCTCTCTGCTGCTCTGTAGAATTATGGCAGCAGCAGCAGCTTCCTTGTTTCCCTTTGCTGTGCTGAGGTTCTGGCATGTACCTGCATGATTTCACCCCAGTTCTGAGGTACTGCTGCTCTTAAGGTTAATTTTCTTGTTCATTGGCAAGTACTTGTTAAGATAAATAAAAATGGGTTATCAAGAGGAGGATAGTATCACTGAACATGGTTTCTTGAACCATGGTTCCCTTCATGGTTACCTTCACTTCCAGGGAAGAGTTATATCAGAATAGGGTTTTTTCTTGCCTACTTGTAGGTTTTAACTTCCTTTTCTGTCAGTGTTGCAGAAATGTCTATAGAGTATCAGAGAATTGTTTCCTCTAGTCCATACATAGTAAAAGGAGCAGACAAGAAAGCCACTACAGTTCCCAATATTAGAGATTTACTAGAGTGGCTAAGACTTGGATTTCATTATGGCATCATTTCTAGGTACCAAAGATAGTTTAGCTTGCTGTGTTATTGCCATTTGTTTCTGACTACAAGGCCTGAGTTTTGCCCATCTGCTTAATGTCTGCCCAAAACCTAGTTGCACGAGTTTAACTGCATTGTATATACATGTGCTACAGATCAGGTAATGGAGTCTCCATCCCTGGAAGTTTTGAAGACTTGGCTAGCCACAGCTGACCTTATCTGGTGTTGGTAGTAGTGCTGGGCTGGGCTGCAGGTTGGACTAGATGATTACCAGAAGTCTCTTCCAACTTGCAGTTAGGTGATTCTGTAGTCATGGTCCTTGTAAACAAAGCACTGTGAACACATATTCAGGAAACGTGGTCCTAAAAGTCTCTTCAGAAAAAGTCTTTGAGGTCTTGTTCTTTACCTATACAAGCCTGTTCATTTCATTTTTTCAGTGAAGAGGTAGAGGCAGACAGAAATTATGAAACACATCATACAGTTACAGGGTACTCTGTAGTTCAACCTGTTTTTCCTTGGTTGTGGAGAGTACAAGTTGGGTAAGGGTCTCCATAGAGGGACCTGTACTTTCTGAAGGTGGGAGAGAATTGTCGTGGAACTTGATGTTCACAACAGACTGAAAATGATCACGGTCATGTGCTTTCACCAAGCTGTAACTTCAATGTACGTCTTTTCTCTGCAGGTCTGGACAAGATTGAATTCCTGCAGAGCCACGAGAATCAAGAGATTTATCAGAAGGCCTTTGATTTGATTGAGCACTACTTTGGAACAGAGGATGAAGACAGCAGCATTGCCCCACAGGTGGATCTTAGCCAGCAACAGTACATCTTCCAGCAGTGTGAGGCTCCCATGGAAGGCTTCCAGCTCTGAGGTGCCCCTGTGCTGTGTGCTCCTCTACCTAGCCAATCCTGTTGTCGAGCCACAAGCCACCCGTGGAGTGATTCTCTCAACGTTTTCCATAACCCTGTTTGCGCTCATTCGCTTGCCTTGTGCACATGCTCTTACATACGTCTGGAAAACTTTTGGCTCTCCGTGGCAGGATGCCCCCTCCTTGGCAAGGGGTTGCCAGAATCACCTTTCTCCTCTAGATTCTGAACCTCTCCACTGTCATCTGTGTGGAGTTGAGGCACCTTTCTATACTTTGAGATATTCCCTGCTCCTATTACAGGAAAATAATCCCTCCTCCACTAGCCCCCACACTCCTGGCATCCAAGATAAGGCTGCCTTTCTCTTGTATTTGCTGCAGTGTGTGCCTGCAGTCCAGGGAGACACTCAGACTTTCTGAGAACGTAGCTGAATTCATTCCCCGTATTTTTCCCTGGATGCCTCTTTGGATGGCTGTGTGAGATGCATTAAATCTTCACATGCAATGTATCTACTTTGCTGTATGTGCCAGCTGGGGTTATTGGCATATGGAACATGTTACAAGTAATGGAATAAGTTCTCTATCCCCTGCAACAACAGGCTGCAATGGACATGTTTTCTGGTTCTTAGGAATACTGAACACATGCGGCCCCATCCCTTCTCAACACAGCTCCCAAGCTGGATTGCAGACCACTGTGGAGATTTGTATACCTTCCCAGTTTTTCCTCTCCATCCACAAAAAAAGAGCCTGTGAATAGGTCACTCTTACACCTCCCTAGAAATGACTTTCCAAACCAGCTTCTAGAATGGAGAAACTACCCGCACTTCTGCTTGCCAGCACAGTATGATCCAGCCGGGCCTTCCTTAAAAATCAAGCCCTTTCTGACTTCATGCTCCAGAGTCTGGTCTTTGGTGTTATAGTTACGGCTGAAAAATTCCTGTCTGCCTCTCTACATTTTTACACAGCGTGACTTGAACAGATTTATCTTCTGAAAAATTACCTTCTGAATACAGAAATCTTAATTTGTAAAACTTAGCACAAGGAGTGTTAGATCTCCTTTTTACAAGACAAGAGCTTCCTCTCCAGCTCACCTGATAAAATAAAGAGTCCTCCCAGTCAAGCCCCTTATTTAACAACTAAAATGACACTACATTCAAAGGATAGTACTATTACACCCGGATCCACCTGGCCCTTTCATTTCATTTTTCCCTTTTGCTGTTTATGGGACTTCAGGTGAATTAGCATGGAAGGCATGGTTCCTACAGGTGACATCTATAAGGCATCGCTGACTGCATGACAGCTGTCATCCGCAGCTGTAGACTGCCCTTCTGCTAGCAGCATGTTCTTGGCTCCGCAACCTGCTTGGATCACAGACATCTGATGCAAAGGCCAGCCACTCCTCACTGAGTTCAGCTGACATTGACACCACACTCTTCACACAACGGGGGAGATGCCACGTGATTGAAAGTGGCGGTTCCATTTCTGTAAATGCAATGGATTCTCCAGGCCGTCCGCTCCCCCCTGCATCGGGCTATGTTCTTTCAAGCCATTTTGGATGCTTGGAACACATATTTGTCCAGTGTAAACATTTCAAAATCGCCACTGACAGCTGCAGCGTCATGTACCTGTGGTAAATGTCAGTGGCAGAACTGTCTGCAAGATCCTCCTTACAACTCCTCTCAGTGACAAGCCACTGCAAAAGCAAAACCAGCCCATTGGATACAGAATAATAAAAAGATATAAATCACTTGTCAAAGTGCTGAAAGAAGCTAGGCAAAGGCCTGAACATCAGCTCTGTGTGACCATTATTTAAATACAGTCTTCAGTTCTGTCTGTGCTTCAGGATGGAGACTCTGACCTGTGTGGCCACTGCAGAAGCCACCTGCTGCCTCCCTAGCTAAGCCAGTTGGCCTCCACCTTCCCTCTCCCAGTTATTTTCTCTAGTGCTGCTTTGTGCTGAAGGAACATTTAGTTTACTGCACTTGATCTGTAAATGGACTTCGATTCTTTGTAATTTTAGGGGGTTAAATTTGGTGGTTAATTTAAAAAAAGCAAAAAACCCCTCAATGTTGCCTTTACATCACATATAAATAACTGTGTTTCTCTTTTCTTGAAGGGTGATAGAAGCACTGATTAGTAGCAAAATCTTGTTTTAGCTTTTGGATTTTTTTGTGCTGGATTTTTTTACGTGTAAATTTCCAATAACATGTCATTTCTATAAGATTTGTTTAAAATCATGTACCTCTTATTGGATGGTATAAAAATGCTACATATTTTGTAAACAAATCTGAGCAAAGTGTGTGTGCATATATTCTGTATATTCATATATGTATATTCTGTGTATATATACACTAGTGTGTATATATACATATATACACACACACGTATATATATACACACATGCCTATGTGTGTATATATATACATATCTATATATCTATATATCTATATATATATAAGTGTTTTCTCTTCCAGGCTAGTGAAAACAATGTGGTGCATTGGCGTTTCCCTCCCCTGCCCCCCAAGAAAATAATGACAATTGCCTCTAAATGAGTGAATTAAAAAAGAGTCCATTTAAGCTGAATGGTGTGCCTTCCTGTGTAAGGAGCCTGGCCAGTGTTTGTTACTTTTGCCGTGGATATGTGAATTCAGAGCAGATAAGTATAAATCTTTAAACTTGGTATGTTTGTTTGAAGTGACAGGCCTGGTTGACACAGGTAATATTGTTGTCATATATACTTAGACTGTGTAAGGCATTTGACTGGTACTGCGTAATATTTTGACTGAAAACTAAACCAATACAAAAATCAACATGGCACACATTAAATGGATTAAAATGTGGCTAACTCATAGGTCTCAATTTAATTTTAAATGGTGCTTAATTGAGTGTATTTCTATCAGGACCTTCCAGCAACCAGTTCTTGGCCTTGCTTTACTTAGCCTTATTAATAGGTTGAAAAGAAACAAAATCTACTTCTAACAAAGGCTGCAAATTATATGAGTATGGAAGGGAGATGAGACTTGTGAACTATGAAGGGAACAGCTCGCTGATACAGACTGATCAGAATTACTTGGTAAGCCAAGGGCGAGTAAACTATTTGCATTTTAATAGAGCCAAATGTGTAGTGTAACGTTACCCATCTAATAAATAACGTTCAGGCCACAGGTGAAGGACTCTGTTTTGGAGGAAAAGCGCTGCTGAAAGAGTATGAGGATCATTATACATTACCACCTGAACGCTACTTCCTAACACGATTCTGTGCGGCTAGTGTAATGCTCACAGGTACAAAAAGAAGTCTTTAACAGAAATGGGGAATTTGCATTAACTTTGTGTTTGGCATTGGTGAAACTCTTTTTTTACAGGAACGGTCTCGGTGTTGCTATCAGCAATTAAAAAGGGATGCTAAAGAATTTGGAACAGCAGTGACTGTAAAAACATTGTAAGTTCCATTCAGTTGAGAAGTGAGGTGCTTTTTTATTTTAGTCTGACATGAGAGTAAGGAGGGTTGTCCCCTGCTAGAAACATTGAAACCATTATTCTCTGCTTTCCTGAAGGATGTGCTGCTGCTCAAACAGGAACTATCTCAGAGAATGCCTCTAGCGTCCACTTTTGTGAAGGTCACACTGTGTTTTGAATGATCCGTTCTTGTTCTGTGTGTAAGTAGGAGGCAGTGTGGTCTTGTGTAGAGGATAGGGCAGGGAGCTGTTGAAGTTCTTGGGTTCTTCTCTTAGCTCTGCTATGCAGTATGTAGTGCCAGAAAAGTGATCTCACATATCTTCTTCTTCCCTTATCCTGAAAATTGAAATGAATGCATTTGTTTCTGTCTGCTTCTGGAGATCATATCTAAGCACCTTCCAAAAGCCCCACAGGCTGGTAAGGTGAAAAGATGCATGAGAGCCAGGAATCTCTTGACTTCTTGCAGCATCAGTAATGAGGTGGCACTATTACGCTCAGGTTTTAACAATGGCTAATTTTAAACTGGGTGTTAGAGAAAGGAAGGATGCAGGACTGCCTGGAATTGCTGTCAGACAGTCCTGTCCGCAGCCCTGTAGTGCCTTTTAAGCTGTGTATTTGTTGGGGCAGCAAAGAGGAGCTATCATTCTTTCTGTTGGTAAAGTTCCTAGTGGAACATGGCAGGCAGGGTCACTCTCTTGGATTAAGGATACAACAGATGATGGGGCAGAAGGTTATGGAAAGCTCAATAACTAAGCCAGGACCAGTGCTTGGGGCTCCTGGAAAACACCACACACACAAACAATCATTTGAGGCAACTGCTGCCTAGAGACTTCAGCCTGTTCTTAAATTCCTGTGTTGGTTCCTTCATGCCAACCAAATACTGTGGTCAAAGTCCCTTCACTTAATCTTAAAGGAAGGGAGGAAGGCAGTGACCCTGGAAAACCTATGTGTTCTTCAACCTGCATTTTTTTTTAACTGTCAGCACTGAGACCGTTTAAGAAACAAATAGTACCACCCAGTCCTACTTGTGACAGTGCTCCTGGCAATATAGCTCCGTGCTTCTCTGAGGATTTCCAGAACAGCTATCTTACCTCTGTGCAGTTTGCATCTCTGTGCCAGCTTTAAGTAATTCCCCATGTCTCCCAGTACGATTTCTTTGCTTCTGGAATTGGCGTGACACATCATTAGTGCTTTCCCATGCCAATTTTAGCCAGTAGACATGAAGGTCTTTCTTTAGATGCCTGAGTCTTAGTAGAAAAGTAAACAAGATCTCTTTGTGTGCTGCTATGGCCATGTCCATAGGGCTCCTGCGTGCTCTTCTGAGGCAGTGTTCAAGTTGTCAGATTAATCATTGCATTAGGAAGTTTCTGTTGCCTTTGGAACAGGTACAGCAATCTGGCATATGGTATAGGATTGATTATTTGACTTTTTGAATAAATGTGAATGGTCTTGCAGACCAAGCCAAAGGGGAGAAAGAAAATGAAATACTTTTTAAGGTCTTAGTATGTTCCTCTCCATCAGGCACTGTTAAAAGGCTGTAGGCTAAAGCTCTGAGCTAATCAGGTGGTCCGAGGTGTATTAAGTAAGTTTTCCAGTCAGCTAGACTGGCTGCTTAGGTCAGAAATGCGTGCTGTTTTTTTAACCATTGTCTGTGTTTAGAAGTGCTTTCTTGGAAGCCATCACACTAGGAAAGAGGTGGTTTCTTTCACTGCCTCTCTGAGAAAGATTTACATCATTTTTCTGGTACCCAACTACTTGGAAAGAAAATACTGCAACGGTTGGGAGTGAGCTGGAGACAGCACAAAGCCCAATGGCTCAGGCTTTTATTTGAGACTCTGGAGCCTACATGGAAGCTGAAAAAAACCACAAAGGTGTGCAGTGATGCACAATTTTTATGGTAGATACTGAAATGGTGGTGATACCAGAGTGATAGAAGGAAAGGGTGTATGACTTCTACCTGGAGCGTTTGAACTTACAGAAATTTAAGTGAAATGCAGAAGTGGTGACCATTGCTGCTCTGAAGTGTTGCTTTCTAAGTGGTATTTTACATATTTTTATTTGAAATACTTTACCAGCTGGATGAGTCCGAATAGTTTTATTTCCAAAACTAGATGAGGTACCTGTCCGGTTCAGAGTGCACTCAGGTGCTTACTGAAAGGGGCATACTTTTGAGATGCATGCTTTTAAGCTCTGCCATCACCAAGCATAAATCAAATCACAAGTTTCTCTTCGTGGTAACCTGCAATATTGTCTGAAGTGCATGTTCTCCTTTTTGGTCCCATTTAATACATACGTGAGCACAGGCACACAAATTTGGGAAGATGTTTTTGGTTCCCACCTGTGTGCCTACTGGTGTGGCAAAGAACCAGAGCTGTCATGGAAGATCTGTTCACATACCTGCAGTGGAATTAAGCGTGACTTGCATTCAGTGCTAAATGAGTGGACAAATCTGTGGAAGCCTGCTCTGCTTGCTTGACATCATACTTTCAATAATTGCCTTACAGAGAATCTGATGACAGGTTGTGGCATCACCTGAAGGTCATAACTTCTGTGGTGGAATGACTGCACAGCTTGATTGGTTATATCTCATCAATATGAGTGGTACCCAGAAATGCAATTAATAGAAAGATGGACTGCAGCAGCTATTTTCTACCTCTAGAGTAAAAAGCAAAGTACTAGAGAGGACTGACTGCACTAGATACTGCTTCTTTTCCAGGTGTAAAGACAAGATTTACTCTGCGGTTTTGTAGGACTTTTAATTTATTCAGCAATAGTGTTAATTTTTAGTAGTACAACAAAAATAATCTGCCTCCCACTATCAGGAAGCTCACAAACTAAATCTGTCAAACCCCTCTTCCCCTTCTGCTTCTGGAGTCCCCAGGGCCAGTTAGCAGGCAGTCCTGGGAAATAACATAGTTTCGAGCAGTCCTGACAGTTCCAATCTACGTTTCCTTCCAAATGAACTGAAAGGAGGAGGAAAAATACTGTCTCCAGTTGCTGCAGGCTGTTCAGCATGAACATTATGTGACTCTTCTGGGATGAATGCCAGAAATAGGACTGTTGGAAGTTGCTTTTTGCAGGTATTACTGGGTCTGCTACTTCTAAAACTTCAGGCAGACGATCTTTAAGTGGGCTAGTATCATGAAAGCACACATGATGATTTAAAGGGGGGGAAAAATGCAAATAAATCTAAGTAAGGTTTGGAAAAAAGAGCTCAGCAGCAGAGAGCAGGAATGCCTGATTGACTTTTTCATACTCGTGTGCCGCCAATGAATAAATCTGGTAACATAGGTTGAAGCTGTTGCTCAGTATTCCTCAAAATAATAATCTCTGTTCCCTTAGATCAGACATTCCCTCAACTCACTACCAGCTCTGGTGTAAAAACCCTTAGGTTGTCATCTGCAACACACTGGTTCTCTGCAATGCCATTTCACTTTTGATCTCCCTCCTCTTTTTATCAAAGGCAGGCAGTTCTTCACAAGAAGTAATCCTTTACTTAAATGCAGCCAGAATATATTGGATCTAGACCAGGTAAGCAGACTTTTTAATAACTTAACGATCATTTTGATGATGTTAATGCAGGTCACACAATCATTCTTGACTCAAGGGCTCCCCAAATAACTGTTCTCTCTTGCACAAAGAGGAACATACAGAATATTTGAAGCAGCCAGTAACAATATAGAATACATATAGCACCATTCTTCCTGAAGGAACCTTGGAGGGACCTGAAATAGTCAGTGATAGCAGATGACAGCCCTGTGAAGGTATTTTTTATGTACAAGTGGAAACCAAATAGGCTGTCCTTTTGTGTCCCACTTACTTACATTCTCCTAAGTAAGTGGTTAGTAAGAGCGTGAGACTTCATAAGAGAGACTGGTACCAAGAATGCAGGTAAAACTCCTGCAGTCTTTTAAAAGACACTTAGTCTTTTAAAAGACACTTAGTCTAGTGCATAGCACATGTGAGAAACAACTATTCTGTCTGTCCAGTTTGCTCACTTGTCCTGTTCCACTAAACAGGAAAAAGAGACTTAGGAAGAAAGGGGAGGTTTTTAGAAAAAGAAAATAGGTATTTCTGGTTTTATTAATTACAAGATAATGTATTCATTCTTTCTTGAACATGAGAGTACAGAACTAACATACAGGAAAGATGTGACTATACCCTCCTTCCAGTGCTGAAAAGGACTCAGCTTTTCTTTCCCAGTCCTTGGTCTCTTCATTTTCTCCTCTAAGATTTAGCAGATGTACTCCGAGTAGCTTCCTCTCTCCATTGAGCTTTCTTCTCCAAGTTTATGCTTGTAAGAGATTCATTCCTTTTTATAGCCTACAATATAATGACAAAGCAAGAGCAGAAGGTATCACCTAAAGGACCACAGAGATGAAACTTGAATCAAGTTTACAAAATATCTGGCCTATCCTTATCAAGGCATAGTTCTGTCAGCTTTAATGCCAGGAAGAGAGAGGGTTAAAATAAAACATCCAGAGACTATTTTGGCTTAAACACATTACTTCTCTGGGAATAAATTAAACCCTTTTGTTAAGACACTAGAAGATGTATTCTGTGCTTCTGGTCAGTATTTAATACTAATCTCTCATCTTCAGAAGTCAGAGGTACTGGAAACAAATCAAAAGTTAAACTTAATAGATTCCAGCTGCTGTGAAAACAAGGGTTCCAAAGCAGCTGTCCTCCTCTCTTTCTGGTGTTTGCATTCATACTACTACAATGTAAGAGAAAAATGTTCTGGGAATTGTCAGTGTTTGATCTCTTCTGCTAAAGCCAGTGAAAAACCTTTCCACTGTTTTGTTTCAGAGTGCTGCATCCTTTTCATTTTCATAGGTGAATGCTGACACAAATGTCACTTGACACTTCAGTAGTTCACAGTGCTAAGGTTGAGACTGTTACTAGTTTCAAGGTTTCTCTAGAACCCTTAGTAGTCTACAGAAACGAGTTTGAACATTGTCATCACAAGAACTGCTTTA
Source organism: Buteo buteo (assembly GCF_964188355.1). Lineage (NCBI taxonomy): Eukaryota > Metazoa > Chordata > Aves > Accipitriformes > Accipitridae > Buteo > Buteo buteo. The sequence goes on along the minus strand of NC_134178.1, from coordinate 46,175,176 downwards.
GAGAAAGGCAGCATACAAATAAGGTTCTGCCCATCCATGTAGGTGCTTTAAGCTTAGGGTTTTCTGCTTCCAGTCATCCTTAAAAGAATGTAGTGGACTGTGTTTCTGTTACCACTGTGCTTTTTATCCAAAGTAACATGACAATAAGCTGCACAGATTATATTCACATTCCTTGACTTTAAGACTAATGCTGCCAAGAGGCTTTAGCTTGGCTTCAGTATACAAAAAGCGCTCCTTGCTTCTTTACAGAAATACCTCAAAGTTAATAGTTCACCAACTGTGTTAAAACACACATAAAATTAAAGCACGACTAACCTTTGCTGCACTCGGAATCTTAAACTTTACTCTCTTCATATGATGCAAATTAAATCATAGACCTAATTCTGCCACATACTGAACTTCGTTGATATCTTGTCAAATTCTATGTGAGGGATGCTCAGCATCTGCAGGACATGGGAGCTTTTCTATGAAATAGTTTTTCAATTCAACAAACAATAATTTAAGAAAACTTATTCCATCCACACTACAGGAAGACTATTTTCTAATGCAATTAAAGGGCACAGAATTATTACTGACCATCTCCTCACTGTTCAAAAGACTTTTGAAAATTCTCAAGCCTGTTTGTGGAGAAACACACTCATTTGCTATTTCCATTATATTGATTCTACGAGTGTTGCAGCATGTAGAGAGGCATTTGTAACAGGTCCATACAGTCACTGTATGGGCCCCAGTGGCACAAGGAGCATTTACCTGCCTACCAGATCCTCACCACAGAAGGTGCTCTTTCCTTTCAAACTCTTGCAGCCCATCAGGAAAAAAAAGGTGTTAAAACAGCGCAAGCTAAAATTAAGTATTGCACTAAGAAAAAAAGACTTTTTTTTTTCTTTTCCTCTTAAAGGAAGCATATACAGTCTTAACAGTGACATCACCCTTTTCTGACTTAAGAATTAATCAATGAAGGTCACTTCTGGGGAACTAGACGGACTTATTTTTAGTTTTTACTCAGTGATAAAATGGAAAAAAAAAAAAACCAAACCCAAAACAAAACAGTACTAACAATCCATAAGAGGAACTGAGGAGTTCATGTAAAGATTGATTTGCACTCACCAGCCAAAAATCTGTGCTTACCTGCTTCCCTTTAATCACCATTACTATGCATCCCAATATTGTCAAGGCAATCATTACATAGCTGATCTTCACACGCAGTGTGGTCTTTGCTGCTCTGATTGTTTCAATCCTCAAGAAATAATAATAAAAGAACAGAGTCATTATGAGAGACCCAAATAAATCATTTGGCTAATTGTTTAATTTCTCCTAGCATGCTCTCTGTCATTTGTATAATGCTAGCGGTACTTGGCTCTTTTCACAAAAAGGTTTTAGAAGAATGGGGAAGGCTTATCCCCAGCTACCTTGGGAGATACTTGGTCACAAAGGCATTCCTTTCAAAGTTGGAAACAAACCCAACATTTTTAATTTCAGTTATATAATTGTTAAGAGACAATATTGCCTTTCCAGACCACTGGACTGCAACGCAAAGGAGGAACGCTGCAGTATTTGAGTATGGATGTTCACTATGGAGAGGACAGGAAAAAGAGAGGGAAGGTTTTACTAATACAATGTTTTTCTTAATGTTAGCTCCCTCTGTGCTCACTACCACCTTCCAGTATCTGCAAAGCTATCCATATTAGAACCGTGGTGTATTTAACATTGTTAAAACATGCATTTTCGCTCAATAACAGAATCATGGTAAAAACCATTTGTCAGCAGGAATAAAATACATAGTGTTTAACAGCTGGGAGTTTCTTGGGCAGAGGGAAGCATTATCACAGCTTAATTCTTTCTGCCTGAACTTCAAAATAGTTTCATTTATGACATAGTCTATATTTTCGAGCAGGAAGGCTTCCTCTACTACAGGATTTCATCATGCTATAGATGACATACTGGCTGCTGAATGTAATACTCCTCCAAAATTCTGAATAGGACTTGGTAAAAGACTAGTGATTACCACTTCCCTCCTGCTAGAGTAAATAGTCTTAAGGTAATCTAAGGAGGCATGGAGGATTGTAAGCTTTCCAACATCAGCTTTGGACAGAGGACTCCTTTAAATCTTTCTGGTTTTTATTTCAGGGGGCTTATCTAGCCACACCAGTAGCTATACTACTCCTTCAGGAAACCTGTTGCCTAGTCTGCTGTTATCCTTTAAAAACCAGAAATGTTCCACAAGAAGAGTATCAGTTATTAAAGCCTTCCAGCTGCACATGTGGTGAGTCAAAACAAAAAAATAATTTATTTTCAGTTGGGTTAAACTCTGAAGATCATTCTACCCAAATGACATCTCAGTTAGTTACAGCAAATTTAAAGTTCGTATTAGAGATACCAATACAAGAAGGGCCAGTAAAGCATAATGATTTTAGATGTGCTTTCTAACCAAAGACCTATACCCTATATGTGTAACTCCCCTTGCAGAATTTAGAGCAGTTGACTCCCTTCTCAAGGGTCTAATATTCTCATTGATTAAATTTGGCCTATTATAAAATTACAGATGACTAGAAAAGCATCAACATCATGTGATGAAAGAATAAATGCATGAAACTAGGTAATTATACCCCAGACTAACATGGATAGTGGATTTAGTGGAACTGGGAAATTACCACTGTACAGAAACATGAGTGAATATGGAATCTTTTACCATATTTTGACCCTTGTACTTGGAGGAAAAAAGATACCGAAGGATTCATGGTAGTTCAACATGGTAAATCACATAGGACCTGAGAATTGAAGAGAGTTTTGTCCTTGTTTTTGAAGAGGAGGGCAAGAGTGATTTGATCACTGTTTCAAAATATTGATACAAGATTTCTGATCATAGGGAACATGTCCATCTGCCATGAAACTAATAGTTAAATTTAGCTTCCAGGTTATTTGTTTCTGGTAATAATCTGCAATGAACAAATTGGGCGCAGGCTGCAATTAAGCTGAAATGCACAGAAGTGGGATTTAAAAACTTCATTAGTTAATTTCTTTAAGTACCTTAGATGTGTTAGAGTATACAAGAGGAAAAGGTAGTTATCTGGACACAATTTGCATTTTAAATCAAATCAGTGGCTAAGATGAACATTTGTTTAATAAATGAGTTACTTCTGATCACCACATCTTCCAAGATTACCAAGTTATATTGCAAGCCCTTACAACCCACTCTTAATTCAGCTCAGAACAGGAAAACAAGCTTTTGTGCTTTTATAGTTCTCAATCGTCTTCTCAGATTTGGCTGAACTATTTGCCTAAATAAAAAAAAAAAAGAAAAAAAAGAATTCCCTATGCATTTGCAAAAATGGTCAGCTTTTATCAGAAGTTGGTTTGTCCTTTCAATAAACCATTGAAATGACTTGAATCGCTCTGCTAACTCTGTTTTCTTAAACACACTCATAAACAAGTGTTTGGTGTGCAAAAATACATGAACTGACAATTTAGTAAAGTTTTAATAATTTACACCTTTGTGTATTTCAAATGTAATTTTAAGAAAAATTATTCAATACAAAATTGAAGAATTCTTTTTTAACAGTATTTATCCATTGTGATACATTTAGAAAAAACTTAGATACATGGGTGGATTTTCAATTCCTGTATGGTGCATCCAAACAGAATATCTTTAGAGGCCAGCTACATAGTTTGCTTACCCAAGTAGTACAAGATTTACTGTATCTTTTTAATGTAAATAAATACATATATTTAAAAGCATTACAAGCATGTTTTAAATAACTATACTACCACCAGGAATGTTTTTTAAACTAATAATCGCCTGTTGTTGTTAAGTTTGATCTTCATTTTAGATAGACAAACTAGAACATCCAGTTTTATTTTCTACTTTTCACACAGGGCAAAGCATTGACATTTGGACTCCGCCAGCAACAGGGAAATTTTGACTATATGTATTTTTTGTTAGGGAGCCTTTCCACTGTTTGTTAGTTTAGATTGCAAGAGTAAAGAAAGTTGGCCCATGCCCTCTAGATTAATAAATATTTTAAATAAGTTTCAGTTATTTTATAGCTGTATCATGAAAGTTGCACACAATGGGAGACTGACATATAAAGAAAAGCACTAGAAAAAGCTCACTAATATTCGCAAAAAGCTTTTTTTGATTGGGAGAGAAGAGTAAAAATTAACTGATTTGTGATGTTTTTCTAATGAAACAACTGATAGATGCTGGTCATCCCTTCAGAAAAAAAATCAGAAGGGATATATTATCTCAGCAATACAGAATTGCTCAGGTCATCTCATCTACAAGACGATACACCAAACAAAGCAGTGTAAGATTTTTCAGCTGTGAAAACCCATTCCATTTAAGAAAAGTCATTCTGGAGTTACATTCAAGTAACTTACTCCTGCATAGACAACGTCTCTTTTACAGCTTCAAAACTGGCACTTACGAGACAGTCTCTGGTATATCCTCTGGTTTTTTGAAATGGCCTGCCCACAACAAAAATCTTTTCTCCCAGTCTGTAGGCTTGTGTCCAGGCACCCTCAAAGGAGACCGACCTAAAAAAAAAACCCCAGTGAAACGCACAAACAAACAAAACCCCCAAAACAACAGTCAGAGAAGCTGAATTGCCACAGCTGTAATGAGACCAATTAGGGTAAGCAATGCAGAATTTTAAGTAAGATTGCTAGAGTTGGTTAGGGAACCAAAAGTATATCGCAGTCAGATTAACAAACCTGTAAATATGGACTAAACTGAGGCCATGTAAGGAAAGCCCAATCTTGCCCAAGACCTCTGTATTTGTAGCTCTAAATTTGTAGAACCTGCTCCAGCATCTAAGCTTCCTAAGGTGCTGTGATATTACAGTTTTCCTATTACATTTAAATTAGTTAAAAAAAAAATAAAATCAAATGGAACTGCTACAGAAAAGCCAATAAGCTGCACCATTACATCACAGAATGTTAACTTTTCCAGGCGGTGTAAGATTTTATCTTATCTGGAGGTATAAACAAACAGATGACCATAGGCAAAGATTAGTCCCTTAATTTTCAGCTCAGTCTTTCAAATTTCATATACAAAATATTCAGAATGTAACGGGGGAAGGTTTCTGTACATAATATACCATTAAAATCTAGCAAACAAAGTGTAAAGATAGATAGCTTTTTTTCTTTTTTTTAAACAATGGGAGGTATCCTGTATGGATGTATGCTGCCTCATGGATTCATGAATTATGTAGGAAGTAGGGTGGATACACAGTTTGCTGACAACACTAAGTTATTCAAAAACATAGAGAAGAGGGCTATGTGCAAAGAGCCGCAGGGCTTCAGAATCCCGAGTCCATGAGATAGCCAGTGAAACCCCACGTACATGAACAGGAAGCAATTCCAGTTCACATACAAATGGCAGACTCTAACCTAACCATTATTGCTGAGGAGTAAGTCCTTGGGGTTTCATAGAGTTTTTGGCAAAATGTTCAGTAATAGTGAGAAAGGGAAACAGCATTACTAGCAATGATTAGGAACACAGACCAACACAAAAGCATTACTACGCCATTGTATAAAACCGTGACTCCAGCATTTTGAAAAGCATGTGAAATACTGATCCCTCATCTCAGAAACAGCTGAAATAGAATGGGCACAGCGAAAATTGGTAAGGATGACCACAGGTATGGAACGGCCACCATAAAAGAAACAGTATCATACACTGAGACCCTGTGGCCTGGAAAAGCAGTAATTGAAACTCCCTCCAGCACAATAGAGGGCACCAGAATCAGAAGTGACATTAGGAGTGTAAGTTACAATGAACAGGTCCTGTTTTGGAAGGGGTCCTCAATCAAGGAACATCAGATTGAAAAAAGCATGCCATCAGGTTCAAAAACAAACACAGGACTGTACTTGTTTTCTCGCAGCACGGTTCAGCTGAGGAATTCCTTCTCAGAGAACGTGGATGCTAAAAATATGTCCAGCTTCAATAGACTGGACAGATTTATGAAAGAAAAATCCAGTGAGGACCATTAAACACAAAGACGCCACCTCTGGGACAGCAGTCTAGGGGAGAAACACTATGTTTGCCCTCTTTCTATACTCTTCCTTAGATCCTTGCTATTGGTCACCATTCCTATTATTCTTTGCAAAAATGTATGGGGCCTCCTTTACTGGCCACTACAGGAGACATCACACCATTATGGAGACCTTTGGTCTTACCCAGTACAGCTGCGTTATGTTTTTAACACAGAAGTATGCAAAATGCTTCACATCTGTATGCTCCTTTTATTCTAGCATCAGTAGGCCATGAAGGGAATCTGTTATACAGGAATTCTGATTAGAGCATTGTAACTGTCCCCTATATAGTGAAAAAATGTTTCATGGCCTGAGCTTTACTTGACCAACTCCACCCTTAAACATGAACCAAGCCAATGATTCAGACTCCCTCCTGCAGGACATGTTCAATTTTGTGAACAGCTGGAGTTGGTTGTACTATGAAAAACTGCAGAAGTATTTTAGCTCGTACGACATTCCTGAACATCGGTAGTTTATATTGGGGTTGAACAGTCTGTTCTAGAGCACAGCTGAAGAGCCTCAGCGTAGGACTGCACATCAGATAAGATACTAGTGACCTGCTACAAAGTGAAAGCTGTGTTATTGTCACAAGAAGAAATATTGACCCCTGGCTTTGTTAAAAAACAAGATTTTATTGCCAAATTTAGTGCTCAGTTTTTCAGTCTAAGGATCAGAATTCCCTCTCACAAAATCAGGAATATTAGCATCTATGTCAGCCAAATTCCTGTTCAGATGACTGCAGCCGGGATATCCGAGTATTTCGTGGCACGAAACATAGCATGACTGTTATCAAAAACTCTTACTTCTTGGCGGAAGTTGACTTTGTTCCTGGGGTTTAATGCAAAGCCGCCTGCTTATCTTCGGATCCACTCCTTTAGTCATCCTCAGAATTGAGGGAATATTTCTTCCCAGCAGTTTAACAGCCCTATCTGGAAGAGAAAGCAGAGGAAGCAAAGGGGCCAAATCTAACTCAGAATAGTAGAGAGTGAGAATACTACTAGCTTTTAAATGGAAGTGGTTGATTTTTTTAAACACAAGAGAAAGAAGAAAGAAAAACAGTAGGTACAAATCTAGTATTATGCGAGAAGCACCAGATTTAGTTGTAACAGAACCTACCAAAGAAATTAAAGCTTGTCTATAAGCTATGACTTGAGCTTGCCCATTAACCTTATTTCAAAAAATGGGAATTCAAGATTACAGCCTACAAGCAATTTCTAAACCACAACGCACATCACAACTTCAAGGAACTTATCTATTCAAATGCTGCAGATATACTTTGGACACTGCAATTTTAAGGACCGCACACCAGCATTCTGCCAATCTTGTCACATCCCAAAAGCGAGTCGCAGACTTGACAGAGTCAAGAAAAAAAGCCAAAAAAAGCAAAATCTTGCCATATTGAGATACCTACTTTGTAGTGTATTAGAAAAGGACAGGGCACCTATGAAAACATACTCTCAAGAAGGAGCTTCTAATTCATTAATTAATAGAATGAAAAAATTCTGAGGGGGGAAAAATACTTTGAAAGGCAAAACGGGACTTTTAAACATAGAAATTGACTTATTTTTTCCTTCCTTATGCTAGCTGAAAACGTCTCTCCTACGAGAAACAGCTGCCCTTTACGTTCCAGCTCTGAAAAAAAGAAAAATAAAAATAAACGTACATTTTACAGCCGACCCACCTCCCCAAACGAAACCAGCCGGCCTTCAAGCCTTAACGCCCATCGGACACGGACCACCTCAGCCCTGCCGCACCGCCCGGGGGGGGGGTCCCGCCACCTCCGGGGGTCCCACCGGGCCTCCTCGGGCCTGACAACGCCGCCTTAGTGGGGGGGGGAACCGGCGGGCAGCCCCCGAGCCTCCCAGAGCGGCGGTGGAGGCCTGTGCGTGTGTGGAGGGGGGGGGGGGGGGGGGTTCACTCACCAGCGCGTCCCCACATGGCGCGGCCTCCCGCCCCGGCGGCCTTCCCCAGGCCCTCCCCAGCTTCCCTCAATGTCACCGCTGGGCCGGCGTCCCGTCCCGTCCCGCCCCGGCTCCGGGATTGGAGAGCTGTGAGGCGGTGAAGGCGGCCCGGGCCGCCGGTGTGGGACGCCCGGCCGTGAGGAGAGCCGCTCCCTCACGGGTGAGGGGGGGGGAAATGGGCAGGACTCGCCCCGCCCACCGCCGTGCGTGCGCGTCATCCCGCCTCCCCTCTTGGATTGGCCGCCGCCGCGGCCCTCGGCCTTTCTAATATGGCGGCGCCCAGCGGAGCGGCGAGCTGTGAGGACTTCGCCGAGTTTCAGGTAACCCGCCTCGGGCTGGGGAGGGAGCGAGGGAAGGGGGAGAAGCGCGCTCCCGCCGCCTCCTCCTCTTCATCCTCCTCCTCCTCATGGAAACGCTGCGCGGCCCCGAGGGAGCGCGGGCGGGCGGCGAGGTCACCCCTCCCCACAGCGATCGGGATGCGGCGGGAAGGGGGGGGGGGGGGCGAGGGTCCGGCCTTCTCCTCAGCCCCAGCGGCGGGAGCGCGGTGGTCTCTGATAGGGAGGGAGGCCGGGGGGGGGGGGGATTCCCCTTCCCGGGGGGGTCCCGCGGCGTGGGCGCCTTCTTGTTGTTTAAGGGAAGGTGAAGTACGGCGCGGCTCTTCGTGTGAGGGGGTCGGCGGAGGTGGGGGCACCTGACCTCTTCTTAGACATCTTCCCCCCCCCCTCAAAAACGTCGTTTTTTTGGTTTTTTTTGTTTTTTAAATTTAAAATTTGCCGTTTTGCTGCAGGTCGTGCCCAGTTTGCCGCCTGAAAGCATTAACGGGAGGGGAAGGGGCCTTGGGGAGGGTGGGTGGGTTTCCTGAGGGAATTGGGGGGAGCAGGGCCGGGGGGGAGGGCTCGGGGGGTTGTTAGTTACTCAGCACTGACTAGTTCTGACCCCCCCACCTCGGCCTTCGCTGCTAAGGAGACTAGTTGGTTTGCAGCGTGTACCCCTGCACAGAAACGGTTCGTTTGGTGTGGGGTCTTTTTGCTGTTTGTAAGCAGTCTACTTAGTTTTCTATTAAAAGGCTTAATCGTGCAAATTTTCTTGTAGTAGGCTTTTCTCAGAGATATAAGCAATTTTTTTTAATTTTTTTTTTTTTTTAATACAGGAGTTGCTCAGGGTGATGAGGACGATCGATGACAGAATTGTCCATGAATTAAACACTACGATTCCAACGGCTTCCTTTGTGGGGAAAATTGATGCCGGCCAGACGTGTAAAGAGCTGTACCAGTCTGTGAGTGTGCGCTCCTTCAACTTTCAGCACAATTCCTGATGTTTTATTAATGTGCAGTGACCAGTAAAGCATCCTCAGTTTTTAAGGAAACCACTGCCTTTATATGTCATGCTTTATGTGTCTGTAACTGACATGCTTGACAACTCTACGCTTCTAAACCACATGCATGTAACAGCTACTTCAGTTTAAAACCACGTGGGGAACTTAATTTGTTCTGTAATACTGATCCTTCAAGGTACACTGCGTTAGCCTAGCCCACTTCTTTCTTTTAAAAATGGGTGCTAGCATGCTTTTTGTGCTACTTTACAAGACTCCTGCTCATGTGTATTTTGACTTTTGATCAGGTTGGTAGCTGCTGCTCAAAGCAGTGTTGCTTCCAACATCTGAATTATAGAGTCAAAGGGATTTCTATAGGCACAGCAATACCTTGACTTTAGAAAGTCTTTCTTTTAACTTGTAACTCAGAGGTTTTTATTCTCTGCTGAGTTGTTGTGACGTTCTTTCTTTCCCCACTTAGTTGATGGATGCTCACACCAGCAGAGAGAGAATCATCAAAAACTGCATTGCTCAGACTTCCAGTGTAGTGAAAACTCTCAGAGAAGAGAGGGAAAAGGCCCAGGATGACGTAGCGTTATTAAAGCAACTCAGGAAAGAGCAGACAAAGGTGAGTGGTGGAGCTTTTTAGAGATTGCTTAGAGAGGAAGAAGAGGGTATCTTTCCCAAATGGAAAGACCGGTGTGATGGAGAGAACCTGGAGTGGATCCTGACTCAGGCAGTCTTCTCCAAGGTTCTTGTTGGCTGGGTTTGTGAGAACCATTTCCCCTAGCTCTCAAGACAGAGTAGCTTTTATCCTGCAAGTGGAGCATTTTCTGAGATCCTATTACACAAATGCTGTAGAAAAACATGTGTACTTTCCCATGGTGGACTCTAACCTTTGCTGACTAACACCACATAGCGTACAATTTACCTGGGGCTTGCTTGGTCCTTTCAGAATGCCTGAAGGTTCATTTTGTCTTTGAGATTTTGTAAAATGAGTATATCTTACTCAGTGTGTTAACTGGACTTCCTGTCCTCTATAAGGAGCTACCAGGCAACCTTGAATTCCACTGAACCAACTTTGTTGTTGTTTAGTATTTCTTGGATTAATTTTTTGAGTACCTTGTGATGGTGTGAGAGAGACTTCTGGGCTTGCATAAGGAATTTTAATGTGCAAAACATCCTGTCAACCTTCTGGCCTCTGGACGGAAAGTGTACTTCACCAGAGGTGAGCAGAGGTGATCTAGATGGAGTATTAGAAGTGGAGAAAGGAACCCCGCTGAAGTTCTTGCTGCCATTCCAGGGACCCCTTTGTAGAGGAAGGGATACTGCAGGTGTAGCTCTAGGAGTAGAGATTAGTAGGGATGTGAACTCTTCCATTGATTTCTCTTCCAGACCTGCCTCCGTATGGCTCGTGTTCCATACCATATGCTTGCAGCACATACCAAATAAGACTGCTTGCTTATTGCTTTTTTTGCATACACTGCCTAGGTGTATCTGTTGTGTTTAGCAGTTTACTGAGCCTTCCTCTGTTGAGGGCTGTCTAACCAGGGTTTCTAAAATGGTGCCTTTGAGTTTCCAATGTAACAGTGAGTTCTTCTCATAAGAGCCAGATATTCTACCATCATATATATATATATACACACACACACATATACATATATATATGGCCCTATATCCTGGGTGCAGCTTTCTCTGCTGCAGTCCTGTAAGACTTGAAGAGATGGGTCTTGAAATTTTGCTTTTGCGGTGCTGAACTACCTCACTTACCCCTGTACTTCCAAGAGAAGCCTATTGTAGCCCCTGTTTCAAAGAGCAGGTGAAGCAAAAGAGCTTCCTGAGGGGATGATTTGAACTCAATAATCTGATTTTTCCCAGGCATTGAGTGAGTGAACTGTTTGTTCATGTGCTTTTCAGAGAAGTACTCTGTCCTGAGCTCAGATTTAAAGAACCGTGTGGCAGCAAGTGGTTTTATTCTTCAAGCCTCACTTATGGAACTGCTAACAGGCATCCATCTTAGTTTGGAAAACTACAATGGTAGCTTAGTATTTCCTACGAATTTTGTTTGCAGAGCCAGTTCTTTAAATGACTTAATTACTGAGCCCCAAGCCTATCACTGAAACCACTAGGAGGATCACAATGATAATGTTTAATAATTGGAGGTGATTTCAAGTCTTAAAAGCAATCCATGATTTGGAAACATCCCAGAAATCTTTTGATGAAATGATCTCAAATTTGCACTTGGACTTTATGAGGTGTCCATAGGGTGCCTGCTCCCTCCTACATTTAAAATGACGCATTTCAAATGTATATTCACTCGGTTGCAATCTTGTTGTGTTTCTCTCAGCCTGCTAATGGTACAAATTGGAGGACTTTATCCAAAATTATTACTTTGGGGTCATTGAATAAGAAAACTTGGAGTAGTGTCAGTCTAGCAGCCAATTCTTTTAATCCACATACATTAAAACATCACTTGATTATTGTGTTAATTTGTTATCATCTTAGTTTACTTGAATGAGGTGTCATAAAATATCCAACCAAATAAATTCTGGAAATCCCAAACATACAGCATAATGGTTATTAGCTTTATCAAGCGAATTAGTAAAGCTTGTTAAAATATCAGAGCATGTTTTAAAAACAGCAGCAACCCCCCCTGTATAGCCATGTTGACTGATACTATATTGCTGTTCAGGTCTGCAACTCTAAGGAAAAGGCTAAAATAGTAGTTTTGCTTAGGCTTGGCTTCAAAGGCAATTAATGTCACAGTCCAGGTGATTGTAAACCTATTCACATATTCCAGCAGGAAAAAACTTTCTTTGAACTGCTACAGATCTTCTGAGTGGTTATTTTATAGAGACCAATCCTGGTCATCTAGTCACTCTGTGGATGTTGGATTGTCATTTCAAACAGTTTGAAGTCCTGTTGAGTAGGTAAAAGTCCATCCAACAACTGTAGTAGCTGTGTGTGTCTGGACATCTTACTTGGAAGGTTTCTGATGCGACTGCTGTCTTGGCTTGCACCTGTTCACCATCTCTCTAATTGGAATCATGCATTTAAAATGGATAAGCTCTGATTCTTAGTCTGTTGTGTTAAAGATTGTAACAAAAATACATCCTCAATGTAGGTAGGCAAAAATGGCAGATGGTTTCTTTTATCTGCTACTATTGCTTCAGGGCTTTGTGGCAGGGTCAAATTACCGCAGGTCACCTAAACACATCTGTCACACCTGCCCCTTGGAGTTTCTAATAGGTGCGAAACAAAGAGATTCTTACATTTCTCATGGGTCAAGTGAATGCTCAAGAACTGTGTATTGTGGTAGTTCTTGCCAGAGCTTTTGCATCTGTGTAAACCTGATTTGTCCTACTGTGATCACATAGCATATTAACTGGTTCAGATAGCATGAATATCCGTGATCTGTTCTTGTAGACCCTTTTTTTGGTCAGTGCACAGAGTAGGCAGCAAAGGAAGTGGAAAGGATCTCTTTATGATCTTAATTCTAAATCCAGCATCTGAGATTTGTGTTGAGTCCTAGCTTTGCTGCCAGCTCCCTGTATGACTCTAGTAATGCATGTATGGAAGAATGACAACTCAAGGCTGCAGAGCTAACCCCAGCAGTGGCATTCCCTGTGCCAAGGGCTTGAATTGGGCATAGTTATTTTTGTCTGTGAAGCCATTAATGTTAATCTGTTAATTGCTAGCAAATCTTGATGGGCAATATTTAAGAACTGAGCATTAGTAATCAGGAGCTACTTCTGCCAGGCTTGCATTGTGAGTTTGCCTTCACCGTGCCCTTGCAGACTTCAGTCTGCCCTGAGTATTGGCTGAATGGAAGGGCCAGGCTTTCGGAATGATCACACATGCCCTTCAGTTTGCACCATCGGAGGGGACTCGCATCTAGTACTGGGGTTGTGATCTAGTAAGTTGCAATGGTAGTAAATACTGAAGGCTGCAAGGAGGCCTGTTTGACAATAATCTCTTTATCTGTTACTTTCTGCAGTTGAAATTGATGCAGTCGGAGCTGAATGTTGAAGAAGTGGTAAACGACAGAAGCTGGAAGGTACTCAGTCATTTAAAACAGTGATGATGTTCTGTCCCAACAGACAGCCCTGCACTGGAGGTGCAGGACCAGTGCCTTGTGAGGCAGGTTAATTAGAAATAGGTGAGGGCAGTACTGGGGGAAATGTTTCACATCAGTCATTTCCCCAGTTCTGGATGCAGATATCGAAGCTTTTCAGTTGCACTGCAAAGGAAAGAAAAGCATCTGATTTAGTGGGGAAGAAGGACTGTGGAGTACTCCCTGTCTAGGTCCCTTCCTCCGCCTTGCCCAGTGGCTAAGGACTTTGTAAATTTTTCTGTGGTGGCCTGTCTGAAAAGCTTTGCTGGGCCTCTAACAATGTCAGAGAGATGAGTCTTTCAAATTTGGCTGTGTTTGCTACTGATCACACTTCTGAGCAGAGGCCAGAGGAGAATGGGCTGTAGAAGTGGAACCTCTTCCTGATGGAGCTTCTGCAGGCCTGGACTGATGCTCCCTGGTGCAAAGGGCAGGCTTGCCATTGCTCTCCTGTGTCAAGAGAAGGGGCAGATCACCCTCTGGATTGATGGCCCCAGATGCTATCTTGTTATAAAGTGATCTTAATGCTGAGCTTAAATTCTGAGGTTGCTGTATTCTGTCACTGCAGCATTTCACATCTAGCATCCTTTTCTGTTTTGTTGTAGCTTTTCAGAGCTTTCAATACTGTATGGAGAGCCTCTTTTCCTCTCTAAATGCAAAAAGGATTTTTGCAAATCTGCAGCTCCCTTTTTAATCTCTACTTCAGGACTTTAGTCCCCTAGATTGCATCAGTGTAAGGGCAATACAGCTTTAAGTCTTGCCTATTCTTGGAGGTCTAGTCACCACAATACAGCTGAACGCAGGCTGATTAGACGAACGTTTACAGTTTTCCACATATGCTTTGCCATCAGTACTACCTCTGTACTGTCTGAAAAAGCTAATCATACCCTTAAGCTTAATGAATTTTAAACCAGCTCCGATGTGACTAAGCAACACCACAGCCTTAACAATATGCTGCAGGTCACCAGTGGCAAATATTTTATGACGAGTCTGCTATAGGGGGACAAACCCTGCCCCCAATCTCCATTCCAAAGCCCAGAGTTGGCACCAAACTTAGCACTGATGCCAGTGATGTCCTGTAGCTGCATTAAGCTTTTGCTAGTGACAGAAATGTCTAATTTTTCCTGAAGATGGAGATGGAGAGCTCATGAACAGTGAGGTACGCATGGTGCAGGGATATTTTAGCCTGCTAGTGTTTAGAGTAGGGCTTGAAGAGGAAAGTATTTCTGGGTTTTATCTCTAGCTCTGCTATTGTCACCCTCTGAATATAGGCATAAATGTCTCATTTAGCTGCCTGTAAAAAATATGTCACTGAAGGAATTGGAACCAACCAGTCAGAGTTGTGGACCGAATGCAGTTTATTACATGGGAGTAGTTATTTGTTTGCAGGTGAGGACCTCCACTCTTTTTTTACTGTTGCAGACTTTTAGTTGGAACATACACTTATGTATTTATGTTAACCTTAACCAACAGAAAACTGATTGGAAAAATCTGATTAGGAAATGGTTATTTTCAAACACTTACTCTGGGTAGCTGTAGCAATAGTGGCATACAGAAAGATGCTGCTTTATAGAAGTGCATGCAGTGGAATTTTGTTTGGCTGATACCAAACAGGGAATTGACTTCCAAAACAAGACACTTGCATTAGTCTCTGTACAGCACCTGCGCACTGGAGTTTATCCTTGGAATGTTTTGTATTAATATGTAAAAGGCAGCAAAATCAAACTGCTGCATAGCAAAGTGAATGTTAAGTTTTCTCAGGCAGTGTTTTTCCTGTCTGAAAAATGAGAGTAGCACTTCACAGGTAGACCAATGGAGTTAGTTGGCCTGACTAACATGCTGAGATCTGTAGGTCAGTGATCCTAAAAGTAGGCGCAGTATTAGTAAGATTGCAGTATTGATCTTCCTTCCATAGGCTGCAGAGTTACTATTAAAAATGCTTTAAAAGTTTGCATGATAGCAAGCTGGTGTGTTGTTTGATGCAAGAGACCTTTACAGTGTTTTAGAGTATATTTCCAGTACCTTTTAAGACATATATGCCCTTAAAATGTCTTTGACAGACAATGGACAAAAATGGTGCAATTTGCGTAGTATTAAAATGCTTCTGAATGGGAACCCTTTGTGGCTTTTAGTTTCTACAGTTTCCTTCTATCACTTACCTGATCTCAGACCTTTACATACTCTTAACTCTTCCAGAGGTGTCCGTTGCATGTGGTAACGTAGTGGGACAGGCTGGCTGTGTGCATGTGAAACTATATCACAACTTTTGTTTTCTGCAATATGAAGCAGTTTGTAATACATGTCTGTTTCTTAAATTAAATTTGAAAAGAAGTTGAAAATGACTCAAAAATTGTTAAGAATCAATGCTAAAACTAATGCATGCTGCAAACATCACTTTTGCTGAAATTGCCATAGGTTCTGAACTCTGAATAAGATCAGCTGTAGAAGATTCTAGGAAGATACAGTTTAAAATAATGTATTTATATGAAGTGATGCATAATTTATGCAAAATTACAAGACTGCTCACTTTGCATGTGAAGCCAATGGGAGAGTTCATGAAACTTGATATCCTGACGATCACAGGCATTTGGATCTGAAAAGTCCCTGGACAGCTCACCAAAATGTGCTCTTGCAGGAGTGCTGGTGGGGGAACTAATAACCGCCAGTGCCTCAACTTGGTGCTAGGTGGTGCTCGTGTCGCTTTTCAGGACACGGTGCTGGACAAAGTTTGGAGCCAAAACGACAAATAACTAAATCGCTTGTAAGGAGCACCTGTAACTTTGGTGTGAGCCTATGTGTTGCGCTTTTGATTCAGACTGCCTTACTTTAGTCACATTTATTGGCCCTCCTTAGGGTAAGCAGTCTGCTGGACAAGGCCTGCAGTTCAAGCTAAATAAACATGATCTTCAGTCTCTAGTTCTGTGTGCTAAATTTTACCCAGAGAAGATGCCAGAGGTGAGTGAGGTGAGAGCAGTGTGCCCTTTGCAATAGGAGGGCTGGCAGCATCAGGACCTGCGGTCAGATAGCCAAAAGTGTGAACGTGGCTTCCAAGAGCCCTTGCACCTCTTCTTAGCTGTCATGACAATGTAAAATGTGTTTACTCAGGAAAGAGAAGAAACAATGTCCAAATTTGAATGCCAGAGTGAACTTAACAGAACACAGCTGGTCAGGAGCCTTCCACTGATAACTTCCCTCCCTCTTTCAAAAAAAAAAAAAAAAAAAAAAAGGCACCAGCATCTTTGATGATAACAGACTACCAGGATTATGAGCCTGCCTTATCTGAGGGAGGAAGCTTTTAGTGCTGTGCAGTCCCCCAGCATCAGGCTGCAAACATTGGATTCACTAAAGCCAGGAGAGAAGGTGAATGGAGACAGATGCCTTGGTAAGTACCATTTATTGGTACAGCAGGGCTGGGCAGCTTGAGATGGGTGCTACGTGAAGAGATAGTTGACTGAACTAGCTCTGAAGTTCTGATCATCTCCTGGATGAGGGCTGATTCGCTTTTGCTCTTCTGTTTTGGTGTCTCAGGTATTTAATGAGCGTTGCCGAATTCACTACAAGCCTCCGAAGAGTCAATGATGTGGGGTATTTTCCATCAAGGTGGTCCATAACCATGAGAGCCGAACTGGAAAGAGACCTTGGGTGAGCTGTATTGGGACCCTCCAGAACCAGTAGAACCCAGTCTTGTTTTGTTTTGGACCTACTTAGCTGAAATCTCAAGGTTGAAATGATTCTCCTGTAATTAAGAGAAAACAACTCATCTTTTGTACAAAATATGTGAACAAATGAGTTTTATAGTATTAAAATAATTTTCAAATGGAATGCGAAACTGGCATCTTTCTTGAACTTCTACAGCTACAGCAGTCCTAGAGGGGAAGAAATGGTAAAAACCAGCTCTGAGCAGGGAGGACAGGGCTCTCCCTGAACTGGTGCTTGCTAAACTATGAGTGAACTTGGTGTGTTTGTGCAAATAATCTACTAAATTCTGAAAGGAAATAAGAATTGCAGAATGATCAGCAAGTGTAGGTTCAGCATCCCTGAAAGTAAGAAGCTACCAGCATTGTTCCAAACTACTCAACACTAGCAGCGTTGGTTCAGAGTTGCATGTGGATACAGGTTTGGCACTGTTCCCACAATGCTGACAGGAAGCATCTGTTGCATACTGTCCTTTGGTCTGCGTTACCAAGTTCTGGATTTTGTCTTTAGATTGGGAACACGGTGTCGATTAAAACCACTTTGGGTTGGATATGATATGTCTCATTCAGGAATGAGACAGTTAACTACCCAGTGACCCTATTTTGTCCCTCCTTCTGAACCTTTAATTCTATAGGTGAATTGCATTTGAACTGAGAAAATAGCTGTGCACACCTGATGCTGTGGATTCTGCCACAGCAATGTATTTAGAAAGCTTTAATGCAACAACCCTGCAGTAACACAGCATTTAAAAGTGGCTAAGTACAAGGAAAGCAGCATTGCTGTAATTATACCTTGATTTTTTACTAACTCTAATTGGCTGACAGTCAAATGACAAGGTCTGCTGGGTTGCCAGCTGGTTTTATTACTTAGTGATATGTCTTTAAGAACCATTGGACTTGAACAGAGCCTTAAAAATACAGGCCCCATCTTGCAAACACTTGGAATTCAGTAACCACACTGAAATTACTATATACTCTCACATCCCTAAAAGCTGTGCATATACGGGGGGTGGGAAGTAAATGGAGGAATGTACCTGTGTTACTGACAGCTGGTAAAAATCTGTGCAGCATCATCTGTTTTACAGTTGTTTGTCCAGCAGAGACTCAAACTACTTGGTGGCCTTTATTTTTAGGCAGCAGTGTCACTTAGTCTCACTTTTCTTTGACAGTGAGGCAGAAATATATTTTAAGTCTTTGAGGATGTAAATCCTAATGTTCAAACTTCATTTTTTTTTCCTTTTTTTCCCAAGGTACTGCAACTGCTCTAAGCAGAACTTTACTCCAGTTGGAGCGCTCGTCTCACTCTTGAAGTATTCTCATTGTTTTTCTGCAACTCTGAAAGCAGAAAACATGTTTGTTCTTCAACTCTTAAATTCTTATAATTGTTTATCCTCGAAGTGGAAATCAAATACTGCTCAGAACTGTGTGCTGAATTGCCAGTAACCTAATTTCTACAGGAGATGGTCCACTAATGAGATGCTGAGAACAGTTAGTTTTGATTTCAAAGGTGGTACTCTTGATACTGACCTCTAATATAGGCGTCTAAAATATTGGTTCTCTCCAGGGCTTGGATCTACAACTGCGGAGACAAATTCTCCTTTTAAGCCAGTTGTATGATAGAAACTTCTGCCAGTGTGTGTAGAGTTGTCATGAATACTCTTGAGCTTTAAGCTTGTATTGTATTTCTGTAGAAACTAGAGAATGTAATGAGAATTAATCACTGTCCTCCTCTATCCATCCAGATGTTTGCTCAGCTGTTGTGGGAAAACTTCTTCACTTAAGGACATGCTGTGAAAAATGACCTGTGAAATGGATGTGATATATATGCAGATTTTTTTTTTTTTTTTTGCAGTAGCTCAGCTTAGCATTTGTTATGAGAAAACTATGTAAAAAAAACCCAACCCCAACATAGCTCTATTTTTCATTTGAACAAAAGGCCAAATGAGTAGATCTATACAAACCTGTATGTGAAAAACTTCTCATACCATAAGAAGACTTCTAAGTCCCAAACATCCCTTCTTCAGGTGTTTGCAGCTTGTATACAGAGGGTTGCATTAGAAGTTGAATTACTCTATTTAGTTTGCTCTGAGCACAGGGGGATATCTCTTAGAGTACATGGCAAATCACCTGGATCAGAGGCTGTTTGAATCTTGCTGTTGAACTTAGTGGAACGTTAAGGTGAGTAACTGGAATTGCATGCCATGCTTTGGGGCACAGGGAAGGAGAAAATGGCTTTGCTATTTTTTGAGTACTTAAGATCTGCCTGTGAAGTGGGATGTTTTGTGATGGTATGTAAATGGCATTGGTATGAGCTGTGGGCCACACTAAACAAAGGCAGGTAAAATCTCTGTGTCTAGTGACCCCTGTCCATTCTAGGATCATGCTTAGTCTGCGATTGAATCCTGCTTCAACTTTGCCATCAAGGTAGTCACAAAATTACTGGGCTGCTTGATGTCATATGTGAATCAAATAATGGATCCCACAAATACCAAGATTTCATTCTTTTCCTGGTTCTAACTTTTATTTCTGCAAGTAAAGGCACTTGAACAAAAAGCACAACTGATGCCCCTGCCCAGACGCTAGATCTCCTGCAGGTGGCTTGCCCTTCTTCTGGGGCTTTCCAGAAATGGTGAATATAGGTGGGCAGATCTTGCTTGGGAAGTCCTCTCAAGCATGTACTTTTTATTTCCTTCTGTGAAATAGAAGGAGGTGTGGTTTTTTTCTGGCACTCGGTGCTATTGTCTCATGCAGCCTGTAGGCACTTGAGAATGAAGAAGTAGGTAATCTCTTTATAGAATTTTTTAATGATAGGATTTGGTTTTCTTGAAGCAGACTGAGCGGAAGAGGCTCTTTACTGGTACCACAGGCTCAGCATAGGCGTGGATATGGTAACTTTGTGCTGCTGAAGTTCAGGTTTCTGTTAATCCTAGTTGATGTACAATGTCAGAAGTCTTTTGAAATCAGTGGGTAGCAGGAGAGGAAACCTTTTTTGCAGACTAGCACGTTGAAAGTCAAGGCTGTTACTGTGATGATGACAAATAGATCTTCAATTGGTAGATGGAGGGCTGCTTTCCTTCAGCAGCTCTTAAAATGGTGCAGACCATGTGTCATATCATCCAGTCACAATTATGTGTCTTGTCACTGTGAAATCAGAAGACTGACCTACTGACTTAGCTTTCACAATAATTTCTACAGAGGTGGCTTAATTTCTGCTTTAAAAATAACTCATAAATAGATAACCCTGGGGTTTGGGGTTTTGTTGTTTGCTTTGTTTTGTTTATGTACTGGTGTTTTTATTGTGACTATAGCTTCTACTTCTTAAAATTGCTTATATAGGACCAGAGAGTAGTGGCCTGCAAGCTGTAAAGATTTGTTTCTTTATTATTGGAATAGTACATAGTGCAAGATATTACTCAGCTTTAAAACTGTAAAGAGTACTAGTACTGTTCTCCCAGCAGAGATTCTCTAAGTTAACAGCAGTACAGTTATGTGCAGAGAAATTGCCATCTATGCAAATGGTGAGTGTAGGCTGGAATGGTAGGTAATATCAAACGCGTCTCAGATACTGAAGTGGAGACACTCACTAGCTTGTAGATGTTGTGCAAGAAATGGAATGGGGACAGCTGTTCTTTTCAAGGCAATGTTTCAAATGCTGTTCCATTACATCCAAAGCTTAATGGAGGGAGGTGTAGATGAGGGTTGCCTAGGATAGTGTGTAGTCACTGATCATCTTTGATAGCAGGTCTGTGAAACGTCAGCATTTCAAAGTGACTTCATGAACTATGTGTGCAGGATGAGTACTACATCCCAATCTTAGAAATATCAGTGGATTTTGCGATGGCCATTAGCACTCCTGTGGAAAGAAATCAGACTGATTGGCCTGTGTAAACTTTAGCGTCAGCTTGCCAACAATTAGTGTTGTTTTCCCTTCCCTTCTGCACAACTCTGTATGTTCTGGGGGCGGGGGGGGAAGTTCTTATGCTCTGAAGTAAAAAAACAGAAAACCCAGGAATGTGGAGTCCAATGAATGATTTCCACACAATGTTAACATCTTTAGTTTCACACCTAGAGTTTTTCCAAGATTATAAATTAATCTTCCTAGTCTTTGTGCTCAGTGTATTTCTTACTAATCAGAATCAATAGTTCTCCAGAGGGGTAGTGCTACCTTGAGGATCTTAGCAACATCCCTTGCCAGGGGAGTTAGTGCATCCTGGTGAATGGAGAAGTTTATAAAATATCCTGGTTTAGCATTGGTGCTGCATGGTTGTCGGACATGTTCTGTGGCTTCTGGCCTCAGTAAGGGGAGCTGGCTCTTCCAGTTAGTTAGCTCATCTGTCCTGCTGTGTGAATAAGATGCATGGTAGGAACATGGTGGAAGATGATCAGCATTTGAGTGAGTCAGCAGGGTCTTGTGCAAAAGATGGAGTTTGAGCTCATCAGCTTGAATTAACTCCACAAATTGGGCTGTGAGGAACTCCTCATCTGGAGCGGTGAATTTGGAGAAAGTGGCAGACTTCCAGTTTTAACACCTCCCATTCCCTTTATTTCCAAGAACTGGGCACATTTTTCTGTTTGTTCAGAAAGATGTTGTCTCAGGACAACTGTTTTTCCTCATATGCTTTTGATCCACTCCCATAACGCTGCTGCTCAAGTTTGGGAAATTCTGCAAGATCCTTATCAGTAACCTGCTCCTGAGCTGAGTTTAGGGCCATTACAGCCCCAATTTCTCAATCTCAGGTCCTTTGAGCCAAGAACAGGCCTTGAAGTTAGATAAGAAGTACTTGTTTATAGTCTGTTGCATCACTTGTCATCTGTGAGGAGGGCCAGTAAGTAGGCTGGCTAGGACGCCAGTAAGTCTGTGTTGCATCGTCACCATTGCTGTGGTTTCTTGTTTCTAGCTTGTTTCTAGTGAATTTCCCACTGCTGCTTTCAGCAGAAACACCCATTGCCTGTGCGTAGCACATACTCTCATTTCACCCCTCCCATGTACCCACCCTAGGGACTAAAAATTATCTGGTCCGTCGCTACTTCCCTGGTCCTGGCTCTGGAACAACGTTCCACCCATTTGCTGGAGAAGGGGGATGGCAGGATACTGAAGGGGAGTAGTTTTTCTGGGGTCTTGCAGTGTTAGCTCTCCCTTACAGGGTAGGGCTGCTCACAGTTGCTAGCTTTTCTTCAGTAGCTTGCGCGTGTTTTGAACTTAGTCATATTCATGACCATTTATGAATCTACAATGTCATATGTCTGTGACTGTAATTGCAGAATGAATACTTCTGACTATATATTCTGCATGTTACATCTTTCAGCAGTGTGTGAAATTAAAGTACCTTGAAATTAGAACAGCTATTGTGCACACACAACTAATGTAGTGAGAGGGATCGTACTTTGTCTTCCGGGAAATTGGCACTAGAGTTTCAATAAAAATGTAAATAGTACTGCATATTCAGTTGTTATTATGATTGCCTGAATGCAACTATAGGTTTGATAGAAAAGAGGCAGAAATAACTTATTTACAGTACTTACCTGAAACTAGGATTTAATTTTTTCCCCTTCTGGTTCTTGTGTTACCTTGGCACCTTTCTGGTCAGGCAGAGGGAAATAAATGTCACTGAAAATAAATTGCAATCTGCTCCTATTTCCTGCTTGGTAGGATATTGAGACAATACAATTTCAAGTTGAGTGGGACCTGCACTAAGGAAGCTACTGCATGCTTTCTTCTAATCTTGAATGGTGTTGGGAAATACTGGGTGTGACTTTGATCTATTTCCTAAGTGCACAGGCTAGTCATCTGCACATGGGTGGAGAGGCAAGAGGTTCTAGTTTTGGCCCAAACCAACTATCTTAAAATGTGGGTGGCTGGAGGCTGTTGTTTGCTTTTCTTATTGACCTCGAGACTATATACACTTAAGGTTTTAGAGTGCTTTTTACATTTAGTATTAATATTATCAGTGCTTTACATTGCTTTTTCCCCGTTTTCCCCATGTCTTTCCTTCTCCAGTTCAGTAATGGTAGGCTCCATATGTTACAGGTCATCTGATTCCATGACACATGTGTATGTATATATATGAGATGTCTGGTGACTCTGCTCAGACTGCGCTAAACTTCCGTCTTCAGAACCACCCGTCACTTCAGAGAAGTTACCTGCCACGATGATGCCTGGGGGCTTATCTGAGACCAAGCCTGCTACTCCAGAAGTCCAGCATATCGTTAACCAGGTGAGTTGTGACCTATCTAAAGACGAATTCTCTCTGTGCAAAGGGCTGAGTCCTGAAGCTTGGGTAAAGGCTGGGAGACCAGGTGATGACACTGAACCAGTGTTTAAACTGAAGAAGCTAGTGCTGAAAATGGGAATCTCCTTGATTGCCAGTAAGTATTTTCTCAGCATTCTGCATAGGCAGCGTACAGGTAAGACTGAGACAAACCACTTCTCTGTCTCATCCTTGTCCGTAGCCAGGTATAGTACTGGCTACCTTCGGTTCATGTTTACATGTAGTTCAAAGACGAGCTCTACTATGCCAGCACTGAGGTCACTTGTTTGAAATTAAAGGTGGTGTATTTGAAGGGGGAAGATTCTACCTGGTAGAATTCCTTACTGAAGGACATGGATAGGACAAACCACGTGGCAGTATGCACTAAAAAAAGATATGGGAGAAGTCTATGGACAAACAGCACGTTCTCTACTGGCATCTGGTGTTTTCTAGAGTCACAGCTGTGATGCAGGGGCTGTTGGTGAGCCAGTGGGGCAAGGTGGGCTTGGCACAAGGCAGGCAGGGTGAGGGCGAGTCCAGTTGCTGTGGTGGTTGGTTACAGGCAGCGGTCCAGTCCTGGAAGCAGCTGTGTGAACAGCACCTCTGTAGATGCTCTAATGCCCTGCAGTGCAGCAGCTCTTAAAAGAGTATAAAGTGTATCCTGAAGTGTGGGAGTGGAACAACATGGCATGTGAAATCTCCTTTCGTGTCTCCCATCTCATGTTCCCATGCTGGGCTGGCTGACTTAGGGAGGTGTTCGCATCCTTTTAAGGAACTCAGGGAGTTACACCACCAGTTGATCCACTCAACTGATACAGCTGTTTATTTAAAATGAACACACTTTGATGCCCTTTGTGTTGCGATAAAGTCAGCTTCTTTGCAGAAGCTGCCATCAGTCACACCCTGCATTATTTTCTGAGTTTCAAAGGCACATGACCCTTGCCCAGCTCCTCTGAGCCTTCTTCTGTTGTAGGGCTTCATAAGTCAGCCACAGCTGGGGTTGCCAGAGTGGGGCATGCATACCTGGGGGAGAGCTGGAGTGTGTGTTAGGGGCTGGTGATAACAGGTTTTTAGAGGGGAGATAATTTACTACAGAACAGAAATAGAAAAGGATTATCTAAAATTGGGGGACACCGACTGAATCGCTCAGGAGCAGTTAACAGTGTTCATCCTATGCTGGCACAAGTAGTTGAAGGAGCAGCACTTGCAGAGATCAGAAATTCCTTTTTACCTATGGAGGGGAGACCCTAGGCAAGGACTTGTGGCACCTTTGTGTATTTGCAATTCTTATTTCCTCATGTGTAAGACAGGGGAGGCAATGTCTCCTGCTAGCTGGGGGCTGTGAAATTTGACTCACGAGTCTGTGAAATATCTTAAGGGCCTCCTTTGAACACTGCTAGGACAGTGTAGCATGCCAGATACTGAGCTGTGTTTTTAATGCTAGGCTGTGTTATGGGTGATCAAAAGATCCCACCCTATTGCAGTGTGTATCAGAGATGAAACCACTGTGCTTAACTGTCAGTGAGTGAACACGCGTTTAGAAATGTGAACGTTCGTTTCAGGCTGTGCGAATTCTCACAAAGTACAGGGCAAATACAGAATCTGAAATGCAGATGTACAAATTTTCTGTTCGATTCCTGAAAAGGACTGACTTTAATTTTGGTATTCTTCTGTTCCCAGTAGCTTCAGGAAAATAAAACCAAATTATTCTCTGTTCTTTATTTTCTGCAAGGTGAAATTTTTGCCTTGTGTGCTGAGTGCGGGAGAGCACTCTCCCTGGTCCTTCTTCTTTGAAAAAGCTTACACTCCACTGCAGAGGCTTTGGTGTAGCTCTCTAAGGAAAAGATTCTCGTGGAAACAAACTCTACATTGGGGCAATCCTGCTTCGCTTCTGGCCAGATAATGGTGTCACCCTTTAATGATGCAATTTTGTGGGATTTTATGCTCTGCTAAGCAGAGAAGCAATTCATATGGTTTGAGCAAAGTTGTGAGGAGCATCTGGAGACCTTGGGATGCCCAAGCTCTATCTGCTCTTGGGATTACATAATTATTTACTTACACCTGTGCCTTGTCTGTAGTCTTCCTTAGTGAGCTGGGGAATATTTGTTCAGTCTCCTTGTTTTACAGCTGTTTCCTAAAACTGAGGAATGTTTTGGGTTTAAGGAACTTTTAGGTAAGGGATTAGGAATGTTACATTTTTCTGTCTGAGGATTAAGGAGCTGTCTGCCTGCCTGATTTTACTGAAGGCTCTGTCAATAAATAAGAAGTGGGGGACATAATGGTCAGAGGTTGGGAGAGGTTGTAAAATTGGAGAGAGCTGGCTTTGTTTTGTTTTGTTCTGAGAGAGGAATAACATGTACCAAACGTTGCCACTCAAGAGCATCCTGGGAGCTCCCAGACCCAGCCAGCTGGAAGAGGGTTGGAAATGGAAGTTTCCCTGGTGTGCTAGAGTTAGCAGCTCCCGACTTGAAAGTATAGCTGTTGGTTCCCTGGTACAGAAACCTTGTGGAAGCTGCTCAGAAGCATAGCAGAGTAAGAGATCATGAGGAGCCTGAATATGATGAATTGGATAATTTCTGACTGTCTGGAAGTAGTTGATCTGGATGTTCTTAGCGTGCTTTCCAGGACGTGCCTGCTAGGAAGGAATG
Organism: Buteo buteo; assembly: GCF_964188355.1. NCBI lineage: Eukaryota > Metazoa > Chordata > Aves > Accipitriformes > Accipitridae > Buteo > Buteo buteo. The sequence goes on along the minus strand of NC_134178.1, from coordinate 46,149,168 downwards.
CCATGGGGTGGCAGCCAGCTGTAGGTGGATGTGCTGAGAAAGCCAATTAATTCTGTGTGCTTCTGCAAAACAGGCGGGTGGTGAGAAGCCCTGACGTGCTGCTGGCCCCTCCCGGGGGCTGCCTGAGCTGGCTGCCCAGTGACGCTGCACTTCTCTGCCCGACTTCTGGAATGCATCAGGCCATTGGCACGGGCATCATGTGCAGAGGAGAGGCTGTTACCCAGCCTGCAAAAGATTGTTTATGCTTTCTAGATGACAGAAATAAATTTTCAGGTTACATTTGCTGCAGTTGCCTTTCTGTAGGGAATTTGTCTCATCAGATGCAAACAACTATAGTCATGATTTATGTACCAGTGATTGTTTTACACCTCAGACACCTGGCCAGACTTCCACCGCTGCTCACAGCTATCTCCGTCGCTACCCCCCTGCCCTTTCAGCCTAGTAATTATAGGAATATTTCATCTCTGAGAGGACAGTATCAGTAATTGCTGCTGAACTTAAAACTTGCCCTACACTTCGTGTGTTTCAGGAAAAACTGTTACACTTTTAGTTTTCAATATGTATGTGAAAAGTCTGTAGATGTCTGAACTGTGCGAATTTTAAGATCCACAAGGACTTAAACTGTGTACTGTGCGTAAACACATCTACCTGAGCTGTGAGCGTGAATGCTGTCAGCACAGAGCATTGTTTCTTCTGGAACTACATGACCTGCAGCTGCTACGTAGTGAAGGACTGATGATGTCTATGCAGGTCTGGGGGTTGATTTCTGTCTCACAATGTAAAGGTTGTACTTCCAGTTTGGGAGATGGAAGTACGTAGTTTAATCCTGGACCATTGTAACTTACAGTTGTTGTATTTTACGCGGTTCTAGATGTTTGACATATTTAGTTTAAATTACAGATTTATCTGCAGGGCTTCCACCAGCACTAGAATAACTTTCCGGAACGACTTGATCAGGTGGTTGTCTTGATACTCTCAAATAACCCTGTCCACTGCAAGTCCTTAAAGAAAAACATTAAACAGATCGAGTGCAGCTCTGAGGCTGTGAAACGTAACAGGGCTCTGCAGCCTCCCTGCTGACATGGGCGCAGGTGTTCCAGGCGAGGGGGCTGTCCTGCACCGCTGTGTAACCGTGTGGTTGACACAGGGTGTACCCTGCTAGGGAGCACGGCTTGGTACCTAGCTCCTTTGACAAAGAATTAAAAGAGCAGCAGGTAGCAGTTTCCCTCTACTGAGCAGGAGACAGTTTAGCTGGACAGCTTTCAGGATGAGGAAGAATCGACTAGGCAGTCTAATTCTAACAGGATTTTAAAGAATGCTGGAGGTAATGCCAGGGAAGAGGGCTGGAGGTCTTGGTGTAAACTGAATTATTTTGGGGGTTCTGGGTTTATTTCATTAAGGGCCTCTGTTTGAAAGGATGAAAATTGGAGTGGTAGATGTGAAAGAAAAGCCTAAATATGAACCTGCCAATCGTATTTCTTCTTCTTTCTACAGGTGAAGCCACAATTTGAAAGCAAGGAGAACAAGATATATGACACCTTTGAAGCCATAGTGTATAAGACTCAGGTGGTTGCTGGGATAAACTACTTTATTAAGGTTTGTATATATTATAGGAGGGAGTGCTTTGTATTTAAACAATATAGGTGACTTGCGTAGTGGCTTATAGCAAGAAGGAGAAGCAAATGTAGTAGAAAACCATCTGATGTGACTAACAGAGTCAGGGACTATGTCTGGATGCTTATAAAATTCCTCTGTTTGGCACTACTGTAGAACAGGAATGTAAAAATTTATAAAACAGGCACTGTGCTTCTTCAGATGTGAATGATAACTTTCTTAGGAACATCTTACTCAAAGACTATAGATTGCCTTATCAGCTCAAATTATTTAAATTAGTCATAATTCTGCTCTCCTGTTTCCTTTCAAGGCAAAGTAGCTTTCCTATTGCCTCTGTGTCCTCCAGCTGTGTTTACTATGATGAATTTGAAGTCAGCCCGAGGATCTGACAGAGAGTTAGGGTGAATTTAATTTAATTCTAAAAAAAATTTAATGCAAGCATCTCACAGTCTACTGACTAGTTTTGCATGTAAGCATGTGTGTTGATGTTTTGGTTCTGTGTCATGTGCTGCAGAGGTACAGACTGCCTGCTAGTTCTTTCTGTATTTTCAAAACCCCCTTTCTGCTGCGGAGGAGAAACAGGTAATGCTTAATCTGGAACCCTCTGATAGTGCCATTCATCCTCTACTAGAAAACCCTACCCATGGATTTGGGCAGCTTTCTGTGAGTAAATTGCATATTTTGCAAGTGAAGGCCGGAAAGCATTGTTTAGTGGCAGGCTGGCTTTCTGGAAGTAGAGCAAACATTGCATGCGACTGCTGTATCTTAACCCCACACGTGCACAGACATATGCCTGGTATGATATGCTCCCTTGACAAGGGTCAGAACCTTTTATTAAAGAAATGGGCAGGTAGGGTTTGGGGGATAGTAATTCTGCAGAGGCATTATGAGCATTTGCTCCATGCTTCTCATATTTAGTTGGTCCCAGGAAGGACAGAAGCTGCCAAACCTTCTTTTTTCCCAGGTCCTTCCTTAAAATAGCTCTTAACGATTATTCCTGCTATGTGGGCACCAGGGGATTGTACTGACAGACTACCTGTTACATGGCTAGTCTGAGTCTTACCTGAATGATGTTTATCCTTCCCTTGCTCCTGTGAGATGTGCTTTCACTTTGTAGATGAAGTACTAAGTCATGAAGAGTAACAATTTACAAGAAGGCTGCAGTAAAGCCAGAAGTCATTCCTAGTTGCATTTCTTCCCTTAGTGCCATCTTATTGCTGACCTAGCCCATGTAAAATCCTTGTCTGCTGTCCATGCTAAACCTCATGACCAAACTACTCAGAAATGATGATTGACATGTTACTGAACTTGGAAGAAATCCATTTATAACACTGAAAAATGCATGATTTGTCTCTTCTTTCCCAATCTTGCAAGTGACAGGAAACAGTTACTCATTTTAGCATTACCTAGAATGAATTCTGTCACAAGATTAATTTATACTTCTGAATTTTCCACATCACTAGTATTTACCAACAGATTTACAGCTGAGATGTAATCCAGACCGAAACAAACAGTGCCACATTGCAGCCACTAGAAAGCATATAAAAACCTCTTAGAGCCTAAGGCAGTAAACTTTCTGTTAATACTATATACCTCAGACAGTGAGAGTTTAGCACCTGTTGCGCTTCGCTCTGTATGTGTGTGAAATTATGCACAACTTCGTAGCAGGCCGTTATGTGAGGATTTTCTGGTGGGGAAGGTGAGTTTATTTAAAAATTATTTCAGGCACTCACACTCACTCCCACAAGCATCAAGGTGTGTGTCGTCTGTTCAGGCACTGATGTGTTTGCAGTAATTCTGCAGACAAGGGTTCCTGGCTTTCAGGTTGTTATTGCTTCTTAGGACTGTGTGCTGGTTTTGGATAGATCTTTCTGTACCTTATAGGAGCTGACACTGTCTCTGCATCTTGCCCCACCCCTGAGTCATTAAGATTTTTCTCAGTGTCTCTTGTCTCCTACCCTGAGTGTCCCAAGAAGCTGTGAGCTGACGTGCTGGGATCTTGATGTCCAAAATACGCCGCCATCGAAACCTTTCTCCTCTTGTGCCTTCTGGTGCATCCACACCCAAGCAGTCCTCTTCATTTTCCATTCACATGAGTCTGAAGGTTTTTATTAGTTTCCTACAGGTGTAGACAGTTTCTCCCACCAGTTACTATCCAGACTTGGGTTAAGAGCTGTTGAAGTAAAAATGGAGATAGATACACCTAAAATTTCACTTTCCTGCTGTTTTGGTTTCTAGGTCCAAGTTTGCAATGATAACTATGTCCACTTAAAGGTGTTTGTGAGCCTTCCTCATGAGAACCAAGGTCCCAGCCTTGTCGGTTTTCAGACTGGCAAAACCAGAGATGATCCTCTGACCTACTTCTGAGAGATGAGGAGGAATGGTGCCTCACTTCTGCAAGCTGCATGTGGATTCTGCCTGTTTCAGTAAATGCATGAAAATAAAATAAGTTTTGAAAGCTATTTGTTCATCTGCTGCATGTCACGTCTAGCTCTGCTGCCTGGCTGAAGCTTGAGTAGGCTCTGAAATACTATTCAAGGCTGTTTCCGCTACCTGAGGTACTATAGCTTTAAGGCAGAGCACACCCATGTCAACTCCTCTTTCCAAAACACTCAGGCATCCTCTGAAGACAAAACTTGGGCCTCCTGAGTATACTTCAGGCAAACAGGCTAAGTACTTCAGCATGTGGCTGCTTGGTTTTGCTTTTTAAGTGCATTAAATACAAGCTATTGGCCACTCCTCAGAAAGTGTGCGAGATAGATAGATAGATCCATAGATAATTTCTGGCATGGGGGAAGTGAGAAGCCAAACTGTGTCCCCCTCTAAGTGCAGCTTCACTGTGTGGGGGCAGGAATGAGCTCCTTGAAGGATGGGGAGGACAGGCACCTGAGACAGCTGAATCCCAGCATTCAGCTCCTAGAGCAGGGAGTGACCATCCTCACTTAGTGGGTGTGCTTTACTGGAGATCTATGGAGCTCATTCCTTTTTGTTTGTTTGTAGCATCAGCCACCTGCAAAGAGAGCAGCCTTCAACTGAGCTCTGAGCTGACAAAGGTAGAAGGCAAGCCCAATCCACAACAAAAAGACTTTCCTGTTAGCACCTGCTCAGGTAGGGGCCTTTGTATTACCTGCCAGGGAGCTCAGGCTCAGGCGCAAGACTTAATGATTAAATGGGTTTCAGGCCATGCCTTGCTTGTATTCATGTTTTGGTGCTGTAGTGAAGGATGGGCATGTAACACTCACAGGCATATCATGCCTAGAAAAATATGACACCTGCCCATTTCTCTGCATGCCAGTATCCTGGATCAGATGCTTTAATTCCTCAAAGCATAAAGACAGCCTGTGGCCTCCTGGGAGTAGTCCTTCCCTTGCACATCTAATTAATATAGTTTCCACAAGAGCTCAATCCTGCAGTCTAATGTTACAAATCTTTTAAGATGCAGCAAGTCTCACATTATCACCACTAACATCCCACAGAGTAGCATTTGGAGGTAATGCTCAGCTTTTTGAACTGTGAAAACACTTCAGGGTGGGAGTTACCAGCACCAGAAAAGACCCTGTGTCTCAAAACCCACTTTATTTTAGCAAAACAAGAAGTGCCATAATAAGCCAGACTTACTCCCTCCCTTTATTTCATACTGGAGGGGGAGTGTGGGGACTTTTCAGGCACTAATATGAGCAAAAGCACGTAAACTTCCCCCTAATAATAAGGAGACAGAACATGCTCCTTCTAAGCAATGCTGGTTACACACTCACACAGAGCACACCTCCAACAAAAAAGCCCAGTAACACGCATGCAAGCTCACCATGCCCTCTCCTCTCAAAGCTGCTTGTCATTTCTTCAGTCTGTGGCCAAGGACATGCAGCAGTGTCATCTAGAAGTGGGCTGTCTCCCCTCAGTTGAAAGGCTAAGGCCATGTGCAGTCAGAATTTTGGCGCTCTCTCCCATCAATGGAGCCTCCACAACCTCTCTGGACAATGTGGGCCCCTGTTTGACCACCCCTGTGATTATTAAAGAGAAAAAAAAGGTTGGGGTTTTTTTTCCTACATTTTTTCCTATATTTACATGGAATTTATGTATTTCAGTTTGTGGCTATTGGCTCTTGCCTTTTCATTTCACTGAGCGCTACTGAGAAGAGCCTGGCTCTGCTGCCTCCCCCTTCACCTTGTCTGCCACGGCTGAACAAGCCCAGCTTTCTCAGCCTCTCCTTTTAAGTCAGATGTGCCAATTTCTTAATTGTCTTGGTGGCCCTTTGCTGTCCTCAAACTGGTACATCCCTGTCTGCCTTGTACTGGGGAGCCCAGAACACGGACAGCACTCCCACGGTGTTCTCACCAGTGCTGAACGCGGGGCAGTTGGGGGGAGACTGGCCTCTCCATCTGCTGGCACTGCTCTTCCTAATGCAGCCCATGGCTACCAGTGGCCCCCTTTGCCACAGGGTGCCCAACAGGACAACCCCCAAGCCCTTTTCTGCAGAGCCAGTACCTGTTATTCCTTCTCCAGTGCAGGACTGTGCATCTCCCTTCGCTGACAGTCAAGATGCCCGTCTGCTCACATCTCCAGCCTGCTGCCATCCCTCCGAGCAGCAGCACAGCCACCCGGTCCATCAGCCACTCCTCTCCGTTTCGTGTCATCTGCAAACCCGCTGTGGGTGCGCTTGGTCCCATCATCCAGGTCATTAATGGAGACGTTAAGAGTATTGGTCCCAATATTGACCCCAAGGGTACACCCCTAGGGACTGACCTCTAACCTGACTATGGGCTGCTGAACATTTAGAGCACAGCAGCTCAGCTGGTTTGCAGTCTGCTTATCTAGCACATACTAATAATTTTGTCTATGAGGATGTTATGGAAGACAGACAGTATCAAAACCCTTACTAAACTCAAGGTAAGTAACATCCAGCTTCTCTCCTCTGCCAAGACATTTACCTCATTATAGCAGGCTATAGGGTTGGTTAAGCATGATTTCCCCTGTGCAAATCCATGCTGACAACTTCCAATCACCTTCTTGTCCTTCATGTGCTTGGAAATGGCTTCCAGGATTATTTGCTCCATCACCTTTCCTTTCCAGGGACTGAGGTGAGGCTGATGAGCCTGTAGTGCTCCAGATGCTCCTCCTTGCCCTTCCTGAACATAGAAGTGACATTTTCTCTCTTCCAGTCCTCAGGAACCTCCTCCAATGCCCGTCACCTTTCAAAGGGTATTGAGTGCGGCCTCGCAGTGACATTGGCCAGCTCCCGAAGCATCCATGGGTGCAGCCCCTCAACTCCCATGGCATTGTCTAAGTCCAGGTTAAGTGTTCCCCTAGCCTGATCCAGCTCTGCTGAGTGAAGTCTTCCTTTCTCCAGTCTTTCCCAGTCGCCTTAGGGACCTCAAATTCCCAAAGGCGAGTCCTACCAGTAAAGGCTGAGACAAAGGCAGCATTGAGTGCCTCAGCCTCTTCTGTGTCCTCTGCCAGCAGGTCCCCTGCTCCGCCGAGCACAGAGGGCCCACGTTTTCCTTAGTGTTCCTTTTGCTGCTGATGCATCTTCAGAAGCCTTTCTTGTTAGCTTTCATGTGTCTCACCAGATTAAAAGAAAGTATTTCTAATTAAAACATAGAATAAACATTAAGGTTATCTGGAATATGAAAAACAGTCATGGAAAAAAAATCTCTGAGGAAGATAATAACCAATGCTGAAAACCAGTAAAGAGACCAGTGAAACACCAGTCAAATATGCCATCTCAATTAAAGAGAAATATTTATTATTATTAATGCAGAAACACTTGTCCAGCTTAAATTCCTTTCCAGGACTTCTTCCTTAGGACTGAGAAATTAATCAAGTTGTTTTCTTTTTTTTTTTTTAAACTCATACACCCTCTACTGGACATTACACTCTACTGCTGCAAGAGGATAAACATGATTACCAAGGCAATGTTTGTTTCAAAGGACTATAATCCTCTCTGTTCCCTTGCTTTCAAAATTGCTTCAGGTCAAGTCTCTCTTCAGGTCTTTGCCAATAAAATACAGAGTACAATTTACATCTACAGATATATTCACAATTGCAAAACAGCACAGAAAGAATTCTGGTTTTTTTCTTGTTCCTTGCTGCAAATACATGAGTATCACTCCCCTTTCAATTTCCAGCCCAAGGAAGTCCACTAACAGGACTCGGTCACAATATTCTGGTTAAGTTGCACTGAAGTCAGTGCAGCTACTTGGGTTTGCATTAGTATAGGTGAAAAGAGAGCTGTGCGACAATAAAATTTAGATTTTGCACAGGAAAGGAATGGCATAAGAGAAAATGATTTTTTCCAGCGTTAAGTATAAAACAAGACACTTTCCTTTCTCCTTCATTGGCACAGGAATCAACATTTTGCAGCCTACAGAAAATGCACATAAGAAACCATTAGGAAAACACACAAGATAAACTTGCTAGAAAAAAGCCAGTTCATCATGCTTGGTCTTGCTGCTCTGGTAACTGTGGAGACTCAGCGGCTTATTCTCGTGAGGAAGGCTTCTGAACACCCGCAGGTGCATGAACTCATCATTGCCAACATGGACCTGCAAAGCACGAAAACCAGTGAGTTCCACAGAGTAACCACAGCCTCCAGCAGTGGGGATGGTGTAGACTGGTGTGTTTTGAGGATGGAGAAGCAGAGAGGTGGTAAGAAAAACCATCACCTCAGAAGGTGCGGTCTTGTTTTAAGCCAGACTGGGAGTCAGGACTTTGTGGAAATACCACCTACTCCTTCTATGCTTGTTAGTCCTCCCTGTGCCTGAGACAGGGAATATACAGGTAGGGAATCAGAGTTGCATAGAAGTGATTAATATATTAAATACATGCAAAATGCTCTAATCTTATCTGGTACAACAAGCACTTCAATGCTTTGATTACAGTTGCTTGTTTGTTGTGTGCGGCATCACTGCAGGCAGAATCAAAGCAGATTTGATACTTCACTGTATCTTTACACATCTGGACTTCACTTAATGCAATGTTAGTGCTCAACATCACAGATGTGCAATTATCCCCCAAAACCAAGTTTCAGAAAATAACTGAAAAGTGAAAATCATTATGAAAACATAGAAGTACTCTCATCTCCATTTAATACAGGCAGGGAGACAGGGTGGGACATGGCGGGGGTTAGTATATTTTTTTTTAACGTACAGATTTTTTTCTTATTAAGGCCAAATTACGAGCATCTCTGAAGGTAAGTAAAGAAGAAAAAACCCCACCATTCCAAATATTATACATTTAAAAAAAAAAATTCCCATTGCCCAGTGTCCTCTACCTTGATGAAGTAGTTTGTTCCAGCAACCACCTGAGTTTTAAACTCCACTGCAGTGAAGACATCAAACTTTTTCCCTTCTTTTTCTTCTAGCTGAGGTTTCACCTTAAGGAAACAATAGGTTATTTAAGACTGATGCAAGATTCAAGTATTTAGGACTTAAGGCCCACACTATCAGTGTGCCTCAGTACCCTCCAGGTCACTGCTTCTGAATTCCCAGACAGAGTGTTCCTGCTTTTCCAAGTTATTAAAAGATTAAAATGAATAAAATGAATTAAAACGAATAAAACGAATAAAGCAGGATCAGAAATCTAGACAGGCAGCAAAGCCAAGACAGCAGTGTGATTAAGTCGTCACAGACTGACACTAAGTGTGGAGCCTCCAACAAGAGAATTGTGTGGGTATGCTAAAAGATTTATTGTGACAAATTGTTTCCTCTATTGATGTCTCAGCTTCCCTTTCTGTCCTGTATATTTAACAACAAATATAAAGTGGTTCAGTACCTACCTGCACAAGACTATAGGTCTTTTTAGAGAGAAGTTTTTAATATACATCATTCTTACAATAAGAAAAAGGGCCGTCTTCAGCATTAGCTCCCTTTTCAAATTCAAAACAAGTTATTACAGACCCAGCATCACAGAACAGACATCCAAAAATCAAGCTTTGAAAGCAAACTACCCAAGCCTAAGGTTTTATAACACTTATTTGACAGTTCTTCCAGCGTGTCTGCTGAAATCTGTAATGTTTTCAAACTGCAAATATTTTCCAAAAAATAACTGAACCATAAAGGCTTCTGAGTTATCATCCCAGTTTCCAGAGTGTAAAACCAGTGCTCAAGAAGTCAAAATAACTTGTCCAATACCTCAGAGGGAGGCATGAAACTCCTGCGTTGCAGCTTTCTCTCCCACACTTGGCTCTCTAGAACATCACAGCTACATGGTAAAGTTCTTGGTCAGGAAAGCAGATTTCAAGCTTTGTTTACAGGGACAAGACACATTAGTCTTGGAGTCCTTGCTGCAAGCGCAGTTCTACCCAGGCCTTACCTCCTGCACTGCATCATTATGTAGCCCTCCTTCCACGCCCACTGCAACAGTACCAGCAGTGAGTAGATACTCTTTTTCCAGCTATATGGTGTACTTCCCCTTCTTCCTAAAGTCAAGGGGAATAAATACATTTGCTCTCCTGCCTGAATCCCACCTGCTTCCTTGGGAGAAAACAAGTGCCAGTTTGCCACTGCTTGGGTGCTCTAGGTGAAGTCGAACAGAAACAACTCCTGCAACTGGTTACGTTCTCCCACCTCTCTAGCACTGAGAAGGCACAGGACCAAACTCTGGTGCCTTTGCAAGATGGCTCATCAGTGACTAAGCTGTCCCTGGGGGCTCTGACCATACTGTAAATCTTCTCTCAGACGTCATACCTCTACGCGTCTTCCAGGCTGTGAACAATACATCAAAAGTAAGATAACGATGTTTGGACGCTTTTGTACGTATGCTTTTCTGCCATATGGAAATCAAAGCACACCCAACCACTTTGCATTCTAAGATGCAAGGAAGGGCACAGCCCCAGAAAGCGCAGTGATTCAGACCTCCATCCTCCCCTTCTCCTGAGTCAGGAGATGGAGCAAGTGGTTTCGGTTTCCATCACTGGAGCTACTGTAACAAATTTTAAGCAGCAGGGAAGAGGGCAGACATAAGTATCCCACTGACCCTATCCTGTCCCATGCTCCCTTAGCAATCCTAGGCACTGTGCAATGGTGGTTTCTTAGGTCTCGAAATTGCCCTGTCTCAGCACATTTTGTATTTCCACCAGGAAGCTGAACACTGGGCTCCATGACTGCGGACAGCTCAGAGTTGCATGCAGCTGCAAGCTTGTCAGGGTGTTATCATGGCAATGACTCACCACAGCATGTGACAAACAGGCATCCCAATTCAGTACCAGGAGGGAGAGCCCAGACAGAAATACTCTCAGAAAGACCTGGAATCAGCCCACCCTGCTAGCTCATGGATGATCTCAGCCTAGATCTGGGGGTCCTGGTGGATAGGGCACTAAACGTGAGCCAGCACTGTGCCCTGGTGGTAACAAAGGTAAGAGCATACTGGGCTGGATCAGGAGAAGCCTAGCCAGAACAGAGAGAGGCAAGCGATTACTGCCCTTTACTTGGCACTTGTTAGAGAACATTTGGAATACCAGGTCCAGTTTTGGGCCCCCGATACAAGAAAGATGTCAATAAACTGTAGCAAGCTCAGCGGAGAGCGACCATGAGGTCAGATGGCTGGAGTGCTGGTGCTGTGAGAAGAAGAAAATGAGCTTGCTCAGCCTGGAGAAGAGAAGGCTTTGAGGAAAGCTTTCCAGTACCTACAAGGAGTCAGGCTCTTTACTGAGGGGTGATGGCAGAAGAATGAGACACAATGGTCATAAATTGAAACTGGAGGTTCAGACTGGATATAAGGAAAAACTTTTCCCCTGAGAACACTGCTGCAGTACAGCAGGCTGCCCAGAGAAACTGTGCAGTTCCCATGCTCAGAGGTTTTCAAAACCTGACTGGACAAAGCCCCGAGCAGCCTGGGGCTGCTGACCCTGTGCTCAGGCAGGAGGTGCAGTCCCTTCTCACTCAAACTGCGATTCAATCTCAGGGCTGAAAATTATCATGTCCTGAAGGCTCTTTGCTGTTCTGCGTGGCCTGTTGCTTAATCCCAGAGCAGTTACTAAAAAGCAGGTGGTTCAAAATCACCCCGGCTAACCTCTGCCACAGCTGCCAGTAAGAAGCCAAAGGCAGAACAGGCCTGGGTGGAAATCCTTGCCATGGAGAGGCAGTTCCTATGGGAACTCTTAAGCCAGACACCATTGGAAGGAAGCTGTCCTGCTCTGTCTCTCACACTGTACCTGCTCTGGGCGAGCAGCAGTACTTGCCAGGACCACGAATCTGAACAACGTTCAGCCATCGCCACGATTCTTACGAAACAACACAATGGAGGCAAGGACTGGAAAAGCAGGAACAGGAAATGTATTTATGGCAAGGGAACTGGCAGGCTCTAGCAAATCTCCACAAAGATGTGATTTTAAGCAAACAAAACAATTGGAGAAGTCTACCTAGATTTAACAAAACTAGTGTTTCCTTCACAGTCTGTATCCAGATGTGGATATGACTGCAGGGGCAAGTTTTCAGTTTGGGGTTTTCCCATTTATATTTCATTAAATAAAGTAATTTAAACTGGCAGTCAAAACAAGCTGGACAACTTTGAAATATTTATGTGATTTCAATGAAAATGCCAGATTTTTGGTTAATTCTGTTCACTTCTGAATCCAACTGGATTTCATTTTTATACTCTTCATCTTAGTTTTGGATTACCAAACCACTGCAGTCTGCCACAGAACAGAAAGTCAGGATTTCAAACCTAGTTTTCAGTCCATGTGCAACGTTAATTGCATACCTGCATTATCTTTAACATGACACGTAGGCCTTTTCAGGTCAAAACAGTAACTGCGACTCTCTCAGCAATTCTTGATAATGTACTCACTACTGCAAACTCAGGCTGGCGCTTAGGAGACGCACATCCCTCTTTTTTTAAATGCAGAATCATCAGATTCTACAAGCTAAACATTAATTTCAATGACTGCTGTGCCTTTGGGTGCTCTGTACGTATTTAGAAACGGCTGCTGCAGCCAGGGGAACAAACCCAGACGATGATGACAAAGAGCGTAAGAAGCTGGAGCTCGTCTTTCATCTTTCTCCACTGGCTTGACACACCCTAGCTGATAAAACCAAAAAGCAGAAGTAACTTGAGTTCCTACGACTGAAACAGCGCCGCGTGCTTTGAAAGAACTTAGTCGTACACCAGCATTTTTAGAGCAAAGGCATGTGCTCCGTTAACAGGGGCAGCAGTTTAAGTTACTGTATCAGGATTTGGAGCTGGCAGTGGTTAGAGCTGAATTCTGAGTGGGGGAATAGCAGAAGCAGCAGAAAAGTTTTCTCGCTTATCCCCCCCCCCGCCCAAAAAAAAAAACCCACCCCAAAACCGGCGGCTACAAGGTTTAGACATTGTAAGAACCACCTGAGCTCAAGAAAACGGACCTTTTGGTGTCCCTGCCCGACGCTGGTGGGTCGCACATCCCCTGCGGAGCCAGGGCCGGAGCTGGCAGCAGCCCAGCTCCCCCCGAGCACTCACGGCTGCCTACGGTTCCTCTCTAAACCCCTCAAAACCGCCCTCCTAAGATGCCGAACCGGCTCTGCCCGGTGCCGATAAACCTCCGCAAGGCCGGGCAGGCACAGGCAGGGCTCCGCAGGGCCGGCATGTTTCCGCACCGTACCGGTTTCACCGCCTTTCAGCTGAGGAGGGGAGGGAAGGGAAGGCCTCTCCGCCTCCAGCTGCGTCGGGCAATGGCGCAGCACACCTGGGCCCTCCGCCATCTCCTGCACCGGCACGGGGACCCGCCGCCGGGCACCCCCCTCACCCCGGCGGGCAGGCCCCCACGGAGAGCCGGCGGCTCCCGGGAGAAGGCCCGGCGGGAGAAGGCAGCCCCCCCCCCTCGCCGGTTCCTCCCCGGGACGCTCCTTCCCGAGCCCCCGGGGACTCCCCCGCCGAGGCGGCGCGGCCCCCTCACCTCATCCGCCATCTGCTGCGTCTCGTTTGTGGCGGGCCGGGCCGCCGAGGTCCCCCCGCACAACATGGTGGCGGCTGCTCCCGTCCTTCCTCCCCCCACCCCTCCACCATCACCACCTCAAGGCGGGGCCCGGCCTGCCGGCGGGGCGGGACCCGCACCGGGCCTAAGGGGGCGGCTTAAATCTGATTTTGGGGTCTCCTGAGGCGTGAGGGGGAGAGTGGGAAGCCCCCGCCCCGGCTCCCGGCACCGCCTGCACCGGGGGAGGCGGTAGGGCCGGGGGGGAGGGTTTTTAGTAGGGTCCGGTGGGAGCAGGTCTGTCCGCTAGCCTGATTGAAAAGGAAAAAAAATAAAAATAAACGATCCGCAGGAGGTCTGCGGCCTGTCCTGGGTGGGTGAGGGCTCTGCGACCATCCCGTCGTCCTGAGCTGCAGCTTTTTGCTTTTCCAGGGTGTCACGTCTTCCAGCGACATGTTCTCCTGAGCAGCGTGGAGGGTTTCCCTCTGCGGGACTCCCCGGTCCATCATCCCCTCTCCCAGGCTGGTCTTGCTGTCCCTCAGCCGGCAAACCGAAGGCTGGGGGGAATTATCCAGCCGTTGAGAAACCCCCAGCTGAGACTTCAGTCTGAATGTTCAGGTCTTTAGCTAAATTTCCCCCCAATCTAAACCTCCAGATTCCTTGGGAAAACAACAGCAACAACAAAAACCTACCTTCCTCCCCCCGCTTCCTAGCATCCCTCGGTACATTTGGTAAATATAACCCTGAATTTAGCAGCAGCCAGTATCGCATGCTGAACGGGCCTCCTGCACTGGTAGGGAGGACATGGCATGAAAAAGAATGGGGAAGAAGGATTTCTTTACCCCGGTATCACCTCTCTCCTCTGTGGAGAGCAAATAAATGCTCTGCTGGGGGTTTGGGCACGCAGAGCTCTGCCAGGTTTGTGAGCAGAGAGAGGGTGAAGCATTGGGCTCTTCACCGGGACAGTTCCCTGCCCATCAACCGAGTTTGCCAGTGGAAATCCCACCACAGAGTTAAAGCTCTTTGCTTTTGTCCCCACTGCTGCTGCTTCTCTACCTAATGGCTCAGGAAACACCAGCGTTGGCACATGATTTCTAGTAGGTTTTTGAGCCATGGGGGTGGGATGGGGCAGCCATTCATGTGGGCAACTTCTGGTGGGACATACCAGTGGAGGTTCGCAGGCTAGAGCTTTCAACAGAAGGATGTTTTTCAACTTGTCTTCATCAGTATTGTCTTGTGTGACACACAGACAGGCTTTCGGACAGGCGTCTGAGCAAACTTCCTCTTCTCCTGGACTTGGCAGGATGAGAACATAGACCCTCCTCTGTGCATGGGAAAAAGGGTTTGGTTGCAACTCACCTTTACGAAGGGGATCCTTTTTTTAACAGAACTTCCCTTGCATCTAGCGTGGGTCACTACAAGAGGCTGCAGCAGCGGCTCTCACGCAGCGTGTGGAGCTCAAGGCTTGGAGCTCCACGTACATGTGCGGTGAGGGTGGATGGGGGTTCCCCAGCAAATTGAGCACGGTTGGTCTGTTACTATAAAATTATGGCAGCTGTTGGAGTGTCAGTGCGTGCCAGGGTACAAATTCCTCTGAAGTAGATGTAAAGAACGGAAAACACCTAAAGAATGAAAACTGCCCAAAGCATGAAAAACATCCAAATGTCAATATTATTTACAGTGTGCATAGCCAGTGAATGTTGTTTGCCAAACAAGTCAGCCGACGGTGATGTCCTGTTTCTCACGTTGGGTGTGTTCGTGCAGAGTCTTCAGTTTGTACCTTGTGTCGTTTTCATTTCATGCATTAAGCTCTTCTCTGCTTTCGGTGCTGTCAGCTTCGCTTCAGGGGCTACTGTACTGGGTTTGGCCCGTAGGAATGATTCACTAGCACTAAAACTATTTGGCTACTGAAATTTTTGGAAGTGTGGACCATAACCGAAGTACTTTTTTTAGCCCTTTCTGCCATCTAGTGCCCATCTCCTTTCGTGCATTTAGACTCGGGAGACCACCGGTCTCAATTCCGTACCCTCAACTAAGCCTAGAGGCCGCAGTCAGCAGCCTGGGGAAGGGACCTGGTTTTTCAGAAGCAGTGAGCAACTGTCGCTGTGTCCAGGGGTAGAATGTGGTTTCCAAAATTGTGGCCACAAGGATTTGTGTTTCAAAACTCTTTTTTTTTTCCTTTTAACCAGCTGTGCCATGGCTTTAATCAAATACTGTAATTGGCAGGCCTTACAGTTAAAGTTGGATTGGCTCTTACATCGTGTGATTAAAATGTGAGCCCACTCCGAGGGGAATGTAGCAGATCAACAAAAGGCTTAAAATAACTTGTCTGAATAGTGTGCTCCTTGGCATTCTGGACTTCCATTTTGCTCTCCTAAGCCCAAACTCCTCTTCCTTGTCAACAACAAGTGGAGGTGGCAAAACAAAGTTTTTATGCAGTAATGTCACCTGTAAGTTTTATTTGCCTGCCCTGGCAAAAGAACAACCAAGAGAAAACAGTAACAAGAGAACTGTGATATTTTCCCCAACGCACTCACATAGTCCTTTCATCTCAGCTCACACTAAGCTGCAGGCCCGTCTGCCTTTCCACAGTGGTCTAGACTACCTTCCTGTTTGATGAGAGAGGGTACTGACATCTTCATGTCAGATGCTTGTTCTTGCACACAGGATCTGGGAAGAGGGAAATAAATTCTGCAACATAACCCTGCCCTCTCCTGGCAGGCTGTCGAGGGCTGCTTTTTCTCTCATCAGGCTGCAAAAAATATCTCTTCTAATGACTCTCTTACTTCAACCTTTCCAGCATGGATGGAGAACCAGGCATGCCTTGCAAAACCAGGAGCACTTACGTCTGCTTTTCGGGGAGTGGGACAAGTGTCAAGAGTAATGAAGTTCTGCTATGCTCTCTGCTGAAGTCCTTACTGTTTTTCTTTAGCTACAGTCCACCCTTCTTGTGCTAGGTGCCCTCTCTTCAAGATGGGTCAGGAGGGAAATAACCTAGTAGGTGGCCTACAGGAGCCAAAACATATCCAATTTATCCGTTTGTCTTTGTGCGTGTCTCAGAGGCCAGGCCTGTTCGTCTTCCTCGTCCAGTCATCTACCAGCACACACACTTCAGATATTCACCCACTCCTGCAATTGTATTACCACATCTGGGGGCTGTTTCTCCATCCCTAACTCCTCCATTTCACCTTGTTTCATTTTCTTTGTATCAGGCCCACCAGTATCGTCACGACTAGCGCAATGCTCTGTGTAGGTGTAAGGCAGATTAATATGGCAAAGCACAACACTGACTATGGTGTGAAAGGGTTAGCCATGTATGCCATGTGGAATATTACAGCAGCAACACTTCGTTAAGCATACAACTACTAGCGACATAATCAATCATGGATACATCTCATTGTGCTCTCGCAACGTTCTCCGGGGGGCATTTACAAGCTGTTCTCCCCCTCCACCAAAGCGGGTAGGCTGGAGGCAAAACTACCTCAGCTGGAGGAAACCAGTAGGAACCTAGTAGCTTGGTCTAGTGCAATGGAGTCTATGAAGAGTATTGTCCAGTATTTCCTGCTGGGCAGAAAGGAGAGATTGGGACATTACTAAATATAAATAGCAGGGCGCTCTGTCACATTAAATACTTTACATGTTCACACCCTTGGCTGTACACAGCATGCAGGATGTTGGGGGCTTTTTTATTTTCCCCACGACCGTGCCTTCCCCAAGTGAAACCGTGTACCTTGCTTTTGTAGAGCTGAGAGTCCTGATGCACATGGTTACAGATCACATATACTGGATAAAGAGGGAATATTATACATAGTGGGAAAGAGGAATATTATACATAAATGTAAAAGCAGAGTATAGTGGAATTGCCTAGTGCCTCCCATAGTCAGCCGAGTTGTAGTCTGGCAGGAAAAGCTTACGGAGGCAAGGCAGCATGCAGACTTCTGCCAAAGCCCCACCAGAGGCGATCTTCACTTGTCCTTCTGAGGTGTCCTGGTTTCGATAAAGCGAACGCAAATTCAGTCCAAGGCTCCCCAGACACAGTCCTTCCTCTGGAGGCACAAGTGTTACCCTGCCAGCACTAACAGTAAGGGGTGGTGGGGCTGTGTCACAGGAGTGTGTCTTTGTTGTCTTTCCCGTTCAGAAGCAAGAGGTGGGCAAGTTCCTCTTGGGGGCTGGTGTGCTCTTCACGATCTTCTTTCGTTAGGAATGTACCGTGTTCTCTGTGACAGAGCCACCTCCAGCGCCTATAAAATTTCGGGAGTTAGCTGATGGCAGGGAAGGCTCCGCCTCAGGGCTTGGTACCTCTTCTTTGGTGTCTCCCACCACCGACTCCTGCGAGCTGGTCTCCGGGCTGGAAGCTGCCTGGAAGCCAGGCTCAGCACTGAGGGGCTCGCTGTTCTGCAGGGGAAGCAGGGCCCGGTGCCGCATCAGGCTGTCGTCACTGTTCTGGGCCTCCAGGGAGTTCCTGCGCTTGGCGTTCCTGTTGGCCATGGCGTTCTTCTGCGGTTCCTCGAAGCTCAGTGACAGGGTGACCGTGCCGCTCCCGAAGCTGACTTTTTGCTTGCACCCACGCTGCTGCTGGCGCTGCCGCTCGGCAGAGGCTGGTAGAGGAAAAGGGTCCTCGTGGTTGCTCTTGCTGCTGATGGAGGAGGAAGGGGTGGAGCCGGTGGAGCCCCCCAGGCTGTTGGAGCGCTTGCGCGACACGTTGCTCCGTCTCAGCGTGGCCCTGGCGGCCACCTTGAAAGCGTGGGCGGCTGTGCTGCAGCGCACTTCCTCGATGGTGTTGCGGGAGGGCTTGAAGAGGATGATGTAGACTTTGTTGAAGAAGATGCAGGCCAGGAGCCCAAAGCTGGCAGCCAGTATTGCAATCACCTCCACGGCAGAGACGAACTTGCCGTATGTGCTGGCGTAAGCAGGGATGAAGGAGATCCACACGATGAAGAATATCAGCATGCTGAAGGTGATGAACTTGGCCTCGTTAAAATTCTCAGGCAGCTTTCGAGACTTGAAGGCGAAGAAGAAGCAGATGGCTGCCAGGAGGCAGGTGTAGCCGATGAGGAAGCCAAGGGCCATCAGGGAGCCTTCATGGCAGGTGATGAAGATAATCTCATCCTCCAGTTCATGGTTTCGGTAACTGGATGGCGGGGCTGTGTAGAGCCAAATCACACAGATGACAATCTGCACAAACGTGCACAAGAAGACCAGGAGGAACTGGAGGTTGAGGCCCCACCACTTTCGGTGGAGGCTCGTGGGGATCTTTGCCTCAAAGACAAGCAGGACACGGTTGGTTTTCACCAGGATGCAGGAGATGCAGAGGACAAAGCTGATGCCGAAAGCTGGCTGCCGCAGACGGCAAGTCCAGTTCTGGGGCTCGCCAATGAAGAACAACGAGCTGGAGAAGCAGCAGAGCAAGGAGAAGAGGAGGAGGTAGGACAGCTCCCGGTTTGTGGCCTTGACGATGGGTGTGTTACGAAATTTGGTGAAGACTCCCAGGACAAAAGAAGTCAGGAAAATTCCCAGCACAGCAAAGAGAGTCAGAGCGATCCCAAAGGGCTCGGTCCAGGACAGAAACTCTATCTGCTTGGGGATGCAGGACGTGTGGTTCTCATTGGACCAGTAATCCTCAGGGCACTTGTCACAGGCACTTGCATCTGAAAAAGAAGTGACAGGGAGAGGGAGGATTTGTCAGAATGAGAGGCTGAAATGTGGGATGACACATATGGCAGCTACGCACTGGCCTTCATCTTAAATACATGGGGTGTTCCCTTCAGGTGTCTGCAGATTCCCAGAATCATATGTTGGTGTCTCAGAGTGTTTTACGTTGAAACAACCAGCCTCACATGGGCTATATAGCAAAACACAAAGCATGCTTAGTTCCAGCTTAAAAAAAAGTCCTGCCACTGCATTCGTATTTCTGGAATCCATTTCTTGGCAAAACTTTGCAAACTTTGATTGCTGTCAGCTGTTACACAGGCTCTGTTCCTCTCTCTTTCTTGTTCCTTCATTTTTATCATCTACTTCTGTCTTTCTTCATACCTCTCACACTTTTATCATCATTTGAAACATCCTGCCTGTCTCTATTACAGAGAAAATTAAAAACGTGCTTGCCTCCTTAAGTGCTTTGAGAGCCTATTTCATATTCCACGGAGGCGAGTCTTAAAAGTGTTTAAATTACTCTTCCCTGAAGACAGGCAATGCCCTTGACTCCCAGCACACTCTCATTTCATGTTGGAACATCAGCAGAAGATGTGTCTTAATGATATCACTCTCCCCACACCCAGCAAAGCGTCCCGCTGATACTTGCAAAGGGAAAATTGATGCCTCCATCTCCTTCCTCTACATGAAACTAGTTGTGCCTACTGGGATGGCAACGTATGTCTCCAATGGCTGCCATGATCAACAGGCAAGGACCTGCTGCTTCTGTTCTTCTTTGACCCAAATGGGTCTTGTGCTCCAGTGGGGAGGGTCATGACTCCTTTGATGGCAGTGGAAAGGGGTTGAGAGCAGTGAGCTGGAAGTCACAACCTACCTCAGCCTTCAGGATCCCAGCAGGATAGCAATGGGCTGCAGTGAGTTCTGGGAACAATCATTCAGAAAACCCTTTTAGCAGCAACCTCCCTCTGAGCTTTGCACCTAAGCACAGACAGAGACTCAGAGCATAGCTTCCAGAGCAGAGCTTGATGCTAATGAGAAAGCCAAGATTTCAAGCTCTCTCATTCTAGACGGGTGGTTGGAGGGAGCATCCGTGGCCTGATATGATACTGCTTTCCTAATGACTTGTTGCCTCTCCTAAGCTGTTCATGTGAAAAACTTGCTCCTGATGCAAAAGCTCAGTCAGAAGCTCCCATCACCACATGTCATTTCATTTCCATCCATTCAGCCGATCATTTTTATTTTTCTTGTGCCTTTTGCCTGCAGGCCTATTGCAAACTGCAGGCAAGGCAGAGCTAACTTCACATACCAGGGAATTCAACTGCCTCTACTAGAGACAGTGGCAGCTATTTAGCACTGCATCCCAAAGATGGGCTTTCACTGTTGCCTTGAGCTGTCTTAGAGACCATGCTGCCACTGAAGGGAGTAAACCAGATCTCCCTCCTCCCGCAAGGTCATGCAGCTTCTCATTCTAGCTGGAAACTCAACCTGACAAGAGTTTGTTTTCAGGAGGACCAGAGACCTGATCCAACTTGCTCTACGGTCACACAAGTACCTGCACCACTCCCAGACAAAGGGTGGGAGCAAACAGCTGGGAGAGGACATGACAGATTGTCTCCTTTGGTAGTATCAGTGTCTCAGCTGGTTGAGATTGATTGTAAAACTGCTCTCTACGCCTACAAAACTGGCAAGCGCAGGAAGTAAAGAGCATTACTGTCAGCTGAAATAGCAGCAGGAAACCGTGGAGTCAGAAGACAGTCAGCCCCCCAGCCCCACAAATTTCACCAGCACACTAGTGCCACCTCACAAAATCCTGTGAAAAACACCAAAAGACCCCTATTACACATGACCAGAATTGCTTCTATTTAATTTGAAAATGCTACTCCTAAGCATCCTGTAGTACTATATATGTTTGTGCTAAAAAATCATTGCTGTCTGGTACGGATGCAAATTAGATTATCCCAAAGGAGAACAATTGTTCAGTCTTGCATGCAGCTTACTGAAGTTTTCATCTCAGGCAAGGTCTGCAGCATGTGCTGGGACCAGTGCTGCTGGAGAGGGTGTGAGGAGATCCTGAGCTCTCTGTGGTGTGGAGGGAACTGCTGTTCTGAAAGGATTCACTTGCCTTCCTTACCCTGGGGATGCCCAACACTGAGGGAGCACTAATGGCGTTGGAAATTCAGATTTTTTTCAACCAACTCTAAAACTAAGGTTACCTTTTCCCTCCACTGCAGAACCTGAGTGGCTCAATCCAAGCTCCCACTGAAACCAATGACAAAGATGTCCATGGGTGTTTGATAGGACCCAGACATTCTGGTCTCTTGCAGTGCCAGTGCTCAACAGAAGCTGTGGTTGGTGACCCCGTAAAAGGAAATATCCCTTTCTGCTTGTGAAGTCAGGGATGGAATGGACTTTATTTCTTTGTAAAGCATGAAATAAAGCCCTGACAACATGAGGAAAAGCAGACAGGTAACTACAGAATTTAGGATTAGGGTAGGGTGTGTCTCCTTCCTCTAGGCTTTTGGAGGAAGAAAAGCTATTGCTTCAGTGCAATGGAATTTGCTTGTGGCTGCCTGAGAGGCTTCCTATATGCAAGTCTTTTTTCAAGTTCTCTGCCTTAATTTTCCTAACTTGGAGCAGAAGGGACAAGCAGACTTAGCAGAAGACAGGACCTGAGGACCACAGGACTCGAATCCCCTAAGCTTTTCAGAAGAAGTCCCCCCAGACTTTCTGTGAAGCCCCCCCAGCAAAGCAGCCTCCAGCTCAGCACTGTAGGGAAGCGATTTCAGCACAACTGCAGGTGATGCCCAGAGGGCTCGCATGGTCCTCTGCAAACCTCAGAGCAGCTCTGGGGGCATTACCTGTTTCATCACTGTACTCCCCGTCGGGGCAGTCCACGCACTCGAAGCAGCAGGTGGGCTCTCCCTCGATAATGCCCTTCCTTGTGCCCGGGAGGCAGTCCCTGCTGCAGTTAGAGAAAGGCACCTGCAAGAAAAGAGCCCGAGGAGGGTTAATGGCGGCAGTAGCCCACATGCAGCCTTTCTGCAGCAGGACCTTGGGCTTCCTCCAAGGGTGTTACTGCTTGATTAGCACGCTGCATGGAGAGCCTCAGAGGCTCACCTCTTCCCTCTGAAGAGCAGACACATTTTGCACAATAGTCCTTCCGCAACCCACTGCAGTGATATTTGTTTGAAAGAACACATCGAGGGATGGTAGGGAAGATCAGCAGATCTTTGTAATCTCTACTGTATTGTGGGCACTGACAACTGGTATGTGACCCATGATACACATACCAGAAAAGAGTTGTCAGATGGTTAAAAGAAAAGACAATCAATCTCTACTGGCAGGAATTTGAGTCAGCCTTGCAGATGATGGGCTCTGACTGCTGATCCCCAATCCCATGTATTTCATATTGACTGCTTATGATTTATGGGAATTAAAACAGCTTCTTGAAACCCGCTTCCTCCTGTTCTTCTGAAGACCCTCTCCAACCCAGAAACAAAAAAGGTAAATTAATTAAACAAGAGGAGTTTTCATATGAAAGAAAGAAACACCCTGGTTTTAGAACACTGAGCATCAAAAGATGCAAATCAGCAGCTATATGTAAATCCAAAGGCTTCCAGACTTCTGCTGCTACAAATGATAAGCTGTGTCACCTGGTGGCTGTGCATTTATGGTGTGTGTGAGCCCACCTGGGCATGGTCATATCCTGGGAGCCAGTGGCTGCATGGTGCATGCTCATCACATGCCCAATGCACACTGGCAACAAGGAGTTCAGCAAGATCAGTGGAAGCCTGGGCCTTTTTTACACAGAAGCACAACCTGGGGTTGAGCTCACCTTTTCCCAGCTAAATTAAGGAAAGGGAGCTGACACAGAACATGGCTTTCTCAGCTCGGGGAAGTTAAACCCACAATTTCCACTGCCAGCAAAGTACCATGATCTGTACATACTTAAGGGCTGCTCTGGTTGGAAGCCTCCATTCACCTTTTTGGAAGTTTGCTGCTAGTTTGCCCAAGTGCTGCTAACCTGCTGATCTCCAGGAACCTCCTGTGTGGGTGCACTTAGGCAGTGAGTCCAGGGTATGGTTTGGAAATTTCCTGTGGGCAGGCATTGACCTCAGCCACAGGATAAGCAAGCCCTCGGTAGTGGCAACTCCTATGTGGAGATGCCCATTTTGTGGCTTAGGTATCCACCTGCAGCTGAGAGCGGTCGCCATTGCTTATTACTCTGAAGTATAGCTGCAGCACTGTTTGGGAACACTGTTTCTAAACTGTTAATCAGGATTGCATAATTAATTGGACAGACACATATCCAGGGCAAATCCCTGCAGCTCGCCACTTGAAGTACTCTTTGCTTAATTAGTACCTATTGCTATGAATACAGTGTGCTGTTAATATCTATTCCTTGGGACAGGCTTTCGGCAGGTAGTGCATCCACCAGGAGGACTTTGTCAGTCTAGACTGTCTTTCCCTAGGCTGCCACTCATGATTTTGAACAGGGCTGAATCCAAGGCCTGACTGAAGTCATGCACTGCTTCCCCATTGTCTACTAAGCTGACTGAGCTTCCAAGGAGGAAAGTTAAATTGGTTTGACATGATTTCATCTTGACAAATCCATGTTGGTTTATTATCCTCTAAGTGTTTATAAACTGTTTAATAATTTTTTTTATCAAGTCTTTTAGGTTACTGAAGCTTAGCTCCATTGTGTGTAATTCCCTTGGCTCTCCTATATCTGCTTCTAAAATCAGGTATTACGATTACCCTCCTCTAATCCTTTGAGACATCACCCATCCTCCACATTTCTCAAAGACAAATTGCTAATACTTTTGAGATTGCTTTGGCTGCCTTCTTAAGTATTCTGTGGGGAATTTCATCAAGTTCTGCCAAAATGAATCTATCTATCTTACCTACTTTTTAAGTTGTTCTATTGCAAGTCTGGCCAATGCTGAAGTTCCTGTGTTAAAATTAACTACGTTTAATCTTTTTTTGAGGATGGCAGGCACAGAAGGCTTCAGAGAGTGAAGTACTGGCTACTCTCTTTGAGCAGAGCATTTTATCTGGAAGAAATGCAAACTCTATAAACTGGAAAAAAGGCTGCAGCAGACATAGAGATCACAAACCCCTCTGCTGGCACACAATTTACATGCTCTGGCATGACAGTCACCAACATCCAGTCGCATTTTTAAGTTTAGGATGGAGAATGAAGATAAATATTGCCCTGTTAGAGGAATTTAGACTGAGAGAACGCAATTACTTAGTTTAAGTAAAAAACAGTAAAATCCTAACTGTTGGAAAAGGTGCTAGTGGCATTTGCAATGATCAGAATGAGGGTTTAGAAAATAAAGGTTTTTTAATTCCACTTGTGGTTTGTGCTCAGAGACTCCAGCTGGGCTTAGAAAAGCCTGAGCTCAGTATTTCTGTAGTAATGTGCTCTGCCTGACCCATGCCTCCTTTAGAGAGTTCTGGATTTAAACCATAAGTGAAGCTGGGGTATCTGGAGTAAAGGTAAGGCTTAACTGGTGGTGTAAATATATTAGGTAAGTGTAGCTACTGCAGAAGCAGTTACATGATCTGTCAGCCAACGTGAATAATCACCTGGAACTGAATTGCCTTGTTCATTAAGCAGGTGCTGATTTAACACATCTAAACATTGCAGCAGGGCCTGTCAGTGACTTTTCTAAACTAATGCTCCCAGGCCACAAGCCAGATGCCCACTCAGGATGCCCTCCGGGAGCTGGGATTTCTGTCTAGGCTGGAGTGGGCTGCTGGCCATGACAGCAGCTCTCCTGGCTCTTGTCTGGAGATCTCTGCACCATGTTCCCATCATGCAGGGGAGACCTAGCCCTGGCTACTAGTGATGATACAGTTATGCTGAAATGATCTAACATATGCAAGAAAGTGGAGAAGGACTTAGGCCTGACTAAAGTCAATGCCTACATCATGTACTTTTGAGACTGCACAAGCATCTTCTGGTAGATTAAGAAAAGGTAGCAGGTACCGGCATCTCCTGCTATTTGAGCACCATGTCCAAGTTAACCTGGGAAGATTGACAGGGCTTATTCTGTTTGGTTTGCAGGGCAAGGGTGTGAGGAAGGCTCTGGGACTTGGAGGGTAAAGCCAGCAGAAAGAGTTGTGAATTTAACTGGGAGCAGGAAGAGACTCTTCTTGATACAGAAATACTGAGAGTGGAAGAGATTACTGTTTTCAGCAACGAAACTGCTGAGCTCAGGAAACTCTGACTTAGTCAACAACCAGATTTGCGTAATGAATTTCTAATCCTTTTGGAAACAGCATTGCAAAATTCCAAGCTATCTACTTGGGCCAGAAAAAAGGCATTTTTTAAACCATTAATACCCAGGCTCATCAAATGTATAGGAGGGGAGAAGCAGCTGCCCGTTATTTCCAGTAGTGTGTAACAAGGGTGTAAAAGACTATAGCAGAGACCATGTATACAGTAAGATGAATGGATCTTTCAATGAGACACGGAGCCATAATACAAGCAGTGTGCAGGGTTAGTTCAAATTTCAGCTTGCAGAAACTTGGGAAACGTTGCTGTGAGGATTTAAGCACTTACCTCCTTAGAGAATCCACTCCACAGGATCTTGTTTTCATTGATAAAGAGCCGCTCCCCTTTCTTGGCATAGACGTTGTAGTGCCCGACCTCTTCAAAGACGACTGAGCCATCCTCCGGAGAGAGATGCCAATTGATTATTGAGTAATTCCCTACCAGGTCCCCAAACTCATCAAAATCCACTTGCTCCCCCATGTTATTGGTGAAATTTAAGTGTCGCAGATGCTTGAGAACCTAGAGAGAAAGAGAGAGAGAGAGAGAGAGATACCATGAAAGCCTGCATGTCACAACCCTTCCACAGCACACATCTGCTATGGGGACAGAACTGGAAATAATCACTTTACTACAGTCCTTAATCTCTTAAAAATCAATTAATCACAGCAGTAGCAGGCTTTCTCTCACAGACAGCACACGCACGCACAGAGCCTGTACAAACCTTGTAGACAGCACAAGGTATGGCCCTCAGCGTGGTCAGCACCCATCTGTAACACTTACCAGTTGCTACCCCATCAGCCATGTAGCATTCCTCTTCAGTCCCTCTGAGCCACCTCTGCAAGCCTGTAGCTCTTTGTCAGGGGCAGAGAAGTGGCGGCAGCCACTGAAGCGTTTCAGTCACCCACGCGTCCCTCTCACCCTGCTCCTGCAACCACTCTGCATAAACGCTCTCACTTGGCATTGCTCATCTCTGAATGATCAATCACTCAGAAACGGGAAGGCGGGAGAAACAATTCATACTTGACTTTTGATTGAAAAACCCCAAGCCCAATGCACTTCAGTAAAGAACCAACAAATCAAGCTTGTTCGCCACATGGCAGGCCTGGAGAATTCATACCACTTGTTTTTTGGCTCCTGTCTCCTGGTTGCGTAGTTTCACATGCTGCCTGTCCCCACATGTTGACTCCTTTAATTTTCACCTCATGCCTTAAAATGTTACATGCTGTGGACAAGAGCAGTTAATCCCAGGGACAACTGCAGTTGCAAAATTCATGATCTAGATAGCCTGACAGGTAGACCAAAGAAACTGCTGCACGAAAGCGAGCCTGTACTGGCAACTGTGATACAATTCATCCACATCATATTTGTCTTCAAAAGTTAGTTGCTGGTTTATGCGCTTATCAGATTTCCCCCCTCCCTCCCCATTTAATGGATGTTCTTAGTTTCTCTGTAGAGCTCATCTACGGAAAGCTGAGGTGACTCTGAGGGCACCTGGCTGTCAGCTGTCCCTAGACCACTGCAGCATAGTTGCTGCTGTGGTTCTAGTGCCTGCAACAGCTTGTAAACCCAGTCCTCTCTCTCTCACCTGCGAGTGCCCAAACATACAATCCTGGATGGCAAAATGTAAGAAAAAAAAAATGAAATCAATTTGTCTGGGCAGGCAGGGCCCTCCTCACCCCATAGACATAGAACAGACAATATTGTTTTGATGAAGCCTTTTCATCTGGAAACGCAGGGACAGGGGAACAGAATCACTTCATTAATCCTTGTCAGTTTTGCTAAATTGTCTCATTTTTCTCTGTTTCCCTTTGGGATCCTCCTATCTCAAGCTAAAATCCCCAGAGCTACGGAGATACCCTCCTCTCACTGCCTATATCAATGCCAGCCTGAGAGAATCTGGAAAAACCATAGTAGTACTATGCAGGATGTGGCTGGCAACACCTTTTCAGCTTTGTGTGATGTTGATGGAAGTACATAAAAACATTGCCATGGTATTCAGTCTTTGAATAATGGGTGCAATGGCAGAGGCAGGATTTTTTTCTGTCTTTCTCGTCCCTGCTGGCCCTCCTCTGTAGACCAGCTCCCCCATAAGGTGTGCAGTTGAAATGATCTCGCTGAAGAGACAGGACCTGTCCCTGAAGACCTCACCCTCTCTGATTGACACAGCGAAAGAAGGTGCTCTGCTCTGGCACTTTGTTGTGGAGCGCTGGGGCATTGCCTCCTGTAAGGAAGAAAAGAGGAGACTGCTCCCCTCTCCTCCCTCTTGTCCCTGAGGGGCACCCAGGAAGATGCTACTTGCCCAGCTCCATCAGGGACCAGTAAGAAGAGAGCAGAAGGAGCTCTGCAGTCAGAATGGGTGACACAGGGACTGCAGATCCACAGTGATGTCTGCACTGCATCAGCTCACTTTGGCCTCATCTGCAGTGGGGCTGCAGTCCTGGATGCATTAGCAGGAACCTTGTCTGTCAGCACTGTAGGTCCGAAGCAGGGAACCTGCATTCCTCTGCAGACTCTAGGACCTATCACAGGGTGACACCTGCAGCTTTGATGTCCAGAACAAATTTGAGTCATTATGTTGGGCTGAATATCATGTTTCTCCTCACTCCAACCCAGTATTGGACTCTCATGCAGCACTATAGGACTCTGCTGAACGACACTAGGATATTCTGACTGCGTATCACTGCTGGGTTGACCATATAGACAGGAGGGGCAGACCTTGCACTTCTTTTGATTACCGTTACTACACACATTAGGAGACAATCTTGCAAGAGCCATATTGAAGATTCTTCAGTTCAAGTCCTGCCTCTCCTGGCCAGCTGCAGCAGCAGGAGGCTGGCTGGTCTTACAGTCAGTGAGATGAACAGTGGAGAAACCTCTGGATCCCCTGGATGCAATTTTTTTTTGTTTAATTTCATAACATTCACCTCAATTAATCTATTCCTTTGCCTTACCTCCTGACATTAGGCTTCTTAGAAAGTAATATATACCCCTGGCTACTGGAGGGTATTTGTAGGGTTAGTTTAGCAGCATGTTTCCTTTGGTCACACACACACTACATCTGAGGATTCAGGTTATAAACCATTTCATGTACAAGCTGATATCTCGATCTGGTGGGTAAATGTTCATGTAAAAGCACTGATCTGCACTTAACGTTGACTTTCCCCAGGCACAGAATAGCAGCTTCAGCTATGCAGCCATAGCTGGGAGAGCCCAGGCATATCACTTCATGCAGGAAAGACACATGCCCTATTTAAAATCCCAAATGGAGGGCAACAGGAACAACAGGAGTAACAATACCTGGTTCCTCTTTCCAGCAAATACTGAAGTTTGCTTTCAAGTCTAAATTTCTGAGGGGCAGCTTGTGAAATGGTAACTGAATGACTACTAGGACATGTTCCTGTTTTAGACGGTAAGAAAATCCCAGGATGATCTCTGTATATCACACAAGTTCTGCTCTCTACAGGATGAAAATATGGTTTAAACAGTCAAGGAATATATAAGCACTTTTAAAAGAGGAAGTTGTAGACTCTGAATAACTACAGCACTTTTTTATAGGCACCAGTCTATCAATGATTAGCTAAAGGCTTTACAGTTAAAAATGTGTCACTGTGTTTTGTAACTAAAGATAGAAACATAAATACCCAGGACTCAATCCACAAAAACTTGAAAGACCCTGCTTCAGTGAGGGCAAGAACATGTGTCAGGGGTGCGTGTATCATATCCTGGAGCCAAGAGTTTACGAAAGAAGTGTTGACCTCATGGCTTGAATACACCGTCAGCAGCTGGTGGAAGCCTGTGGGGAAAGCATTGTGCAAGCTGCTGTCTTCAGATGTTTCTGTAATTTTTCCTTCTTGTTTTTCCCTCTGTCACAGGCTCCATATTTAATTGCAATGGCTTTTAATTAAAACACCTACTATCAGAAAGGACTTGCAAGCTGCCCTCTAGTTCACCCTCCCATTATTCCTGGTAACGCCATTCCCAGCCACGTAGCATCCCTTGCTTTATCCAGGCTAGATATTCTGGGTCATGCAGTTTCCAGCCTTATGGAAGGATCATAAAACCATAACATAAATACAGTTGTATTAGGTCAGACCAGCAGCCCACCTCCCCAGGAGCTGTTTCTGACTGTGGCCAACAGCAAATGCCTACACAAGACTAGAAGGGGACGTGATACTTCCCCAGAATACTCTCACACCTTTTGCAGCTCAGTGACTTCCTGGGCCAAAGGTCTTTGTACTTGATAACCTGCGGTGGGCTTTTCTTCCATGACGTTGCACGTTTGTGTTCTGCACCTGTGCGAGCTTTTCACATCCACAGCCTCCTACAGCAAGGAGTTCTATATTTTATGAGAAAAGAGCCTCTTTTTGCCTGTTGGAACAGAGCAGCTACTAATCTCTTTGGATGACCTTCCTGCTTATTTTGGAAAAGACAAAGAACTGTCATTTGCTAGTCACCTTTTCCATGCCTCTCAGGATTTTACAAACCTTTGTCAGATCTCTCTTCAGCCACCTCTTTCCCAGGCTGATGAGCCCTATTCGACTTTGCTGCTTCTTGTACAGAAGCTGCTCCATTAACCCTTCTCCAAACTTTCCCAGTCTTCTTCTTCACTTCTGAGATCTGCACATGATATGGAAGTGAAATGCACCAAGCATTACTGAAGTGGCCCCAGGGCACTCTGTTTACCTCTCTGTCCCTTTTCCAGTGTGACTATTCTTAGCAGTGCATTTGCTTCTTTGACTACTATTCAGCCAGAGCTGAGGAGTCCACCCAAGGACCTGCTTGAGCCTGAAGATCCTATTTGTGATTAGTCAGAACTCACCATTTATTTTTATCCTCTGCTGACTGTCTTTCAACAAATGGTTCATCCATGCGAGGACTGAATTTGGCGACAGACTACTAGAAGTATTTTAGAAGCCTGAGCATACTCTGTGAATAGGAGCTCCCTTATCCACATACATCCCAATGCCTTTAAAGAACTTCAGGAGGTTGGTGAGGTAGGGCTTCTCTTTACAAAAGTCATGGTGTCTCCTCCTCAGCATATTCTATTTTTCATTCCTTATTTTTTTTTTTTACTACAGTTTCTAATAATGGGCTCAGTCAGGCTCTGCCAGTTCTTTGGATCTCCTCCAGAACCCTTTTAGAAAATTGATGTCACATCTGTCAATTTTTTAGGCCTCAGGGCCTAAGATTGTTTCAAGTAAGGGGTTTGTCCCCGTAGCCAGCACTTCAGCTACTTCATCTGTGAGGTCTGGCAGACCCCCTGGGTGCACATCATTCACTTGCACCAAAGTATTAAGGTTTGTTTTGCTCTTGTGTCCCATAGCTTCTTCTACAGTCACTTCAATCAGACAGATCCTGTACAAGTCACCCATAAATAAATAAACTCAGGAACCTTCTCAAGTTTGTCCATAAAGAGCACACTTCTGCCATGGCCTTACCTTGTCTTTTGCAGTGATAATCTATGGCTCAGCAGGCAGACCTACTGCTGAAGTGTTTAAAAAAGGATTTATGAGATTTTACCCCATTTACAGCCTGTTCCTCATTCTGTTTTTTGGCCTGCCTTGTTTTATTTTTACATTTAACCTGCCAGAGTTTATAGTCCTTCCAATTTTACTCACTGGACATAACTCAGCTATTTGAAGGATGCCGTGTTGCTTTTAATAAACACCGCTTAATAACTTTGTTTTGCCTTGCCAGCTTCCTTAGCCCTTCTCCACCTTCTCTGTATCTGCAGTAGACACTTACTTTGTGTCACTAGTATTAGGGCTGATGGCAGGCAAAAAAACCCACTTAAACTGTAAATGCTGTCAGGCAGCAGGTAATTGTGTGTGTGCATGAATGTCCAAAGCTGAACTTTTGTACTCTGGAGCACAAGGTAGCTGCAAGCAGTGTATACTAGTTGTACATTTTGATAGTAGCTGGACTAAACAAAAATGACATGTTCTGAATCCTCCAATTAGTAGTAACAAGATGTGAGACAGAACCACCAGTTAGGAGGCTGATCTCAACCAAAACCTAGGGCTGAGGGCTAAAAGGAAGAAGGTGAAGATCATGTCTGGATGAAAAACACTGGAAGTGGGGAAAGATCCTGGAGATGAAGGACATGTGTGCAGATGAATGACATGTGTGCAGATGAATGTCAGGGGATGCCCAGTGACCTTGGCCAGTAATGCTCGAGACCAGTTAACTGTGAGGAGCTACACAGCACAAACTGACGACTTCCACATTGTCAGACCACCCACAATGTCCCTGCTGGGAAGGGAAGGTGAGACCTAGTGAACTTAACGCTGTGGGCAAAGCAAGTAAGCGTGCAAGATACCAAGCAGGTTAAAAGCTCTAGCCTTGTTAATTCTGAAATAAACATCAGTATCCAGATCTGCTATGGGTTGTCATTTACTCTGTCTCAACTGTGACCGTTCCTCAACTAGTGTC
Organism: Buteo buteo; assembly: GCF_964188355.1. NCBI lineage: Eukaryota > Metazoa > Chordata > Aves > Accipitriformes > Accipitridae > Buteo > Buteo buteo. The sequence continues at coordinate 46,117,303 of NC_134178.1, read as the reverse complement.
CATATACCGGCAAGGGTTTAATACTCTTGGCTTCCTTCTGCAGTTTCTTTCTAACATGTTTCCTCACTAGGTCAAACGGTCCTGCAAGGGAAGTGAACCCGGGCACATTATAGGTGTCTGTCCCCATAAAAGACAAACGATTCCCCCTCCTAACATGCAGTTGCAAGGAATCTTGTCTTGACAGTTAACATACGTTTTCCCACACTGAGTTTTAATTTCTGTCTACCTAGCTATATCCAGGCCTGTAAAACAGTTCTGAACCGATGGGTACCAAATGTTTTTCTCTTTGCTTTGGTAGGGTGCCCATGCTGCAAGCAGTGAACAATTCCACTTCATGGCTCAATGCGAAGATGAAAAGCTGGCAACTGTACTGAAGATGGCAAGTCCTCCCTTTCATTCTGCATTGCTGACAGCCCATTCTCCCCTCTTGTTTCGGATTCATAATCAAGCACCCAGAGAAGATATGTTCATAATGCTGTAATAGGAGTAAGGGCTTGAAAGCTCAGCTGTCACATTAGCCCAGTGGTCATGGCATATGGGATTTGGTTTCTGTCAGTGGTCAGGTATCAGGAAGAAATATGCCCATGTCAGTTCTGAAAGAACCACTTGTAAAATATTTTAAGAGAAATGTTCCCTGAGGCAATACGCTCTTTTTTTTCCCTTCCTTTTGTTTCCATCTATCTATGTGTCAATCTTTATTTACATGCTAGCAAAGCTTTATTTTTTACCGCCTATATAATTGTTTAATTCCTGCTGCATTCTCTACTTTGGATTATCTTGTTCTGTTTTTTATGTAGGGCCAAGTCTTAGGCTCTCCCAAAGGCAGTGCTGTCATCACAGTATCGACCAGTACTGACACAAAGGACCTGAGCAGGCAGGAAGGTGCTGGCCCTAGCTCCTTGAGTCAGTAATACTTGTTTCCAGAAGCCTGAGATGGGGGAAGATGAATTGCACCCAGCTCTTCTGCCCAAAGCATTCTTCTTGCTGGCAGGAGCTGAACTCTCCTTCCCCTCTATAATCTCTCCTCCTCCCCTGCTGCCCATTGTGCACCAACAGGGACAACATGTAGTGCTGATGTTTTTTTAAAATCAAGATACCAGGCTATGCCAACACTGTTAATCTTGCCTTTTTCTGAGGGCCATTCAGAAGATAACAGAGTTCTTCAGCCAGTGGAAGATGTGATTCATTACTGTACATCACCTGTGACATTCCACCTAAGCTGCCTGGTTTCTATTGGTTTTCAGCTCTGAAGAAGTGACTATTAATACTGTTTATCACTATAAGGGTAACCCAGGTGGAGAAGTTGAAAGGGACCCAGAACAGAGCTGGGATTCTCACTGTAAACACCTCACAAAAAAATGGGATGTCTTTCTGTTACGTGTGTCTGGCCCCATGCACAAGAAGTGCCTGGTCTGTAGTTGGGATACTGGGCGCTTCATGCTAAAATAACGCAGACTAGTCACCACCTAGCTGTACAAGGTCTGGGCTGTACGGCACGATTGAAACTGTCAGGTTGGTGACAGTGCAGATGAGCAAAGGGAGATAAACTCTGGAAGAAGAGCTGGCGTCAAAGAGTTGAAGAGAGGGAACAGTCAGCCAGAGATTCATTCACAATACTGCGAAGGAATTCTGACAAGATGGGGTTGACATGTCAGCTCTGGTGAAATGCTGTATCTGCCAGTGACTTGAAAAACAGGGTGAAAGAAAGAGTTCAGTTCAAGACTCAAGAACAGCTGTACAAAGGCTAAGAATAACTCAAGAACTTTCAAAGTTGTTACGCTTTGGTAAGAACTGAATGACATCCTTGTAAAGCTAGGTAGGTCAATGGACAGCACGACTGAAAGCTAAATGTGTATGACAAATAGAATTTGCCATATGTTAGAAGTAATAATTTAAACTATTCATAATCTTTCTTAGAAACTAAATTAACTAACCATTCAAGACAAAGACCTGTTCATTATTGTAGGCAGCTCAGTAAAAACATTCTGTACATTATGCAGTTGAAAGAACAAACAAAATACTAGGATATGAAAGTAAGAAAGAAAATGACACTGAAAATATGGTGCCAATATATACATTGATGGTACAGTTTCCCCCGGAAAATGCAGTTAGTTCTAGTCATTTGATCAGAAAAGAAGAATAAAATTAAAGGAAGATTAGTGAGGTCCAGAGGTGGTGATGATAGCTCTTAGACAGTCAGTATGACTTCCATTTGAAGATAAATCAAAGTGTGGGATTATTTAACTGTTTATGACACATGTAGTGATTTGCAGCAAAGAGGTGACATATTCTTACAGATGCAGATCCCTATCCCTGCAAAGCCGACTGAGTTTATTCAGGTCCCCAGAGAAGTACAGGACATCAAGCTGCCATGACAGGATGTGCTGATTGGCATATTTTAACTGGTAATTGGTTTGGTTTGGTTCTGCTTCCATTGTGGATATAAGATCCCTAGGCAGCTGAGGGACGGATCTCTCCCCCTCTTCCATTGACCAGTGCCCTCTGCTCGAGGAGGGGCAGCAGTGGTGCTGACGTGGGCACCCATGCATACATTTTGTTTTTGCTTTATAAGAGAGAAGCAAGCTCTCCAATAGAAATTTGCAGAAATTGGGAGAGGGAGGAACTCGAATGGGCTGTGTTGGAAACACCTCACCGCTCCGTGGAAGGTACTTGGTGCTTCCTTTGTCTCATGCTATGCTGTGAGTGCTCAGTCTGCTTCGAAACCAATGAAGCTTAGAGTTTCCTACAACAAGGTCTGGTTGGGCTGCCTGGAACTGGGCTTGATGGGTTAGCTTATGTGGTTTTCTAGCCAGCAACCAAGGGACACTGCTTTGCTGATTCAAAACTGCAGCAGCTTTAATGCTTTCTTGACAGTGAAAGGTGACAGAAGTAACAAATTAATAGCTGCTACAACAGTAGGAGCAAGTCACTTACTTACACCAAAAATGTTAAAGGCATGCATTTCAAAATGGGACTTGATATAAAACAGGACTAATCTGATTTAGGGTCAGATTTACTACAGTACGATGTTTACAAGGATGTCCAGAAAGAACTCAAAACTATAAGCCTAGTGGATTTCACAACAGAGGCTGCACAATTCAGGTCTAACTGAGATACATTACAAAATTTGCTGGTGTTTGCAGATGCCTGAATGCCATTACAAAACTGCGTCTAAAATGCTTCAGAAAGACCTGTCTGCCGAGTCACAGAGGTTCCCGAAGGCATCAAGAGATGATCTCACAGTATTTTGGCATCGCATGGCTGGTTTTCCAGACTGATGTAACTATCAGTTAGGAGGTCACAGGACACAGTAGGGATAGTAACAGGCTATTTTGTTTCCTGAAGGTCCTCCAAACCTCATGCTGGCCATGTGGACACCTGCTGTTCTAAGTGCACTTGTCTACAAAATGCAAGTCCTGAGCCTGTACTGCTTAATGCAAAGCTAACAGCACATCACTTAAGCATGCTGTGATAAAGGATAATGCTTTTGCTAAGTGTGACATGACTGGAAAATATAGCAAGAAAGTTTTCATGTGCTTGGCCTTGCCTGGATCCAGATGATATCTGAGGAAATAAACAGAGTGGGAACATCCTCTGCATACATCCCAACTATAGGATTTTCTGAAACCAAAGATTTACATAGGAAAACATCATGTGAAATCCAGTCAACTGAAATTCAGTGCAAATATGTTTTTTAAAGTCAAACTTAAAAATGTGACCTTCAAGTCACAGTTCCATTTTTAATTGTAATTACTTTTTTTAATGGGAAAAAGGGGAAACAGTTTGAGTCTGTCAAAATGCTTGTTTGGACAGTGTTGTTTCAATTAACAACAGGGGGCAATTCAATTAACAATCAGGCAATTCAATTAACAATTAACAATCAGGACAAAAATCATGGTAGCGAAATGAAAAATAATGTCTGTGGAGGATCCCTAGATGTGGAATATAATGCTCTACAAAATCAAGCAGGCTTCTGACTGGTCTCTGCCCCAGTGATGTACAAGTGTAGGCCAATGATGACGAAGGTCTCTGTACCCAACAGAACAGAGAAAATCCATGGACAAGGTAGAGGAAAGAACTGAATGACTGTACTGCCTGCATGATAAACCATTATCAGTTCAGAAATTTTGGCTGTGTTCATTAAAATAAAAGCTCATTAATTAAGGGGTAATGATACGTTACTATCCTCATCATACAAATAAAGCTCAAACAACAGTATTTATTATGGTGTGCTCTAAAAGCACTGATCCAACAATGACAATTCAAACAAGGCTGTGAAACACAAGTATTATATTAACAGAAAGTAGAACATAAAAAAACCTGGAGAACAAAGAAGAAAAAAAATCACCAGGCAACCTATTAAGAAATTTCTTGAACATATTAAAATTGAAAGGTGTCATATATGCCAGATCCTCATGACATAAGGCTGTAAGAGACTGCTAAAGAGGATGGAAAGCTAAAGAGACAGCTAAGGAGGAGAGGGAGGAAAGCTAAATGAATGATATGTTATTGCCCTTGCTATCAGAAAAAAACCCTGGGCATTCTTATCCCAAGGGCACTTGTTTTGAAGCCATAATGTGACATTAACAGAGGTAGAAGGTCCTTAAAAAGAGATTAGAGAACAGCCTGAGCAATTTAAATTGGATCTAAAAGGCTGACAGAACCAGACAGTTCATCACAGCACTCCACGAGCAATAAAAAGAGCGCTAATACAGTAGGTTTATGACATACATATAAAAATGCCACTGGCTTTGAATGACAAAGTCAATATGCTATCTAATATTATTCCACAGCAATCTCCATCCACCTTTCTGGTACACGTGCACGTATAGTGCACTCCCAACAGTGTGCCTGAAGTTTCCCTCTGTGTCAGTCCATGCTGGGCATGAATCAGAGCTCAGACCTCTTACAGAGGCTTGTATTTCTGCTCGGTGGGCCACTCCAGAGTCAGCCTCCGATGGGCTGCAAGAACTGCCAAGCAAAGACAATACCGTAAAATGCAGAGGGATGTCTGGCATCAATACCAGGAAAAACAATGGCAAAACAAGAGTTTTGGGTTGAGGATCAATTAATACAAAATTATAGGACAGAAACATAATTGCTGCCAGTCAATAAGGCTTTGAGGAATATGGATCTTGTTAAATCCAAGTTTGGCTGACAAACACACCCCTTTAGAAGTGAAATATCTGAGCTTTACGTTTAATGTAAAGCATCTGTTCATGGATCAAGAATTGCCGAACAGATTTGTAAAAACACATATCAACAGAGAGAGATCATCAGTTCATGGGGAATTCCTCCAGCCTCAGTAAACAACTCACTGTTACCCAATATGTTCATCAATACTCTGGCAGAAAATAGAAAAGTACTGCTGGGAAAATTTGCAGAAAATGCATGGATTAAGGCAATGCTAAATAATAATAATCAAGACAAAGCATTTCCCCCAGATTGCTCTCAAACATTTGTGTTTAATACAGTGAAATTCAGACTTATGCATGAAGGCATAAGAAATTCAAGCCACAGGCACAAAAAAGGTACCACATCCTGCAAAGTATTACTGGCAACTCAATGGGACCTTTCAATTGTATGCTGTGGCAAGGAAGGCTAATGTAACTTGTGCACATACGTATAAATGAAGAAATAATAAGAGCATGTAAATGTGGGAAATTTTTTTTCACTGTTTGGCTGTGCTGAGGCTGTTAAAGCAATACTGAATATATGGCAAAAAGAAGGATGAGTGAATGGACAAGATACAGAAATAAAGCAGAAAACGTATCTTATGACTAAAACCCCACTCTTTTAAATTATCAAGATAAGACCGAGGAATAATTTGATCAATGTGCAGGAATACTGCATGGAGAAAAATAATGAGTACTTCATCTGGACTTTTAAATCTAATAGAGCAAGGCCAAGTAAGGACCAATGAAACTAAAGGTCAGTTAAATCCCAACTAGAAATAAGACACGATCTGTGACAAGAGATGTGACCTGCCATGGATCATACTAATAAAAGAAAGGTCTACTAGTCAGCATGTCTTTGGGGGAAATAAATCTGGCTAAACACAAGTTTGACTGGCAAACACTGACTTTCAGAAATGAAATACCTGGGCTTTACATCCAATGTGAAGCATCCCTTAGCTGGATTGAAATTACTTTCCTGAATGTGGCATAAATTTACATAGTTTATTATACAAAGGATTTCAAACTGCATGATCATTTGGCAAGTGACTCCATTTGAACATTTTTAGGTTCCTATTAAGGTTTTGTGGAGAGACATGGTCTCTGGACAGACAAAGGCAACAGTACAAGTACAGTGAGAGCTAATTGTCAGTGCTATTAGATGGTATTTTGTACTACACTCTGTATGCTGCTGTCTTTACCTACAGCCATGATATGAAAGAACCATTATGGCCACCTAATCTAGACTTAATGCCCTAATTGCTTTGTTTTTCACTTGTAACATATAATATGGAGAAATCCACTGGGTACAATGGCCCAGGGTGCTGTGTGTACGAATGATGAAGGATCTATTGGCAGAAGTCCTGACTGAGTAAACGATGTTTTAATGCTCTTGGGAGGTCATCATACTGCACAATAACTGTTGTGGTGAAGTATCAAAAAGCTTCAGATAGGGCTCTTTTTATTAATTTAAGTCTAAATTTAATACTAAATAATACATAATTAATTGTCCACCTATTAATGCTAATAATAGAGCCAGTGGTTATCCTACAAGCTCAGTGTTTTCAAGTAGCATAATTCACATATAATGCCTTGCATCATCAAAATCTGATTGAAAAGTCTTTTCTGGGAGGTGTTTAATGCTGTCTCTACCCAGCTGTGCAGTGAACAAATCTGTATATGTGTCTGCACCCATTTGCTGTCACTTTCTTCTAACAGCCCTTTATGGATCAGCCTCTTCAAAGTCCCAACAAGGTTTGAAACTGCGTCCTGCACAGAACACTGCTGATATTGATTTGAAAAACTGTGCCTTTCTCTAGACCAGGAAGAAGTCATAGCTTTTGACTGTAAATTCTTTCCTATTTGGAACTATAGGATGAATTACCTCAGTGCTTGGGTAAGCTGCCTCTCTCTGTCAGAATGAGAACCAACTGATAGTGCATACTTGCTGTCATTTCTTTTAACAAAACAATGGTCATTCGTCTAACCTGAGTTCAATGGTTATTATAATCTATTCAAGAACTACTATCCATTAAAAAAAAAAAAAAGAGCCCTAAAGTTTCCTGTAGTCACACTGAGTTGACTGAACTCACGCAACTGATTCAGAAATTTAGAATGGGCATCTGTTGCAAGCACAGTCATAGGTGCCATCAATGGTCAACTAAAGTCCCAGTAGAAGCCCTGTTACTGTGCTTGGGCACATGTTTCACTTGACTACCAGCTTAAAACATTTTTTTTCCATTTCCTTTATCAATATAAGTCTTGGCCAACAAAAAAAATGTCATTTCAAGGCTTTGATTTCTACAGTTCCTAAATAACCTTCATGTAATTTCTCCTAGAGACACAGGTAAAAGTCCTTTCTGAGCAAAGTGTTGCATCTGGTTCCGTGAGAAGATCACTCTTTTAAACCTACAAGGCAAAAGGGTCCTTTATATGACATAAAAGGTGATTTGTTCTCCTTCCTCCAAACTTCACCCACTGTGTGCAGCAACACTAGTCCTTCATAGTGCATGAAAGTTCACTTTGGGGATAAACTATGTGGCTGGTTAGTAAAGCATCTGTGAAGATGCCTGACCACCCAAAAAGAAAAAAAATAATAAACTATGCTGCAATTATCATGCCTTTGAATTTAGCTTCAGACCTACCTTGGGGTAAATGGAAATCGGGCAAGTCAGAGGAATGATTATGACATGAAACTGAATTTTTGATAAACCGACTTGTTTCCTCACATCACTTTCTGAGTGCCTTTAGGGGGTTCTCAAGGTGCTCTTTGCCACCAGCTCCATTTGTGAATAGCATCAGGAAAGGTCAGTCCTAGAAGAAACTTTACATCCTTTTATGTAATAAAGACATGCTATGTCTTAGTAAAAGATACTGATGTCTTGGTAATTCAAGGGATAATTATTATCTGAAGTCGCTACAGACAGAGACATTATGTGAGCATCTCATGGAGCCTTCCCTAAAATTCCCATGTCCAATACAGGCTGCAAAACTGTATTCTTTTCCCCAAGTGACAAAGGTACAAATGAGCTTCATAAATATTAGAAAGGGCTTCTTTTTAAATACAGCTTTTGTTGTAATGCAGTGCATAAGTGACTATATTAAAAATTACTTTTATGAAAAATTCAACACCTTTAGGTGTGGGCAGGAATACTGCATTTTTTGTCCTCAGGCAGTGTGTACTACCCTGATTCAGAAGAATCTCAGCCATTTTCTACTAAGTAATTAATAACCACAACTCCTTACTTCACGACACAGAGGTTGTGTATTTGCTGCATGCAGTTCATCTACCCTTCTTCTAGTAACCCTGTCGGAGCGATGGTTTCCCTGGCGTATTTTCTACTGGTGACGTTACAGGCCTGACCCCTGCTTTAGTAAGGTCCAGTTAAGTCTTTCTCCCTTTAGTTGCAGAGACATCTAAATAATACTCCATTTATTGTCTGCTTAGTTGAAGAGCTCACAAGTGATGTTCTCAGCTGATGGCAAGTTGTTATCTCCAAACTGATGAGTAAGCGATCATCTGTTATTGCCCTTGTAGGGAAAAAGCTGTGTTTGCTCTATTGACCCACACATTTCTGCGTGTGAATCAAGTTGTCTGCCTCTCAGTTTGGTCTCCCACAATGAAGGCACACTGGTGAAATGCTTGCTTTCTGTTCATAACAAATATATCTCCAGTGTATCTGTAATGCTGACTAGGTGAGGTTTTGCAGTTGCCTGATATTCAGCAGCTTCCTCTGTCTTCATTGCAATTCTTCCCAAATGACTAATTTTCACACCAGCCTCAGTTAATACCTGTTCTGATACTGTTTTGTTCTCTATGCCACAAAGCAGCTGCTTTCCATACACTATTTTAATTGTTCAGACAGGCCTATATAGTTCAACAGACACAAAACTGATTAGATAAGCCATTAGGCTCAAAGGTCTGGAGAGACATATGTCATCTAAGGCATCATTCACTTCTTTAAAGCCTTGCAGAATCAATTGCCAGCCAGCCAGCCATACCTAAATGTAAAGTTGAAGAAGGCACCAATCCATTTTTACCTCTTCATAATGCATATCACCAGCACAGAGGAAGGAACTGTTGGCTGGGAGGTGCACAGGTGTAATATAAGTCTTTAGGTGTTGCTAGGTGAAGCCAATCTGTATTTGCTTTTATTTTGTGGAACAGCATATGGCAGCTTTTCACTAAGTCTGAGGTCAATCAGATTTCTAGGCATAGAATAATTTACATGAGCACGTCTTTAACCTGCTAATCATTACAGGAACACATTTTTCAGCCTGTGCAGCATGCTTTGCCTTGGTGCCTAGAAGAGCTATCTCATTTTTCACTCACGAACCTGCCAAAGTTCACAGCCTCCAGTGTAACCACAACCTGCAAATCGTCTGGGAGTCCACCTAAGGATGCTCTGCTCCGTGACTCTGTGACTGCACACCTTTGCCATTGCAAATCCACGAGAGCCTGTCTTCCCTATTTAATTACAATGCTTTTACTGTGAGACAGAAAGAGAGGCCCATCAGCTGCTTGTTGGCAATCATCAAGAAGCCAAATGAATGGGCAGAAGAACAGTGTGAACTATGAAGAAAAGACAGGTTTTTCCTCTTCTCATGCAGAAAGAATATGAAGTAGTAAATACTTGCTCTGAAGGACAGATTAGGATCCCCTACTAGTTTTCCCCTTATTTTTTGCAGGACCATCCAGTGTTTGAAAGGAGACAGAGACACCAGAGAGGCTCCTGTAAATGCCCCAAAGGGTTATAAATCTTTGCTCAGAGAGGAACTGAAAAAAGAACAGATGGACGTGCTGCTAGAAGTGACCATGGGAATAGCCATGTGAGCAGAGACCAAGAAAATGAAGGAACCTGAGGGACCTGGGAAATATTATCAAGGAAGATATTAAGAAAAAAGGGCTTCAAAAGCAGACTGTTTGAACTGTTATGGAGAAACAGGCCAAAGATGCAGGGAATATTGACAAAGAGGCAGCATCAGTAAAGGAGCCCTGAGCCCATGTCCCACCTCTTGCCATACCTTTCCACTGCTATTCTATAGCTTAGGGGAGAGCCTGTATTTGGGGGAGGCCAGTCCATGAACCAGAGCAACCCACAGAATTAGCCCTACTCAATACAGTCTCCTAAAAATATCACAGCCCACCATCAGAAGAGAATGGGCGTCTGATAATCAGAGGTGACAGAGTCCTTTAAGAAGATTCTTTCTGTTGTACTATTTGCAGTCATGCACTTTAAACCTTAGTGCTTTGTGTAAAATTTTGCCTTCTCCCAATGTGACAGAAATTGCTTATACATTTTGTTCGGGATTGCCCTGCACCTTTTTGTTACCTGAAGAAATCACTGCAAAAAGAAGTAATTAATCTGATCTTGATCAATATTGTGCAGGACACAACAATGGCATGTGCAGAGAATACTATCTGCTCTTTGCAGGCATCTTGCAAAGGTGTGCACCTGGATTATCTTCTGCCTTGCAGCAGGGTAGATTCTTAAAACATGACAGCTGCAGGCATATACATTGCTCAGACATCCTATTAACGCCTGTAATTTTCTGTAGAGTACAGAAGTGCCAGTTTTCCCATTTTGAGGCAGAGGACTCAACCCCACAGGCAGCTCTGCATGCGGAGTGAGTGGCACAGCTCCTGCCTGGAAGCTGCCCTGCCTGCTCACCAGCTCTGCCTGCGCCTGCATCTCTGCATGTGCTGCTGCAGCCTGCGAGCGTGGGCTGACCAGTCCCATCTCCAGTGCGAATGCCCACAGCCGGCTTCAGTGGCATTGGTAAAACAAAAGGAAGCAAGACTGAATTTATGGAGAGGGTCTGCCACCGACTTAGGTGGAGAAAATGAGTAAGCAGCTTCTTAAACAAGTAGCTATAAATAAGTCAAGACAAAAGTTGTTAGTATTTGATATTTCAGCTTGGGAGACACAGAAAAATCCCATCCTCTCCATGCTGAAACATACTTAAGAGCTTTTTTAAACTGTAAATAGTAAATTCTTAATATGGGAACTGCACCCAATTTAAGCAACTCACAGTAATTCTGTGCTAGGCTTCCTGCTGTCCAGTTCAAACGAACTGATCACTGAGGCAAAAATGTTATTTTTATACACAGAGCCACACAAGCACCCTCCATGAATTATATAAAACAGTTCCTCCAAAAGGTTTGTACTACAAAATACAAAATTAACAATTAGCAGGTAACGAATAAATAAGAACTCATATGTGTTAATGGGATAATGCCCTTGAAAGGCAACAAAATTAAATGGTACATAACTAAATTGTGGAACGCACCATGTATCCGCCCCAGCCACCGACCCCGCTGGCAAGGGCTGCTCTGGACAATAGCTCAGGCTAATGGAGCCACGAGTTCACTGGGTTTGCCTTATCTGTCCCCCACACCACCTGGGCAGTGACTGCAGATGCTATTAGCGGCTGGTGCCTCCAGTCTCAGGCATGGAGACTTCCTAACGCTGTCCTTTGCTCTCTCAGGTTGCTCACGAAACCCTTGAGCTGATTGTGAGAAGAGGGAGCAGGCGCTGACCACCAGCAGAAGTACTGCTGCACATGAGATTGACTTTTGTAGAAAGATATTTTTCTGTCTGGTTGTCACAAAACTGCTCTCTGGAGATGCTGGAAGATGCATGTTTGTGAGGTGAACTCATTACCCCCAAGGCTGAGGAAAGCTTCCTGAGGGTAATGAGCCGCAATGCCTGATATGAAGTAGGTGTGCACACAAATTTGGCATTTACTTGCTATTCATGTGTTTGATTTTGAAATGAATTGAAAAAATGCACAAATATCAAATATGCTTGACAGCTAACACCACATAATGTTGGTCATTTCAAGTGTAGCCTGTTCCTTTGTAGCACCCGCTATTGCTGCCCAGTCATGTTATCCCCCACATATTCTTTCTTGATGCTGATTCCCTCCTTTAAGGCAAGTATGCATGTCCAAAAGCCTAGATCAGCAGGATGCTTTACATTTTGATATAGCCCTCCTTCAGCACCAGACAAGCAACACAGAAATAAGGGAACATTCTTCCCGACTGTGGAATCCTCAACAAACACCACATTATTTTACTTAGCTATGGTATGAATATCCTGCCTTACTTTCCAACTTGACAAGGCATAAGGGAATGAATTAAAAATATACTTATTCTGGATCATTTTTACCAACAGAGTGAAAGCTAAATCTGTCTGTGACTTGCCCACTTCTGCTAGTATGCTCCTGAAAAGCAGAATAGCTTTGAAAGACAGAACCCCCAGAGAGAGCCAGCAATCGTGGGATTCCCCTAAACCAGGGTCAAATCCCACACTCATCAACTCTGAGTAAAGTGGTTTCACTAAACCCAAATCAGGTATCTACAGCAATGCAGGTTTCCCATAAATGTCAAGACAAAGCCTTTTACTTTGATCTGACTGATGTTTTTTCGTTGACTGAGACCAGACAGGAACCAAACTGCAGTTCCCATGAATGCTGACCCAACATCTGCAAAGTTTGTGGCACAGATAGCCTTTATTTTGGTTAGACTGTCATGAATAGAGGAAATTACACATGCAAATGGGGATGTGATCCTCCTTATATTCACCCGTGTTGTTCTGATTTCAGGCACGTTTGGGCCCAAGTTTTCTGTGATGACCAGAACAGGGCAAACAGAATTTGCTACATATTTGACATATCTTCATTTGATAGCCTTACAAGCTAATTCTGCTATTTAGAACGCAGCAGATATTAGAAACACATACTAAATATCACATCGGATAGCACAATCAGACACACAGTAAGGTATAGAGTATTCATAAAGGATCAGAAGACAAAATGCTAGAATACCATCCATGTGCCAGTGGGCGGAACGCACTGAATGAAAGGGCAAATGTGACTAAGTCATTAGTATCATTTTATCAGTTTACAAATATCACTGCCAAATCAAAGCAACTATCTATTATTTGCCCAATAGCCACACGTTATTTTCCTTCATTACTCAACCTGCTTTAGTTTGATCCTATATAAGCTTAAAACTGTGGGGAAAAAATACAGCCTGTATGGAAAATTGCTGTGGGATTGCAAAAGACATAGAGCTTGCCAAAGAAAATGAACTCTAAAAACTGTTTTCTTTGTTTATGTGCTCTCTCCAGGCCCTCTTGTTTATGTAAGGGCTCAATATATGATCAAGTTACCTTGCGTCAGCCAGTCTGTGGTAATTGTCTGTGTGTGCACTTTTGGCCCACAGCGAACGCAAGAAAACTTAACTTAGTTTAAGCCCCTTTCACTGCAGCAAACCTAACACAACTTACCTTACTTTCCCTGTAGGGTGGGACCGTGCACCTAACTCACACACAAGTGATATGCTATGTCCCATGAGCCTTAAGCTGTGCCTGAGACCCAGGATTATGAAAGGTACCCTAAAAGGCATCCGGGACAACTTGTCTTTTTTCTGCAAGTATATTGCACAGGCACACAAATGAAGGACTTACCTGCCATGCCTCAACCTTCTTAATGTCCGCACAGGATCCGTTAGTGAAGAGTCCTTTCCCAGGGGTACAGGTATATATATCCTGCAAGGCATGGGCAATAGAATATACTGCCAAATACACATTATAGGATATCCGCAAGTGTGTGTAGTCCATGTACGGTGTCTCCACACTGGTGATGTTCTCATCCCCTGTGCATGGAGGTCGGAAGGCAGCCGTTCCATTTCCAGCTCCCAGTCCGTCTTCATGGCCCTTGTGGAAGGAAGTTGAAGCTGGAGAATTTTTGGACCCATCTGGGAGATAGCAGTTAAATGTCTCCTCCCAAAACTCCTTGGCAAAGCCATTGTTGGTGGACTTCTTGGGATGCACCTTCTGCAGGAACTCACGAAAGCCTGGGATCTGTCCTGCCTTCAGTGCAAACCCGATGGTGCTGCCAATGACACGGAAGAACTCCGGCATGGCTATCAGGGAAGAGCTGGCCCAGGCCTCGCTCGCCAGCCAGATCTTACCGGTGATGTTTCGCCTGACAATCTCTTTGATGAGAGGCTCCAGGTCTGGGCCACTGGAGAACACAACAATCACCCTTGCTGTGGAGTTCTGGATGACCTCCACTACCTGCTGGATCTCCTCTTCGTCCGAGTACTGGGAGATGAGTTCGCTAAAATCAATGCAGATATCTCTCTCCTCTGCCTCCTCCCTAAACTTTTCAATCCCTGGCCGGCCATAGTCATCGTCGGCTGCAATTGTTCCCACCCAGTTCCAGCGAAAGTACTCAATGATGTCTGCCATCGCCGTAGCCTGATGCTCATCATTGGGGATTGTGCGGAGGAAAGACTTAAACTGGTTCTTGTTGCTCAAGAGACGACTGGATGAGGCATAGCTGACCTGTGAGAGCACAGTAAACAAGCAAAACACACCATGAAGTGAACTGCCTGTGAATAAATTGCCTACATTTATCTAGCATCACTGTCAACCTGTGTAACCTCGGATGGGATGAAAAGAGAGCTGGCAGCCACGTACTCTTAGCCTGTGGTTGCACATGATCCACTCTGAGAGTCTGTATGTTCCTGTAGCTGTGGCTGTTTTACAGAGGCAAACATACAGGAGCAGCTGCTCGGACCAGAGAGGCTGCAGCAAGCTCACGTCCACCTGTAAGGTCAAGGATTTGAGGGAGAGAGACACTGATGCTAGCTTGGAGGAATGGCAGAGGGGTGAGCCATGGGTGGCCTACACGCACCCTGCTGTACTTCCTGCCAAATCCAGAAACAAGAAGAATGTATCTTTTAGATAAACGAGGGCAATGCACGTAATTCAGACAAAATGCAGGCTTCCTCTGTCCTGAACGAGACATGAGACGGCAGGCTGGTATTGCCATCTGGAACCTACCTCTGTCTGTCTCTCCTTGCCTCTCACCTCTGTCCCCACCCTTAAACAGGCTCCATCAGGCACCATATGTGTGTTATATACAATCCCTGCCAGCTGAATTAAGAATGTGATGTATATCAGTTGCCTTGACCCTGTGGAGTGTTATGGTAATGCTGGTCAGTACTACCTTAGCACTATTTCTTGATTGCTGGCCAGAATCAGCAAAGAAGCAAGTAGGCATTCCACGTTCCATGAGCCACCATGTTCTACAGTTAAAATGGGATTTTATTTCCTTTTCTAAGGCTATCAAGAATTTTTTTTTCCTAATCAGAACAAGTGCCATACGCTTTTAAGATATAATTTGGATTTTCTACAAGTAGGAAGAAAATCATAAAACCTAGAAGAGAACAGTTTAAAGATCTGGAGAACTTTTATAAGTCACTTATCTTTGCATTTTGAGATTGGTATCTGAACTCTTTAGGACTGACTCTCATTTTGTACAAAGTGGAAATTTACAGAAAACCTTCTCTCCTCCTTAAACTCTGGCATTTAATGTTTCTGCAAGAAGAAAGAAAAGGAGGTCTGCTAGTGCAGTTTGAAGGGCCACAGGAGCAAATCATTTCACAGAGCTATACTCTCCCCTGGACAGGCTCCTGCCCAGTGCTACTCTTATCTCCTACAACCTATTGCCAGGAGGTCCAGGCAAAGTACCCCGCTCCCACATGGGCTGTAAGGGTACACTGAGGTGAGATACTGAGAAACAGAACAGAAGTCATAACATTTTCAGTTTCTATGTCAGCCAAATGAGTAATGAGCCTTACATTAATTGTAAAATATACCTCCAACTTCCACTGAAATGCCAGGTCTATTAAGCATGGATTTTCTAGTGGCCTTGCTTTAAATGGTAACGATAATGTATATTCTAATGCTGCCCAACAACTCCCAGTTTAAAAGCATGCTTTCATTTGTCATACTTCAACCACCTGGCTGAGGTTTTGTTCCAGAACTGAACCTCCTGACATCTACCTGTTTCTGCAACCTCTAGATAAGACTACTGCTTTGTAGCACAAATGCCATTTCTTGTTCAAAGAGAAAGTCTGAGAACTGCAAACATCTCTGAAGTTCAGTCCAACCCACCAATGCTTCTCGGCTGCCCTTGTTCACCTGGTAATATGATGCATAAATCAGCAATACCCCTTAAAATGCTATCATGGTGTTTATTACACACCACCTTCCAATGCTACTCCAGGCAATACCTAGATAGCACATACTGCTCTTAGCTTAAACCATTCTTGCCCTGCTCAGAGACCAAATGTCCATTTTTTCAGACTCCTGTGGGGGAGTCAGGCTGATAACATTAAACAGACAAGATATATTACTGTGCACCAGGCAGTCAAGAATCCTTCCTTCTTCATTAGTGGTGCAGATGGGAATTGGAGCCCTGGCTGAAGTAAAGAAATATCCTCTCAGGACAGACTGAGAGTGCAGTGTGACACAATCTTGTTACAAGGACTCTTGTGAGCTCTGGCACCTGTATTCATTTTAGAAGAGGAATTGAAAATGTTAGGCTATACAAGGCAACACAGAAATGGATAAGGCCAAGCGCTTTTTCCAAAGTTATCATCAGTGTGGAAATCTAAAATCAAGAGCAACAACATTAAGTTATAATATGCCAGCCTCATACTTTCCTTAGGGTCTTGGCAGAGCAACAAGCTTGTAAAACAAAAGGATGGGACCATGGATGCTGGTACTGGCCCCACTAGAGTCAGCAGACAGCAAGAAGAATGCTGCGACACAGGAGCTGGCACAACTACACCACCACACAGAAGACCCCCAGGACAAGGAGGGGGGCATATCCACATGCTTTCACAAACCTTGTTCTGGAGGCCCTAGGGCAAAAGAAAGGCAGGTCAGCCCAGAAGAAACCTTCACAGCACCTGATCAGCACAAGCAACAACTTTACAGATCACCTACTTGAATGATCAGAGATGCTGAGAGACCTAAGAATAGCTGGCAATTGACTGAGCTCTGCCTTAAGTGGGCTCTGTGGGAGTTGGGAATGACGAGACAGTGACCGTGGTGAAGTAACATCACAACTAACCTGTCGAGGCTGGTAATTGCCAATGACTGACCTAAAATACCCGTGTTCACAGACTAAACCACTCTAGAGGACTCTAGTCCTCCCAGACTAAGTTGCTGTTGGCTGAATGTTGTTACTCACTGCTTGGTAACCTTTGTGCTTGGGGATTGCAAATTGCTAGCAAGACATATTTCTACCATAAGACACCCCCCACACTTTGTATTATTTCTCTCCTTGAGGTCCTATTGGAAATGGCAAAGATTAAACAATTGTTGTTTAATCTCTGCAGAGCAGAGTGGCAGGCCGCTTCTGTAACCTAAACAAGAGAGGTGAAGGCATACCTGAGGTATATAAAAGAGTCCCAGCAGATTGGCCACAGCAGTAGAGATGCCAGAGCCGGTTGCTCCCACGACTGCAATGGTGGAAGGGATATGTTCTGAGCAGTTGCAGAATTCATCCAGGTTCAGGGAGTCTATCTTGTTCTGGGCCACAAAACTCAGTGTGGCCTCCAGGGCTTTAGAGACTGTATTGCAAGTGTCAAATATCCTGTATCCCAGGGTCATGTTGGGAAGGAGAGTTGGGCTACTGTTTATTTCTTCTATGGCAAAGATCATAGCCTGGAGCCAGCGGAAGCCTCGGAAATTATACCTGGGAGAGCAAAAATAAAAATAAAATAGAGTGAGAAGGAGGGAAACAGAGGAGAGGAGACCAGGATTGAGACAGGGTGAAGAATTCCAGATACAAAAGGCAAAAGCAACTTATGCTATTTCTTGCATCCTAATAAATTTGAAAAGTTTTGCTTTTGTCTTCAGTGGTTACAGATGAGGTATGCATATGCTACAAGCTTTTGTTCTGGTTTTCAACTGTTCAGTTTGGGAGCTCACTTCAGAGGTTGTGAGGATGAGATGAACTTTTCTAAGTCCCCTAAAGTCTGGGGAAGTTGAAAGAGAGCATGCCTGGGGTGTTGGCTCTGGCCTGTCCCTTCTGCTCAGGACCTTAAACCTGGATCTCATGATTCCTGAGCAAACGCTCTGACACAAAGCTACACCTACCAGGTTTGCTTCCAGGCTCCTCTGACATGTTTCTGAATGCAGATGGCAGTGTCTGCTAAGCCTGATGCTGCCAGGGACTTGGGCTCAGGGATACTCGGTCTGTCAGCTCCTCATGGCTTTAAGCAGGCAGAGCAAGCTGAGACACAGCACTGGCGTGCTGCTGGATGCACAGGTGCCTGGGAGCTCTGCTCAGCGAAATTTGGCCTCACATCACACGCTTCACATTGTGAGAGAAAGCAAGTCAACCTGTTTGTGCCAGAGAACAGAGGTATGCTATAAATGCAAATCCTAGCGTAACTTGCTAACTTGTTAATTAGATACTTCAGTGCTTTCATTGAAGGAATAACTTTTCTCATTATTATAGTGCTCTCATACAGTTGCTTTAGACATGAGCTTCAGAAGGTGCCATCAGAGCTGGCCTGTGACATTGAAACTGTGAAATTGAAGCCTCCTCTGTTCTCTAAAAAGGAGAAGCTGAGTCTTTTGACCATCTCTCAGCTGTGCATGGAGCTAACCCAGAGCTGGGGAGTGGTGTGGCAAGTGTGCTGCAGGACCTGGGAGGCCCTGTTTAGAGCATCGCATGGGCTGGCAGTGAAAGAAGCTGATGCAGTGTGAGTGACTACTCATACAAAAAGGAGAGAAGCTTCTACATGGAAATGAGCAGAAAGAAAGTAGCTTTGATACACCTTATTCTCAAGTTTTACTTACTGTGTTTTCTCCTGTAAAGTTGCACAAGCAACCAGTTTTGTGCTTGTGAAGCTGCTGTGTTTTAGGGTAATTCAGCTGGAATGCCAGAATCTTTCATGAACTGAAACCTGCCCTTCCTTGTAATGCACTATGGGTCAGGATAGCAGTTAGTTTGCAATTTTGTGTTGAGCTGCAGCTGAAAACAGGTAAGTGTCAAAGCAGTTATGCTTGAGATCCATTGGGAAAACTGACGGGCCCCAGAACTGGAAAAGCCTGGGGAAATAGCCTGCCCATGAATAGATTCTATATGAAATGGTAAATTTTAGGTTTCACATGAGTGCCATTTTGAAATGCTTTGCGAGATTTTTCCATTATCAAGGTGAAGTTTTCTACTGATAAGCTGCATGAAATCACGATCTTTCAATCTCTGAGATGTATGACCTGAACAGTTTTTAATTGCTGGATTAAAATAATTGCCTCTAAAGTTGATGTTAGCTATGTCTGACTTCTTCAAAGCTAAATGAACACAACCACATTACTTCCATTCCAGGAGTTTTATCTGATTCATCTGGGATCAGAATGTCTAAAGATATTACATCTAAAGTTTATCTTTCAGTCTTAAAAACTTCATTTATTCAACTTGATTTCACCTGCTCCAGACATCTTTGGCCAACTTCCAAATGAGGTTCTGCTCTGAGGTTGTACCTCAAAGACCAGACAGCATGGTTTCAATTCAGATCTCTTCAAGTCAAAAAGTTTAAGGCCAATAAACAGCCTTAGTTATAACTTATGACCAAAGGGACAGCTAGCTTTTTTAAGATAATTCTTTAGAAAATGGACACCCTTTAGAACACAGCAGTGTGTGTTATCATTAGAAGTAATTTGGTCATTTAGATTATTTTTTGCTCTAGTTGCAACCATTAAGGAACGAGATGCCAGGGAAGAGCTGACATATGCTCCTGATGTTTATTTACAGCATGAAGCCTGTACTTCAGGTACTTGAGTTTGCATTGGTTTTATTTTGGAGGGGAAAGGAGGGTAGGGGGTGTTTTCTGGGAGCTAGACTCCAAAATGTCTTTGAAATGCTCTTGATAATTTACCTCAAACTAGCCTGGGCAGGAGACCTGCAGTTCTCTTCAGTTGCACCTCTGCTGATAGCAGCATCAGCAGATCAGGAGAAGAGGATCAGATGGGATGGAGACAAACAGACCTTGCTCTGTCTTCTCTAACACCTGATAGAACTTCAGACAAGGTCTCATACAGTGTTGTATCAGTACTGTAACATGGATATGGACAGATGAAAGCAGTGCCACTAAACTGGTCTAAATGAAGCAAGATTTCATGATTCCTCCAATCCCTGTGAATGGAAATTGTGTGGATAAATTCTCTCCCATTGTACTGTAAGACCCCAGCAAGGAGCTGCAGATAGGTTCCTCTAGGCTTGGTGTGTACATGAGTGATGGGTAAGAGCAGCCTTTGAACCTGGCAGCAGGTTATGCTGATCCAGCTGACCTCCTGTGCTATGCTGCTGCTGTGACTAATATGACTAGTCACTGGAACGCTCTGTCAACCATGCAGAAATTTGATCGGTAATTTCCATGAAGAAACTGCAAAGGATTTGCTAACAGAAGCAAACTTTTCATTAGATTTCCAGAATCTTTAAATAGCCACTGATATTTTCTTGGTGGAAAATAAGCAACCTCCAAAACTTATTTTCTGCTGCATTACTTTACAGGTATGTTGGCATAGTCTTGTATTTTAACATTTCTGAGATGTGGTGCTATGAAAAGTGGCCCTTAAACTCTAAATGAGAGTTTAATGTAAATAATTCAGTGCCCAAAGGTGTAGATAGGAATTTTTATTTACACTTGGTTCTTTAAAGGTTTCCTTTCTGATGCCTGTTCTCCCACCTGCCAGAGTATGCAACCCACTGATCTTCCTACTCCCAGGCAGGAGCACAAACAGGGAAAGATAAATCAGAAACAATTCCTCCACAAATCCTCAGTTTAGTTGTCATGTCTGCAGGGGATGGATTATCTTTGCAGCAGCCCAGTTTGCTAGATAGTAAACTCGCAAGATCTCACTGATTCCCGCCAGTTTCTTTCTAGTTGGTAGAAATGTGTCTGTCAAGGGGTGCTCAGGATGGCTTAAATGTCTCAGTCAATGTTACAAAGCAAGGGTATATAAATTAAGGGACACAAGCTCACGGCATGGTTTAAGCTCCCTGTAGCTCCATCCCCTGTTTGTTTGCTTGTTTGTTTGTCTGGTTTGGTTTGAACAGCTCTTACTGTCTGGATCCAGCAGGGAAATTAGTCCTGATCCCTGTTGGTCTCCATAAAGGAGTAATTCACAGCCTCATGTGAATTCATGACCTTCATTTATCAACACTTGCAAGGCACTAAACTAAAAGCAATAGAATATGAAGGAAAAGGAGAAAGTAATGTGAAAGCTCTAAATACAGCTTTCACTTCCCCCCCCATATCTGACAGGTACTTTTATTCAAGAATGGTTACAAATCCTACATATGGCTCTTGGCTCACATTAGTACTCCTCTTTCTCTAGTGGTTGTATGCACATAGTAATTTCTCTGTCCTCTCTAGATTTCCAGTACATTAATTACATGTTATTGCTGCTACTACTACTGCTATTACTAAGCTATGCAAAGGGGAGACCTTCAGTTGTTTGTTAGATTCCTGCAGTCAGTAGGTATAATGAGTTGCTTACTACTCTTACAAGCTAGGACTGTGGGTAAGGGGAATTTTGCAGACCAAAGAAAATTAAAAAATTATAATTCAGAAGGTGGATGGAAGAGAAAGAGGAAAAGGAAATAATTTGGTCTTAGGGAGGAAATTCTAAATATCACGCTATGCATTCAGTTCTGCAGTGGGGTTAGCAAATACATCCACAAAGGGTAGAATTAAAATTCTCTGTTCTCTCAGATGGGCAGACAGACTCAGTGAGCTAAAGCGTTGCAGAGCTATGCTCTGTGAAGTCCTGCACTATGACATGGGAATGATGTCTCACCACAATTTCACAGCATGAAGGCTATGTGTCACAGTGTGGGACCTTGGCTATATTGCTGATCAGAACACAGGAAATAGGCATTAAAAATGATGACCTAGTGACACTATATTGGCAACACTGTCAGCTCAGTAAAGATATATCTTCACTGCAGTTTATTACAGTAAGGAATATATAGGTATAGCCCACCTGTGCAATAATGCTAACAATAACACTAACGATACCACCACCACTACTGTTAATCTACATGAAATCAAGTAAGGACAGAGAAATCAGGTTATGAATAGGCCTCTGTAGGTGCTGACAGGGAATGGGGGTCAGGGATTGCTTGTGCTGTGCTCAGCCTCTGCCTCCACTGCACACATCAGATATGCATCAGCAAATGTTATATGGAAAGTTGCTGCAACAGCAGCTGAGGCGTACAAAGACAGAAGGTGTATTTATATCAAATGCGGGATACTTGATTGCTTAAAAAATAAACAGGAAACAAAATTGCTCCCACTTTTGTACTCCTATCTGACATTTGGTGTGGTGAAATCATGCATAAGTTTTCACTTTGGACTCTACAACTCAGTGCTTAAAGCGTGAAGATGCATTTTCAGTAGAAACAGCACAAAAAGAACGGAGACCAGATCATTACTGTTCCTTTTTCCTTTCACTGCTGAGTTATGCCTATAGTTTTCCAAATAATCATGTGCAAGGTATGCACAGTAGGTTCAGGCCAGTACATACGCTGAGCTGGGGAGAAATGTGGCATGCCACAAGAGTATGAAGAGCATGAAAACTGAAAAACTAGAGAGAAAACTGTCCTACCCATTTTGAGAAGCCCTGTTTGGGAGCACAGGTATGGCACTGAACACAGCTAAACGTGTGGGAAAATGTCCCAACAGCACAGATCAGGCTGAACAGTCCTCAAAAGAAAGAAAAGCCACATTGTCTTAAATTGTTCGATATTGAACTCCAGAAGACACCAGGGCAAACCACCCACAGGGTTTCAGTGGGACCCTTACGCCTTCTCTTGGTTTCAAAGCAAGGAGCTTTTCATATGGTCTAATGACTTGCTGCTGCTGCCTAATGGAGGAGAGTATGAGGAAAGACAGATGCTCATACTCCTAGAGTGACCTGGGTCTAATTTTCTTATGTGACCTGAGACACATTTTCCTATGTAATAAAGAGATTAAAAGCTGTACACAGCCACCTAAAAAGGGGACAGGTATAAAACTGATTAGCCTCAGCTTTGAAAAGATACAGCAGTGCTGGAGAAGGCTCAGAGAAGGGCAACAAAGGCATTCAAAGGTATGGGAGAGATTTAGCACCTTTGGTTTGACCAGGTACAGCCACACTTATGCTCCTTTAGCAGATTTCCCACCTTACAGGACTTTTTGACACCAGAAGATTAGGGAGATTTTACTTCGGGAAGAAACTGGGGCCTATCTCCCTGCCCCCCCCCCCCCCCCCCCAAAAAAAAATGAGTTCAATCATTCCAGACTAGCCAAGGAAACTCAAATGTGGTATGAAAGACTGTAGCTCATGACTTGAAGAATATATTGGGCTCTTACAGTCAGCATGCACAACCCTGCCACAGGCTACTACCTAATCATGGAGTCCAAAACCAAAAAGGACAACCATGGGTGTGTTGAGAGATCTCTGTACAAGTCCAGCCAGAGGAATTTTCTGACCTAAATACTGCTTAAAATAGAAAACCCTTTCAGGAAAAATATCTGCTCTCAATTTAACATGTACCAATAACAAGGAATACACATAAACTGTCCCATGGATTAATTATCTTCATCATTAAAATCTGATGACGAGTCTCAAAACGTCTTCTCAACCCAATTGCTTCTGAATGAAACCTTTCCTGGAAATGGACGTTTGCTGGTAAAGATGTGTGCAATGAAGGAAATTCCAGTCATCTCTAGTCCAGTTATCCCCTTGTTCCTATCGTAGTTGGTACCACCTCTGCAGCTAGATCTCTGACCTTCATTAAGTATTCTCTCTATTTGCATCATGCTATCAACTCACAATTTATCCAGTTCCTTGAGGGAGTGCAGCAAAGTGCCACAAATGCCTGCTCCTTTAGTCAACTCCTTTCTTTTGCACCCACAGCTTCTTGGTGCAGGAGTAAGAGGAACACAGATTTTACCCAGGCAAATTTCAGGTGTAGGGTGTCTTTTAGCAGACCAAATGCCACCCAGAAGGATCTCCCACTGTGTCCTTAAAACAGCTGGTTTGGCTTTTCAGGATTTGCCTGTTGCTGGCAGTGCTACCTCATTAACAAATATTTCGGCAACCACATACTTGTACTCAGGGGGGAACATTCTCCTGTGACCCGTTCTAATAATGCGACCATGTCAAGACAGTCACTGAGGCAGACCCAGTGCTGACAGACATGAAAGCTATGTTCAGTTTGCAAATATCTGCACTGTCCTGCCTGCCACCTAGAGCAGGTGAAGAAGACAGTGGAGCTGAAAACATCCATCGCCTTTCAGCATTCCACTTTTAAAATGCTGCATCTGGGAGACAAAAGATGCTGAGAATCTGGCAGAGCTTCTTGCTCCATGAAATAGATATTCCACATACATTTAGTTCATGACTTTCTTGTGCATACACAGAAGAAGTCAAAAGAACCCCTGCTTAATTACACTTCTTTCTGTGTGCTCCCTATGAGAGCATCTGGGGATGATCTCATAACCGAGATGGATGTGTCTTGCTCAGTGTCTTAGTGGGAAACCACACCTGAAATCTGTAAGCATAGCAGGAATGCTGTCAGCCATTCTTCATTGCCATCTGCAACAAAACTGTACTAGATCCCCAGTCTAGCATGAGAGGTCCAAATAATTCCAGATACACAATTTTTCACATGTGATTACAGAAGAGGTCCCATAACGCTGAAGTGTTTTCCCATGCGTGGTCATGAAAAAATTCCACATCAATTTCTTAGATTTTGTTTATATGATGTTTCAGTTGCAATCAGTTTCTGTCACACTTTCCACTTGTTATGTGTATTATGTGCAGGGTTGTAAGCTTAAAAATTCCTCATGTTTCATCATAAAAATGGCTACACTTCAATAATAAGAGAATTTGTTTTCATGTGCATTTCTCCCTCCAGGGTTAACTGCCAAATACTTAAGACAAAACCTATATCCACTGTTCACATAGAAGAAAAGGACTTTGGGTGAGGAAAGCCTGGGTAAAGAGTTCAAGTCTGGGACTTCGTAAAGGTCCTAAAGATATTACGTGTTCAGTGGGATTTTTCAAAAGCAGTGACCTATCTCACTTTCACCTATTCACTTGTTTAGGCAACTAAACAGTTTGTAAAGTCTCAGAAGATGAGAGGCAGAACTGGAAAAAAAACCCCAAATTTGATTTCTAAGCTATTTTGGTATGCATGACTGTAATCAAATGAACTTAAGGGCACTATGGGTTCTTTTCTGTCCTTCTGCTAGGAAAGCTGATTTCAGATACTATTCAAATGTCCACTGTGAATGGCCAGGTAGATCAGTATATTCATGTTTTGGCAGCTTTGGGTAATACCAAGATTGCCCTCTTTCACTGTCGAAATATTATTTTTGTTACTGTTTAACATAGGCACCTCCTGTCTTTACACACTTGTTTTTTCTATTATTTACACCATAACTTTCCATTGCCTCTACAGGCATCAGATCACAGACCGTATTTACACAATGTATAGCATGTCACCTAAAGTCGAGAAAGGTCAAGACTTCCCCACCAAAACATTTTATTTTCCTTTTTTGTGGCTTACCTTATACACTCCACAGATTCTGGTCTTGATTTTAGATCCTGGTCTTTAGCAGCCACTCCAAAATGAATGGGGAACAATCCTCCAAGAATAATGTCTCCCTTCTTCTGTGCCCGTTGGTTTGGCCCATAGGCAGCAGTGTTCCAGGTAAATAGCAAAAGAATCAAGCAGCAGCTATATAAAGTCATTGTTCCTCTTTTCACCAGGGGGTTATAGGATGCAAATTTGGAAAAGATGATGTAATAAAGCAGATGTCGTAATATGTAAGATTTTCCTTTCCTTAATACAACACAGAGAGGATTTCGGACACATGTCTGCATGGAGATAAGCAACAAGGTGGGAGCCACAGTGCTGGTGTTTCTCCCTCTGTCTTCCCCATTGCAAAAAAACAATTCAGCAGTCCTTCCTTCTTCATAACCAAAGCATTACGGAGAGCCCATCTCTGAGAACTGTAAAAGAAAGACATGAAAAGTGATCCCAGCTACACACCAGGGCCCCATGCTGCCACGGTGGTTCTGCTTTGTCAAATCAACCCCTCAGTATGGCCCCGAGGCTATGCCCACTCAACAACCCACCCAGGGCACATACCAGCCTTGACAGAGTAGGCCAGGCACCCCGGTGATGCCACCCACACCTCCTCAAACAAGTGTCAGATGCCTAATTCTCTATCACATGTAAGGTGCGTTACTAAATATTCCTATGGTTCTTCATGACTCTGGTCACAGGAGACCCTGTAAAACTTGTGATCAGACCTCCATGAACAGAGAGTATGCTGTGAGAGATTTGGATGGGCAAGTGGGGAATAAAGAAGCATCAAATGCTGTAAGAATCAAAGCTTTCTCTTAAGCAAATAACTATGATAATCTTGCGGTGTTGGTCCATCCCCTCCTTTCCCTTGATCGTTCTTAACTCTCTGGTTTGAACTTATCCTTGCTAAAAATGAAACAAGGTCACAAGAAAGACTTCTTTCACATTGAAAGTGAGGATGACTTCCAGGGAAGCATTTGAAATCAAGATACTTCTCTGTAATGAATCATGAAGGCTTGAAACGTTCAGTGATCATGTCATTGCAAGCTTAGCTATAGAGCTTTGAAGCCTCCATCCTGGGGATGAGAAATATTGCAGCTTCTCTGTGCTCAATGCATTTTCCCTGCAGCACATCTACAGGCCTGCCAAATGAAGAACTAACTTAATTATGGCATATGAAAATGGCTATAGCTATGGGGGAGGAGGTAGCACAAAAAAATCACAATAAACAGCTCTTCAGCCTGTTTGGAACAGGTCTTAAAGCTAGTAGTAAAAATCTGAAGTTAGTCAAATTCAGAATAAAAGGTAGGCATAGGTTGATAATCCTGATGACAGTTAATTTCTGAAGCAAGCCATCAAGAGTTTTCAAGTGCTGAGAACCTTTTTATGAGGATGACTTATTATGCACTAAACATACCTAGGCAGATTTGACCTCTGCCTAGGTCAAAAAAAGGAACTACTGCAGGGAAACACTGTGATCATGGGGGTTCTTCTAGTAGTCAGCCTTAATGATTATGCGTGCTGTATGACCACCAAGCATTTGGAAATATTTCATACATTTTTGTTAAAATGAAGGTCCAGATGCAGCAGTCAATGGGAGAAGAGAGATAAAGCTCACATCATTCTCATGCCCCTGCGGTCAACAGACAGCTGGGTAGACGCTTCACTTCTCTGTGGCGGGTCCACTCTAAACTATTCTTTGATCCTGGCTTGAACAAGCGCATTTTTATTGGCAAGGGCAATCAAATCTTTGGCTAGAGATCAAAATATGTCTAGGCAAACAATCTTCTACCAGGAAATGTGGAGTCACATGGAAAGATTTTGTAGGAACCTACTGGTTTTCATATGAAAAAATATGTATTTCATGTTTGTAGCATCCAAGTGACTCAATCTAAAGTCAGAAACTCCCATTTTTGTCAAACTTGACTGCTAGTTCCCTACCCCTGAATGGGGATTTCAACACCATCCTCAAAATCTGAAACATGGACATGAAATGTCCAGCTGCTGCTGACACTGGCAGTCAGAAAACACTTTGGGATGTTCCTCTGGCAAGCCACTGGAGTTATGTCACACTGCTCTAGCCAGGATGCAATATCGTCTATCCCTTGTGAGCACGTTGTCTCAACATCTGACTGGTACCTTTTACTGAGGAGCCTCTGGTATTGGCATGTGGCCCTTTGACAGCAGGATGACAGAATTTTAACCAGAGCCAGGATTAGGAAGTGACAGAGCAGTGCAACAAGGGAGTGTCCCCAGGTTTTTGGGTTCTCATTTTTCCTGGTAGATGGATGGTGGTTCTTGCTTCTTCAGTGCCCAACAGAATAAGAAACTTGCCAAGTTTCAGCTAGGGAAAGGTTATCTTCCTCCCACCACTCACGGATTCAGAAAAGATATGAAAAAGTGTATCAGACATTTTTTAGACTGATGTTCTCTCTCTCCACCTGGCTGAGGTTAAGTCTGCCAGGTCCTATAGGATGAACTACTGAAAGTCAAACAATCATTGCAGTCAGCTGCAGACACTTTCCATTCTGTCCTGTTTCACAAAGTCCTCCTGCTATCTGATGCCCCATAGAAATATCTACAATCATCTACAGAATGGGTGTCTGGTCTTGTGGCAGGAAGAAAGACATGGACTGCCAGCTGCAGAAGAGAGCTTTACACCATGACCCGCTGCCTCGACACATAGCTAGCCTTCCTCTACATACAGCCAGACAGATGGTGAATGTGCAGCAAGTCAAGTATAGCATGCATGCTGTCTACATCTGCTCACAGCCCACTCCCTGCCCCAGTGTGAGGACCAGCTAGGAAAGTTTCCACCCCCATGGAGAACCTTAGCCAGAGCATCCCTGCCACTTCTCTGCCTGTCCTTTTTCCCAAGCACTGCTCAGATCAGGCAGCAAGGACACACGTAGTCAAACTGTTCTACTATTGTCAGTCTATTCCTTGCTGCCATCTTCCCAAGGGCATCCTCCCAACACTGGGTGAACTGATAGCATGGGCTCCCTGAGAAGAAGAGGGGTCTGCTCCCCAGTTGAACCGCTTCACCTGTTTTGCAGTCTGCTCTTCAACCTCATCCAAAGGTGGGTAGGGCCCTCATGAATTGCTCTGGGGCCTGCAAACAGTCTGTGAGAGACTGGAGCTGACAAGTGAGGTCTGTCACATGAACTCTGGTCCAGCTGGTCCCAGTGTGAGTGACACATCCCAGTGGAGCAGGGTGCTCTGCCTTTGGTGCAGCTGATTGCACTTGCCTCCTTACCTGCTTCACTGATCTATCTCAGTAGATACATCTCCTGCTTAACCACCATTTCTGTCTGGCACAGGCATGAAAAGCTATGCTGAGAGCTTCTGTTCTTAGAAGCAACTATGAGCTGAACAAAATATTTTTACACTCATTTTGATTAGATTCTGTGCGTGTTCCAGAATGAGCAGTCACAAGAAAATCAATAACAACAGGCTAAAATTGGGTCCTCTTCTGGACGATTCGGTAAGAAACAGCAGCCAAAAAGTAAGTAAAATACTCTCCTGGGTAACAAAATGAGATTAAAAACTGGGAAGTAATGCGGCAGTATCATTAAGTCAATTTAAATACGCTTGCAGATAGTGCTGGTTCAGACACACCTGTCCCAGTGTAGCATATAGCACATATGAAAGCAGCTCAGAAAGCCAGCAAAAATTTGTGTGTCAAGGAGTCACTTCATGGTTAGAAAGGTTGGCACTGTTTAAATTAAGAGAGTATATGAAGGAAAGGGAAGAGCAGAAAAGATCTGAAAGGATAAACAGTACATGGAGCTTGATGTGACAGGCAAGAGCTCATGGCTGACACTTGAGGGCAAGGGGAAAGAAAAGCAACCTGGAGCTTTGGAGTATACCAACTATAGCTGAGAAACCAAGTACCTCAAACTCATTTAATAGGAGACACAGGTCTCCCAGCTGCTTTCAAGTGCTCTCCACATCTGACGTTGAATATATTTGAAGATACTGATTTCCTGATGAACAGTTATTAGCTTACTGCCAGTACCCCAAGATAATACCCTCTCGTATCATCTTTTGTTGTGGCAAATCTTCCTTCAGTTCTCTTTTCTTTAATTGGATTAAGATTATGAGCCTCTTCCTTATTAAAGGAAAGCATTATGCAGCCAAAGATTGAATTACCTGCTAATGCATGCCTGAAGACATAAAACTTAGCAAAATATAGGTGGAAATTGTACTACTAATAGAACAAATTAGTGTGGTCTTGCAGTTTTCAGCTAATAAATTAAAAAGATTAGATTATCAAGCAACTGAATTAAGAAGGAAGCTAGGAATCCATTGCTATTTTTTTCCCTTGCAAATATTTCTACATTTAAAACATTATTTAGTATTAGTGCATAAATTCTTTGATTATAAGTTCTTCAGTGCAGAGCACGTTTTCTCTGTACATATATTCAGCAAATACAATTCCATCAGATTTCCTTTGCAAGAAAAATATAAAAAATAAGTATTGTCATTTCCAATTTTTTTAACACAGCCCTATTTTTAATCCCCCTCCCCTTTTTTAAAATATTCTTTATTTTTTTTTTCCACTCTGTTTTGTAACTATCAGACATTTTGATTTTGAACTTTCTTGGAACTGGAAGTAAAGTAGCAGCTATCTCACCTAAGCTTCAGTGGAGGAACTTAAAGTGGTTCCAGGAACAGGAGGAGACATCAGGACACTATTGTCATGGCAGAAACAGTACCTGAGGGGGGAGACATGGTACCCGGGGTACAGTCATGGGTATTTGAATGGCTTGCAGCAATCGACACCATTTTGCTAGCTGAATGTATGTTTTAGTTGTCAGACGAAATCACACAGAAAAGCCAGAAATGTTCAATAAATCTTTGTTCTTTGGGTGAAAAGAAGCTGAATGGCACATTCATGGCATATATTACTTATGAAGTACTTCTTAATCAAACAGTAACTAACCACAACTCTAAATAGCAGCTGCTCAAGTTCACATAATAGCTGGATTGGAAAGGATCTCAAGGGGTCATGCAGCCTGTCCCTTAGCCTAAGAAGGGCTCAGCAATAGTAGTGCTGTTCCCGACATATTTCCTCTAAAACCTTTTGAGGAAGAAGACCTGTCAGACACCCAAGGCAGCCTACTCCAATGCTTCTCTGCTCTTACTGAGGCAAATGTTTTCTCACATCTAACTTGAATGTTTTTTGTTGCAACTTAAGCCTGCCTTCTCCCATCTATCACAGGCAGTCCAGTGCCTCCCTCCTCAAAATTGCCTTATTTGGGATTTGAATTCATCTACCCTTTTTCTCTTTTTTGTTAGACCAAGCAAACTAAATTAATTTAATCTTTTTTCATAAAGATGCTTTCCTGAGCTCAGATTATTCTTGTTTTGTTCCTCTGACCTCTCTCCAGCATGTCTCCACATTTAGTGCAGGCCGGTGCCCAGAAATGGACACAATGTCCTTGCTGGGCCCTTACCAGCACTGAGCAGAGTGGTAGGATTACTTCGTGTGTCTTGCAGGCTACAGCCCTGTTTATACATCTCAGCGTGGCACTTGTCTTTTTTGGAACAGCATGACATTTTTAACTTATGGTAGATCATCAGCTGAACACAAGGCAAAGTTGAGCATGTTTATATCCACAATGCCATGGAACCTCACAAGAAATTCTCATCTTCCAAAAGCCTTTCCCTCCCATTCAGCCCAAAGGTAGAACCTGCTAAACTTCCTGTGATTTACCTGGGTACCAACATGCTCAAGCTCAGCTGAGTCTCCCAGGCTTTCAGGACCTTTTTACAGCAGAGAGCTGGGGAAGATGCCTGATCCTGGCCATGGCAACAGGGCTGTCCCAGGCCCCAAAAGACCCTGGACACCCACACAGCCTATTCAGCTGGCTTGTCCTGTCCCTGGGAGGCCTGGATGTCCCATGGCCAGCACAGCCTGGAGGTGAGGTTGCCCCAGAGCTACAATGTTGGGTGGTTTGGAGGAGCCAAGATGCTCACCCACCCCTTGGGGCCTGTTGGCCATGAAGCAAAAGCTTGTGGGAATTCCAGCTGCATTTCAGCAAAGCACTGCCCTGCCAGAAGTCTTCCACAAGGCTTCTTGCTTTTGACAAATGACTGTTTTCTGATGAAATGCTGCTTTGTCAGAAAATGCTCGAGCACTCCCTTCAGCTTTTGCTTGTTGAAGTTTCAAAGTTTCTATACCTTTCTAGAAGGTCCAGCATAGCTCAGTCAGGAGCTGTGCATCTGATAAAATAATTACTGGCTGGAGCGCTATACCTTGTGTGATGCAGGTGCCAGAATAATTACTTAGGTTTTTTTGTGGCTTTTAAGTCTGGGATTCATTAAGCCTCACTTAACAGAGCGTTGTAATTTGCTAAAGTGACAGAAACTCCTTAGCGGATATCCTGCTGTAGCTTGAAATTCTCTTATTAATGCAAGACATACGGTTAGATCATGGTAAGGTTGAAGCCATGAGCAACACACCTGCCCTCAACAGACAAAGAAGAGGTTCAGGTAGAACAGAAATCACAGAGGATATATGTGGTCAACTTTGTGCCCAATGCATTGCTCAAGACAGCTAAAGGAGGGCACTTCTATGAAGCAGACAATGGACACAGGACACAAGTCTTCATAGTTCTGAGACCAGACAAGACTTCTAGTGCTGAGGTACCATGACAATATGAGAAAAAGTAAATTGTTCACGTATGTCACTGGAGTAGGCATTAGCTCAGCCTTCTTGCACCTCTTTGGTCAAAATGAGGGATGAGCGCATCAAAGACACCATCAAAAGCAGACTGCTAGTGTGCTCAAATGGAAAAGTTATGTTTGAACTTTGTCTGTGGAATTGAACTGTTCTGTCTTTAAAGAAGGCAAGTGTTAACTGAAAATTACTATAAAGCACTTATTGCCAATGCCGAAAGAGGCAATTCTTACATACCACACTCCCCAAAACAGGGAGATTTTTGCCTGGACAATAGCATGATTGGGAAATGGAATCTCAGCCTCAGAAAAGTTTGGAGAGCTCAGAAACAAGAGGAGTGTACAGCAAAACTCAGATCTAGAATAATGACTCTGTTTTAAAAACACTACTGATACACTTAGTTTTGAACTAAATACAAAACATGAATGCTAGAGCTTTTACTGAGAATAAGGCTTTACAAAATCATCAAGACCATCAGCACAGGGTCTCCAGGACAGTATTTCCATGCACTGCTATTAGCTTAAGGGGGTGTTATCTGTTGTAGATAGAATTTTGCTGGCAGGAATCAGGATGCTAATATCCTATTACACTACAGAAAATGTATGTTAAAAAAAGATACATTACAGTCACACTTGGCATTTGAAAAGCTAAGAGGAGGCCAAAAATACCTCATACAAATCAGCCATGGTACTGAAGAAGCTGCTGAAGCTTGTAAATAGCAAGACCTGGCCAGTTCAAATGAAGAAAGCCATATTCTTAGCACTGGGAGGAATAGCCCACAGAAGGAAAAGTATGCCTAAGAACGTGTTTAAGTTGGCCATGAAAAACCTAAGCAGTTGTCCTAGAGTAACATTCTGAATTCTCCAAGATAAACTAAACATAAAAAAAGAGAATATAGTAAACCAGGCAATTGTATCACAGTTAATTCTCCTACATCTGATATGCCCAACATTGTTAAATTTGTCAGTGATTTACCATTTAAGTTTCTAGAATTTTCGTACCTATAACTTTATTTTAATGTAGCAGCCATATCATTAGTTTTTCTTTACTCCGAAAATCATGTACTGGTATCCAAATAATAAAGAGCCTACTAAAAAAGAGTGTGGAGTCACACCCTGATCTGTGTTTAGCACTATGAAATACCAGAGTGGCAGAAATATGCCTAGGGCATCACTGCTAATATTCTGCTCCATGAAGCAACTTGAGAACAAGGAAACCTAAACTGTTAGAGGCTGATGTCCAAGCCTCTGGGGAACTGCAGACACGGAAAAAGGAGCCAGGACTAACCAGAACACTTTGTTTGAAGGAGTCTCAAACAAATTTAGTGGTAGCAACAGCAGTCAAAAGAGCATCATCTCCTGGCTCTTGCACAACCAGGTAAAAATCCAAACCTGCCTACAGGCAGCATTTACCATGTGTGGATTTAATGAGGGATTACAAGGCCTCTGATCTCCCTCCCACTTCAGCACTGGCTCATAAAGTGCACATGACCAGATGCCAAGCAGTGTAGCTGGGATTGCATGGCTTTATAGCAACCACCTTTCAACCAGGACTGTACCTGACTTTGGGATTCACTTAACACTTCTCAAGTAACTTGCATCAGTATCATGTTCAAAATCCTTGATCAGTGTGATTTGGGTCCTGGGAACTGATATTCCTTCGTGGAAATAGTTCTGTGTGTGCTGATGGTGGGAAGCAAAATATAGAAGTGGCAATAGAAAATACCTTAGAGACTCACTGAATGCACTTAGTGAACACCATTAGCAGACACAGGGTGTGTTAGCAGACACAGAGCTCTAAGTGGTTTCTGAGTAGTGACTGCTTGGTGGAAATCTATGTGGAGGGTGACCTATGTCTTCGGAGCCATTTCTACACAGGCATGGCTGTAAGCTAGCCTAAGAAGCAGCTCTAGGAGCCTTATAGGCATGACTGGTTTTATTCCTCTGATGGGTAAGAGTTTTCTGCAATAAGTGATAAAGCTCATTTCTACAAGACATATCACAAAGCTCTGAAACAAATACCAGAAGGGAATAAGACAATTCTGCAACTTCTCATCTTTCCACTCCTGTGGCTTCTTCACTACAAGTGCAGGAAAAGTGCATGTGTGTATACATAAAAGGGAGTACTGAAATGTATGAGGTTATCAAGGCATCCTACCAAGCAAAGCATTCTGCTGCACCCCCAGCGCTCACTGGAAAATGACTAGACAAGAAACAACATGTGACAAATTCATTAGATTGCTTAATGAACTGCTAAGAAACGCTGAGGAGCTACAGCACTGCACAGAAGCCGTGGCAGAACAGCAGGGCTTGGAGGGATTTCCAGGTCCTACAGAGTTCTAAAGGCACAGCAGCCCATCTGCAGACTTTTGGGAAGTTGCCAAAAACCCACTAGTTATTGACAACCGTAATTAATGCTGGGAGCTGCATTGGACCCTCCAGCAATCTCAGATTTAGAGACTATAGGTACCAGGGAATCCATCTGGTCTACATCTTAAAGCTGTCCTGTTTTGCCTCTCTACATCCCAGACTCTGATCTCCCCTTACCTTGTCATGCTTTACTAACTTGGTTGTTTCCTACTCCTCCTGTTAAAAGGCTATCATCTTATCAGTTGTTTAAAGTGGGTGAAAAGGTGCCTTAGATATAATATCAGTCTAAGGCTTCTTGGTAGTTTCAATGATTTTTCTCTTCATGTACAGGGGAGATTAGGACCCTTAAGAATTGCAATAAAATAAGAGGTGAAATACTTTGCTAAGGTATCATTTTTTATGAAATTGTTTTCCCTAACTTTCCTTGTTTCTAAAGAAAGTCGCATTAACCATGCTAACGAGCACGCATTCCAGTGACAGCTATTTTACCCCACCCCATATTTTTGGGAAGTGACTAGACCCTCCTGGACAGATGGAGAAAGAAAGCCTGCGGGATGCTCTGCAGAATGAAGACACTCTATAACCTTGTGGGATGATGCATACGGCACTGGGATGTTGTCTGCAAAATTTGATTAGTTCAGACTTTTGCCTGCAGGTGAAACAGCCAGGCATTCAACCTGTGTGCCTTTCAGGGTACCTTACATTCCTGCATATTATATATACATTCCTGCATCCCAGGCAAGCCTCTTCTCCTACATCCAATGCAGAAACTTTGCCAGCAAGTGTCACCCAACTGAATTGCTCTTAATTCCTATTTTGCAGGATTAATAGCTTTTCTGGGGCTGGCCTTAGAAGATACAGAAGTGTTAATGGGTGCTGTGTTCACAGCCCACAGAAGTATAGTCCACCACTGCTCTACAGAACAACCCTGCATAGGTAACTGGGAAGTTTCTCCATCTTTCCCAGCTCATAGTCTATCTTCTTCCTCTCTCAGAAGAAACTTCTCAGGAGTTGACAAGAAGGCTCATTCCCCCTAGCACAGTCCCTGTCTCTTGCTAGGCATGCCCATAAAATAATATTGTTGTGTTATGCTCTTTGCATCAGGGCATTTTTTTAAGATGCAGTTCTCTACAAGGAAATGAAAAGAGGGTTCAGCTCAATTCTCGAATACCAATAAATGCCAATCCAAGAACATAATTTATGAAACTGCACTGCTCTGGTCTGTCTTGGAAAGGATAAGAAGGAACTATCCTTGTAATCAACTCCTGGATGCTCTATACCCTACATTTGTCTTTTATTATTGCCTCTCTTTCTCCTGTTTAGAAAATAATAGGGTAGAAGGACTGGTCACCAGGATCAGGCCATTTTAAACTTTTATTTCTGTGCTACATTGTGAGGCAGGGAAGAATGGGGAATAGTGAGGAAGATGCCAAAGTAGTTGTGCAGTGTTATTCAAAAGAGATGTCACACTTTCTGACTGGCCAGCCTAAGATCTGCTGGTTAGCAAGCTGAAAGGTCAGGGAACATGAAATAACAGAATAAGAACACTAGAATAAGGAAAAGCATAATTATCTTTCTGTATTTCTCTGAGTTAATCAACCAGCTTTTGATCATTCTTTTACAAAACAGCAGGAGCAAATAAGCTCGGATCATGTAAATAAACATGAGAAGAAGAATCTGGTTTGTATCACCAAAATTCGACTTTCCAAAACCTTCTGTGATGCATCGGTATTAGGTGCAAGCCACTAGAAAAGTCAAACTGTCTGTGAAGTGCAGCTTTAAATAAACTAGGATAACAGTTTTCTGATAACAACTTGGTATGGTTTTGTTGAAAGCGATGTTCTCCCAGAGCTGGCGTGGGGAAGGATCCTTGACATGATACTGGCTCCTTTCTCCTGCCTGGCTGGGCAGCCTTATGCCAATCAGTTTCTTTGTTTGGGGCTTGGCTTCCCAACTTGTAATACTGGCCAGAAATCATTTCAGAAATGTATTGCACATATGCTTCATCCATGTCAACAGATGTTAAACTGAATATCAGCTGAATCACGGCTGATTCAGGCTTTTCTCTAAGCAAAAAAGTAAAATAAAATACAGATTCGAGAGTTGAACGTATTTTCCAATTCAACTTTGTCAAATTGCTACAAGGGAAAAACATATTTTGCTTAGTTATTTCCTTTAATTTTACTTGATTTTTTTTTTTAAACCTCTGCGTCTGAAACAAAACACTTTATTTGATCCCATTTTTTCCCTGCAGAATCCTCAGTGAACCAAACAATAAGGACAACTGTAATTCTGAGCCAATTTCAACATAAATCCAATTCAGAAAAAACACTTAAGTATGTGCTCAACTTTAGTGAGACTTGACTTTAATGAAATTTAGTAGATTGTAAAAGCTTAGCATGTACTTTAGTGGTTTGCTGAATCAGAGACTGAAGTAGCCCCTGGCTGGCTGTTCCATTCTCATTTATACTATTATTAAAAACAAATAAACACTTTCTTTGTGTTGGATGGTTTATTTTTACATTAACTCCAGATGATTTATTAATAGATCCTTATGGATTTTTTGTGGGTTTTTTTTTCCTACACTTTCTCTTACATTTCTAGTTCTCTACTGTCCCAGGATGTCCTTTTTTCCCTATTTTTCCATTGCTTGTTTTCGCTTTATGATTTTATGAACAGAATAATTATTGTTCCTTCTCCAGCTTTCTTCTCTCTCCTCCTTTCATTCTAATACCAAAGCCCTCTTTCCTATTTTTGTATTTCTTTTGCCTGCATAGTATGTGTAACCTCTTCCTGTTAAAGAAGGCAGGAGTGAATAGGGTCCCCAGAAAAGGAAAATAGGGTCAAGGTAAAGGGAGTCTCGGTAAGCTCATCAGAAATGTTGGACTCTAGCAAGGATAGAAGTTCTGCCGAACCCATAATATCACTAAACATAGACCAGTGGAAGGCAGAGAAGAAAATCAAGAGTAGAAATGCAGGCGTGAGGGGAGGTGAGTAACTGGCATGGACAGGCACATGTCCCACTCTAGTCCTACGGTGAGAGAAGGCAGGTTTTGCTGACTCTTCCTTGCAGAGCTGGCTTGTGCTAGCATGTCTCGTGGTGGACGCAGCACAGGGTGGAATACAATACTGTACACTATACACTGATCCCTGAATAGGAACAGTGACCCTTATCTGCCTATGCAATGCACTGGAAAATCAATGTGATATGCAAGGACTTGTTTATCAGTTATGACTATTTATATTATTCACCTAAGAAATACTGGCTGGGCCTGCGGGGCTGCACTTCCCTGCTAAAGATGTTAGTAAAATGATACCACAGACCCATGACATACAGCCAGTACTGGCAAGTAGCAATACCAAAGCAGCAACATGCAAGCATCCAGCGTAGCTATCCCCTATCGCTCCACCTGCCCTGTTCAGGGATGCACCATATTATTTACAGGTTTGTATGAAGCAAACTTTCCATGATAATTTGTAAAAGATGGGGAGGACAAATGTAAACATTTTTTCAATAAGCCCCCGTAAATTCTTTGCAGGATTCATCTCGAACCCTACAGATGCATGTTTTCTGCCCCATAATGTATGAGGATGATGGCAATTGCCATCCAGCTTCAAATCAGTGGTCCATTTGGTGTAAGAGCCTGCCTCTAGCAGTACCCAATGATACCTGCTTCAAAAATATTGTGCTAGACAATTACAGCATTAGTGTCTTACAAAGAACATTTCTAGCTCCACTAGTTAGCAGTCGGTTAACGTCCTAAGCAAACAGTTTTGTGAAAAACAGCCCTAATTTTGCAAAAGTCAGCCCTAGAATAAAATAATCAACACCTTAACTTTTTTCAAGCTCCTTTCTCTCCGCAACCGAGACATACACATTCCTGTGAACAAAATACATATCTGTGAGTGATATTCCCCTATTGCAAATTCCCTGTCACTCTCCTCAGTTGATACAATCACCTAAGATACCCCAATCTCACCTGTGATTTTTTTATTGCACCACTATTGGAGGTCATCAGGAGCTCCAAAGAGTCATCAAAATAGATCTTGAGCCTTCACCTTAGCTTTTTCCTGCAAATTCTGGCAGTTTAGCTCAAACTGCTGTGAAGATAAGATTAACCAAATTGGCTAGATTTGGCACTGAAGCAGATTAGGAGCATGGTTCTTGCTAGGGAGATTGCCCAGGTGAAGAGCATGCTGGTGTAAGAATAACACCTCAAGCCGCTGCAGCTAGATCCAGAAGAACATGTCCAATAATGGACATGTGTGGGCTTCTTTTGACTACATTTACCTCAACAGATCTATTATCACACTTATAAACCAGAAAAAGGCTAGGAATTGTATTTTTGTCACTTCCAGATTTCTTTAGCTGGTGAATTCAGTATTGCATCTGATTCTACTACCATATTCTGCAAGAAGTTTCATATGATTTAGCTGGTAAATAAGATATTGCTCAGTGTGAGTAAAGACAGCAGAACTGAGGTGAAGGTAGGGACAAGGAAAGCTATTCAGCTTCTAAAATAATCTGTATTCAGAGCAAAGGACTTAATTCATTCTTTTCAATGTATAAAAATAAAATTCATAAAAGTGCACGTGTTAATTTTCTTTCAGCACACAAAACCTTATGTGTTTAAAACAGTATATGACAGAAAATTACCATCCTTTCTGGCAGAGCTCCTCTCTGAAATAAAGCAGGAGATCCCAGGCTTATCTTTGATGAGTCTAGTTGCTAGGCTCTGTATTCTTTGTCTTTCTAAATGGAGCCTTTTTTTTCCCATGTTTTTTTTCCAGTTCATAATTTAAGAATGCTTGGTGAGGGCTACCAGAACTTCAGGGCAGTACAGATGACCCCCTCCTCTGCATCATTTCTATATCCAGCACAAAGAGTTCCCAGCAGCTTGGGAATAGAACCAAATACAGGGTTTGTGTCATGGAAAGAGTTGAAGAGCGCCCTGCTTTATTGCACAAGCTGGCACAGTATGAATGACTTGAAGGGCCTCAGCTGGAAAGGGAGCCTGGCCGCTGGAGGACTAGTTGTCCCCCAGCAGAGCAGGATCACCCAGGAGAACTGCAGACTTAGGGACAGGCTGCGGCAGGGAGGGAGCTCTTGACCAGCGAGGAAAAAACTAATTATCAGAACCACTGAAAGATACATGAAGACTTTCATGGTCTTCATGGCCCCTTTTGCCATGCTGTCCAAAAATCAGAAGGCACTGTGGCCACCCACTTCCTTCATGAATCCCTAAGAAAAACAGCCAAGTTAATAGACCACAATCTGGCAACCCCTTGTTAACACAGTGCTTTTTTAAATAATATTTTTTAATTTACTCCCCCCCCGCCCCCTTTCTGAAGGTGATCTTTCTGGAACAGAAAAACACCCGGGGTCACACTCCGGTGAGCCCCAGCCACCTCACCTGCCTGCCAACTTTGCAGCTATACGCGCTTCATCTCCGGGACGACGGTGTGACTTTTGGAGGCTCCATGCCTCATTTAGCCCTGGTAATGGCCTAATTGGGTTGGAAAAATGCAGGAGCAGGAGCGTGATAAAAAACCAGCTCTGCTGTGCTTATTTAAGCAAGTGGAAAAAGAAAAGAAAAGAAAGGGAAAAAAAACCCTGAAACCCACATTTTCTACCTTGACTAGATATTTATGTGTCTATCTTTGTTTATAATGGGGCGTTATGCTGACGGGTTGTGTTGCTGTCAGGATTAACGTGGCGAATGAATGCCAGGAGAGGGCCAGACTTGGATGTGTGTTTCACTTCCAGTAACATTTTCCACGGGAGTCAGCCCCCCATCCACAGGGCTTCACTCCATCCCCGCATGGCAGACTTAATGGGTCCTTTCGTTATCTACATGGGAGGGGAAAGGCGTGTGGGAGGAAAGTCAAGTGGGAGGAAAGGCGAGTGACAAGAGTCGCTATTCCAGGCACAGGAATGCAAGGAGCTCGTGCCATTAACCAAGTGTTCATTCACCATTTCTTAGCCATACTTTCCCCTCTCCTGGGAGGAATTTTGCTCCCTACCAAAGGAAAACCATCCTGCCCTCTTCTGAGCTACTCCTGCAATTTTTCCTGGCAGCCTATAAACCCCCCAATGAAGGAAATGCTACCTCCACCCTTGGAAAATCTCAGGAAAAGAACAGGAGGGAAGCAAGACTGACCATTTTTAAGTTTCAAAAGGTGAGAAGCCTCTTCATTTAGGGATCTCTTCTTCAGCAACGACACGAGTGCAAGACCAGGGGATGAACTAGATTCCCCTTCACCAAAAGATAAACCCAAAGTGTACTTCATAGTGGAAAGGACAGACATCCCTTCTGATGGTCCTTTTTTTCCTGTGCTTTCATCATCCCCAACAAGGCCCTAGGTATTTAACTGACTTTTTTTCTCCCTTTTCTATCTGAGGGGGAGCCCTATATTATCTCAGAGTGGAGCCTTCTTAAGCTGGAGCCAAGACTGCTCATACAGCATTGAAGTTACAGAAGTGAGCATGAAAGCTATACTTGCCACTGTGTAAAGGACAACCTATATCCATCTTAGCTCTCTGCCTTGGGGACTGGTACAAAATATACTATCCTGTGCTTTGTTCAGTCTAGTACTAAAACACCCAAGAATAGATATTTGCCTTATAAAACTTGCAGGGGACCCTGCTATAAATCAGAACACGTCTTCATTGGTGACATTTTAAAAATCTGATTGGGTTTTGATGCTCTTATTTGCAGTACAACCCTACAAACATTTCCACTAGCACAGCAGCAGGGGCGGCAAACAATGTGGAGCAAGCATGAGCAGCCAGTGGGAGGAAAAAAACCCGAGGATTTTCAGGCAACCCCTCATGCTTCCTTTGGGAATCTCACTGGAATTGTTCCTAATGACTTTTTACTCACATTTCCTGCCCGCTTCTTATTACAATTTCCTTGCTAACTTGAAATAAACTGTGTCATGGGGGATGTGCTCTAGCGAAGAGTATGTGTTGTACCTGTCAAGTGGCCAGTAACAAAACGATGGTTAAGTTTCCCAGGACTCTAGTGGTAACATAAAAGTTTCCCTGTGGAAGCTCAAACAGCTCAGCTACAGACTTGTTTCCGATGGACTATAAGTTTTAAGTGCTTGCCTTGAACTGGCAATTGCCTAGGTATCAATGCTGGTGATGCAGTTACAATTACAATATGCAAGCAGAGTGTGGCATCAACCAGTATGGGAGGACTGGTTCCACAGTGTAGGCTTGGAGCTTTAAACAGGACAAATATTGACAGTTTAGAACAGTCATCAGTCCAAACGACTTGTAGTGTAAAATCAAATGAGAAATGTAAAATAAAGTGTTAAGCTTATCCAATCACAGGCCAAAAATGCACTTCTAAGCACAAAAATATTTATACTAAACCAGAAGCTATCTGGGATAAAAGATGGCAATAAAACATACTAAAAATCACTTATTTGTAGCATGGAAGAAAGGGGAAAGTAAAAGTTAATAACAATTTCTAAGATACAATATGCAGGGAACTTAATAGGGAAGATAATAAAATCAAGGAAGTACTGATAGTTAACAGAGGTAAAGAAGCAAAACCAATATTTTTGTGAATATTAGTGTGCTTGAGATTGGCCATGAGCCCATTGCTAAATGCAGGTGATAAAACTGTAAATGACAATCCAAAAAAGGCGGAAATATCCAATAAACATTTTGTCCTTTGCACATTGTTTTGTCCTTGGAACGAAGCTAGAGAATGTATCATCCCATATCACGTCAGCACAACAAAATTCACTGTAGGTAATAAAAGGAGATGTGAGACGAGATCTGCTAAAATTAAATGTTTTCAAATCAACAGGCCTGGAGTCTTACATAAACTCAATGAGGAGTTCTCCGAACCACTAGTGTTGATACTGAACAACTCATGGAAAAATGGGAAAATTCCAAAGGATCAGAGAACTGCAAGTGTATCTAGGTATTAAATATCTACTAAAGAAGGAAGGCCCAGGAAATTATAGGCACTGTACCCCAGGATCAATTTGGATACAATAATGAAGTGAGTTAAGTCAGCATTCTTTCTAAAAATCAATGAGGATAAAATACAACTCATGTGAACCATCTTGTCAAAAAACCCCACTGTTCTTTTTATGAGAAGCTGACCTGATAAAGGCAACTGTATAGACTACAACATGGACCTCTCCAAGGCATATGACCATACAAATTTTAAAATTGCAATTAATAGAGAGATTCAAAACTACTTTATGGCTAGAGCTCAAAGGTTTTGTTAAAGGGATGGTATCAATGAGTGGAGTCATTTCTAAAGGCATCATTCAGAGATCAATATCATCCTGAACCTATTCAATATTTTTTAATCAGTCCTCTAGATAGTAAAATGAAACTGTGTTTGTTAAAAACTGAGAAGAACACAAAAGCTAGCAGTGAAGAAGACAGTTTTAATGCATAAATGATCACTAATGTTGGAATACACAAAACTACAACTCTCCCCTGGGGACCAGTGGTTTTCTGTGTTGGGCTCAACATACTCATCTTTCTGGTAGCTCTGCATTGAGATGAACTCTATAACAAAATCTCATGTTTCAAGGCTTCTGTTGACAGCCTGCAGGAGGGAGAGGACTATTCTTTTTTCTGATGCCCAATTTACCCGCACGGTCTAGGATGCTTGAGGGAAGACAGAGCTTCACTGATTGGCAGCAGCTAGACTGGGACCCTAGAAAAGTTGCATCAGTGTCCTGCTAGGACACAAAGGATCTTTTTTTTCTGAAGTGCATGTGTTGGTCTATCTTGCTCACACGCTGAGGGTCAAATTTAAAGTCAGATATGGAATTAGGAAGGAATTTTCCATCCCACGAAGACTGGCGAGAATCCCAAGTGCAGCTAACTCACTGTTTTCTCTTCTTAGCTCCCTAGACTTGCACAGGGAGATGCAAATAACAAACTTAAACCCAGAGATTTGATAGATTTACAGGATCTTAAAAAAATAAGACGTATTTCTTCAGGGGTTGCAATCACTGCATGACTTGAAGAGGCTTGTTTCTTCTGAGTAAATGTGGGGCAAAAGACATGCCTACTATTAGGGTAAAGGAAGAGGCTATATCTGAAGTCGTGTGTCTCATGACAGTTTTAATGCAAGCTCCTCGGGGCATAACAAAAGCCAACATGTGTATAGAGTGTGCTACAGATGTGTCACTGTCATAAAATGAGAACGATGTGACACTGAGTTCTGCTGCAGATTATCTAAACTTTGGTTGTTGAGGAATTAACTCTTAGCAGAGCTGTCATTTTTC
Source organism: Buteo buteo (assembly GCF_964188355.1). NCBI lineage: Eukaryota > Metazoa > Chordata > Aves > Accipitriformes > Accipitridae > Buteo > Buteo buteo. Next base: position 46,073,342 of record NC_134178.1, on the reverse strand, counting down.
AGCTGTCTAGGCAGTCCTCTTACAGTATCTAAAAAACCAGACCAGAAAACCAGCTAAAAAAGTAGCCACTAGTTGTAACTGTTGTAACTACTTCGGGTGTTGACATACCAACTTACTGACAAGGGAAGTGTTTCCTATAGTGTCAGCACAGTAAAAGTTGAAGTCTAGGTCACATGTATACTTGTCTCAAGCATAAACAAAAAACCCTGATAAGTTCCAGATCCAGAGTCCTTTTCCTGTGGGTGCTACTGTAGTGAAGCAGAACAAGCCTGGCTTGATGTTCAGATAGCAGGCTAAACCTGCAGCGTTAGCAATGGTGTGATAGTTTGTTTTGACTTACAAACTGAATAGAGCAAAGACAAAGCCTTGAAAGGAGAGTAAATATAGACGAGCAAGAGGTCATTTCATTGATAGCTCCCTTTTATGAGAGCTACCCACATTTACAAGGGGAAGTGCAAAGACTGCACCTGAAAACTTGTTCTCAAACCCTTCTGAGGCTTCTCACTAAAGTGATGTCTTATTTCCTCCTTTTTTTGACTGTACAGGTTCAATACTCCAAAGGCATCCTTGCTAAGCCCAAGTCTGCCAGATCTGTAGCCAGCTAAAAGAGCTAATGTGATACAAAGTGAAATGGAATACTCTTAAAATTAATCTATCAGTGGAAAAAATGGTCATATTATCTCCCTTCCCACTATTGGAAAGACAGACCTAAGGTGTACCACAGGAATGCACTTGAGCAAATCTGGATTTCTGTAAAATAGAAAACTCTATGAAAATACCAGACAGGCAGTGAAAAAAAGTACCACTACAACAGTCAAGGCAACAAACATTTAGAAAGTGACTGGGAGCAGCAAATTTTAATCAAATTGTTCAAGCCATTTTTTGTTTCGTTTTACTTGATTATGTCGATAACATTGTTAAAGAGCCTTGCTAAGGACTCAGCACAATCACCTTTTCAAATTATAAAATGTCAAGGCAGACTGCTCCTAAACCTTCAGAAGACAGCATATTCTTCTCTCTTGCTATTTGCAAAGCTGAAGGAAACCATTTCAAACAAAACAAAGCACCCCCCTCTTGGTCCTTCTGCAAGGAATCAAGGAGAGCACAAAACTAACATTAGCATTTGTAACCTCTTTCTGAGCTCAACCCATTAGCAACAAAAACATCGCTAAGAAAACAGTAGTAGGAGGTACTCTAGTAAACAACTACATCAGTTAGATTTCAAGTGCTCACTGTATATGCCTTATTTCTTGCCAGCTTCATTTCTTCCTCAGGCATTTACTTCTTGTGCAATGTTGAATGCAGCAAAAGAAAACTCTGCTTCCCTAGCCAGTAAATAGATAACAATTAACTTTGACCTCTTCTGTGGAGGATGGAGGGTGTTGACAATGAATCAGTGTTCCTCAGCAAAATAAAAGAGCAGAATATTATTATATATAAAATTATGATAATGATACTGCATACTCCTCTCATAGCTTCTCTCCAAGGATCCAAGACTTCCTAACAAACATTAAATTAAGGCTTGCCACCACACTCTTGGAAGACAAATGGTTCTTCACTACAATTTGCAAGTGGGAAAATATAATGAACAGATAATGCTTATACACCTAATTTAAAAAAATGCTTTCATGATTTTATTTGTAAATGTTTATTTAATTTCCCTGAAGTGAAATTGGCAAAAGTATACTATTCTGTGCCAGCCTCTCTCCACCCCTTCAGCTCTTTGAAGCCTTAAAGCATTGAGTCTGTAAATTCAATTTCTGTGTCTGGAGGCTCAGCACTAATAGCTCTGTCTGGAACATCAGTATCAAGGGACAGTAAGTGTCTTCAGAGTTTAGAGGAAGCCAGCAAAGGGCTTTCTGGAGAGAAAGAAAAAATTTATATTATTTATTTTAGAGAAAGATTAGTAAGAGGGGAATATTATAAGAGCATGATATTTTGATTATCAGCATCCCAGTAAGAGCACCAAAATTTATGTACAGACACAGAAAAAAAAGGGATCCACACCTCTGTACAACTTGCCTGGATTCTCTCTCCAGCAGAAATCATCACTGTTCAGAACAAGATAAACTGAGCTGGGATAATTAATGTTCCACCTCAGGTCCCACCTTCATCTCCAACAGTTATCAGTTGTTTAAGCTCTGAGGTAAAAGCACTTCATATTTCTACCAACAAGTGTCATCATTAGCCATGAATATTCTTACTGTTATGACTATTCATCATTATGTTTTTAAAAAATAATTTTTGCAAGCCTGCTGTATTCTTGGGCCAGTAAATTTTCTCTGTTGCTTAAGTTTTCCATTGACTGACATACATATCCAGGGTGTTTTTAAAAACCCACACTGATTTTCCATCTATCCTGACTGAAGGACGGAGCTGGGTAAGCGTCCCCAAACATATTATTGTGCACACATTCAGACCACCAGGAAGAGACAATGCTCAAACTGTATGTAGGAGACAAAAAATGAGAAACGGTCTGCTGAAATCCAGAAACCCAAGTTCAACTGTTCCTTTTCCTTTTTCAAAGGTGAGCCATTTTTAACTCAGTTGTCCTTACCCTGTGTTTGTCATATCTTCTATCAAGAACTATGAATCAGACACCATCATTGTTCTTATTTATATATCTGGGTGACTAATATTTCTGAATTTATAAACATATGTTTATATTCAGGTATTTAATGTATTTATGTATTTAGAATCACATAAACCCAGCAGTGTGTCTTTGTCTATCTGTCAATCTGCTGTTCCTGGCTTTGGCCTTGCTAGTAAAACTGTCAGCTATGCTGTGTCTTCTGGGATCTAGCCATGTTGAATGAAGTTTGCATCATGTCAGCCCAGTAAAAATAAGCAAAGTAGTCTTTACCTGCAGCTTTAAAACAGTACAGTTTTTAGGGAAAAACCTGATGTCTCATTTGCAAGGACACAGGTTCCAAACCAGTATGGTTAAACGGGTCCATCACCTTAAGAAGTTCAGGCCTTGAGACAGGCATCTGTTTAAGCATCATTTACTGTTAATACATTTGACGCATGTTGAAATGGATCAATCATTGTAGTTAGTTCAGCTTTCCCTAAGCCAGAGTGTCTTATACAGACCTATAAATATACATACAAACCTATAAATATAGCCCTATTTCTGATATACCTCCAGCAAAACACATTGCTGAATAAAGACGGTTAAAATGATTGATAACAATAGGAAATGAAGAATTTAACAACTGAAAGCAAGAATTGGAGATTCAGTGAGAGAGAACATATTGGACTACAGTTTAATCAAAGATATACTAATAGATTATGACATACCACAGTCACTTGCCATTTCAATGGACACTCAAACTCTGGTCCTCAGTCTTGGGAACTGAAGCCCACAAAGAGCTAGGTGATTAGGGACATTGGAAAAGCCCAATATGCTACTAATTCAATGTTTAGGTATGATTAAGTCTAAAAATCTGACTCTTGAGAACCTAAGTGGTGCTGAAAAGCAGCAGCAGTTTGGTTTACACCTGTCCAAGAAGTATTTGTTTACCATGTAGGTGTCATTCAGAGTTTCAAAACCACATGTCAGCCACCCTTATAATGAAGATATGTCAAAAAAAGTTCCCCCATGTAGAGAATATTGTCAGAACTTAAGATATTTTTTCCATTCCACATCAGAAGAACTACAAGACCTTTCCCTGTTTTAAGCCAGAAATGTCAGAAACATTGCTCAGGAACACCAGTGCCATTGGCGAGGTGGGTGCTTGTCTGCAACACACAACTTCTGGAGTCCAACCAGGTGTACTTGGCCCTGATCTGGCTAAAAGACTAGAACTGAGCCATCCTACATACCAGGGGAGCCACCTGCACATTAGGTTATGGTCATTCACTTATGAAATGGGTCTTCCTCTTTTTGACCCCAAACTGTATTGTGCATTTGAAAAAAACCTTGCCCAATACAACCTCTATATGCTTCCATGATTTGATTTACATAATCTCACTTTCTCTGACAAATCCTACCCTCCTTTCTCCTTCAGACCAGTATCACCCAAAATATTCTCAGCTTCCCTTTTCCCTATTCACACAGAACTGCAAGAACCTGCTGTTCTGTTTGTGAGCGCACCCACAGACCCTGGCAGACTGCTCAGACCACCGGCTTAGGTCTCAGAAGCTGGGCTTTGAACTGAGGCTAAAGAACACATCTCTCACCTGCAGAGCATGAACTTGCAAACATGCTCTGCCACTGGTCTGACCACACAGCAAGAGGATTGAATCAAACTTACCAACGTGGGGAAGGTGTGACAATAGGAAATTTAGGGGCAGTATGAGAAAAATGTGCAGTACCAGAAGTCAGGAGGTGGATTAAAAGAGGACACAGCTTTGAACAGATGTTTAAACTCTATTCTAATTTGTGAGTGCAGAAGAGCTGTTCAGACAAATAACGTATGAGAATGTTTCTTTCTCTTGCTATCATGTGACCTTAAAAGGATCCGATAGTTGCATACATGCTTTCTAATTTCTAAACTAACAATAATTTAAGACTATGGAATAGCAAACAATACATGAACTGCAAAGGAAATTAAATCCTGATACAAACTTCCTAACTTTACACAAATGTGTGTAAAGTTAATTAAAATTTCAGAACCCACTATCAATTTGACTTGTATTCAATTCATAATTATCTGATTATTTATGCATGATTAAATCATCCTGTAAACAGGGAGCAGGAGCTTCTCCTCAAATCACAGCTGAACCTGAATGATTATTTCACTATTTTGTTTAAATGAGCTGAAATAACTTCAGTCATGGCAGCACATGAACTGGAACTGAGCTGAAGAATTAACTAGCTCACCTCCACAACACAAGCTCAAATTTGTACTGCCCTATTCATCCATTTTTTCATTTTTCATCTCAGTATAGTATGAATGAGAATGACCTTTTGATTTTTCAACTAGCTGAGATTTGCATTATCATGCGATCTTTATTTACACAGTCATACAGTATTCCTAGAATAATATCATGTCAGGCAGCTGCTATTGTAATTTTATATGTATCATTGGAACACGCAGAATATTTCTGAAGAAACAGTCCAAGCAGATAGTGTAAGAAGGATAGTTCATTTAGGAATCTGCAGAGGAACCACGAGATCCTTTCTGTTTCTTCAGGCATTTAGGAAAAATGGAGATATAGTGAGTAAGAGTTGGGATAAGGTTTGCTATTTGATATACTTATGGATTTTGTTCAGAATGAGGACATTTGTATATTTTTATATGTAATTATTACTCTAAACCTTTTAAGTTGCACTGTAAACATGCACTGTGTTAAACAGATGTCAGGACTGCAGTGGGCTTTACAAACTAAATAAGCAGTGGAAGAGGGATTTATTTTTTGCCTCTAAGATTTACACAGTCCATGCAGATAAGGATTTTATGACTTTATTAATAAAAAATAAAGATAGCAGAAAGCAATGAATCTAGGTATCTGTTACAGCCCATAGTTTAAACATTTGACTGAGAGGGGACTATGTGCTGCAACAAACAATTACATGTAAGTAAATGTTCCTGTACAAGTCATGCCCAGGTTCTCCAAGCTGTTTTTGGCATCAGACCAGAGGAGGTGAAACAAAAATAGCTTTATGCCATCTTTGCAGTTGCCCAAATGCAGTAACAAACAGGGAGGCCAGCCCCAGCCCTGCATGCCACCATGTAGCTACAGGACCGCTTTGTGTATCACCCACTTGCCTGTGGTTCTAAAAGGGTTTTTGATAACTGAGGACCACTGGGGGAAGGTGAACTTTAATTCCAACAGGTATGTTCCCCAGGTACAGGAAATGTTAAGGGAGCTGGCAGGTACTGAGGAAATAGATGTCTGAATTTTAGAAACATCTCAATTTAAAATCTGTACTCCATGAACTTTTTGGATGGAACAATGCCATAAAATTAACGTGGGAGCACTTAGATTTAAACTGGACAAAGTATATAGGCAAAGCAGAGCGATCCCATAGGTCGCTGTGTTCTTCTTCAATTTCTATCAGTCCACAGTACCGAAAGGAAAAGATTAGAGCCATGAGTTATCTAACCCCATTGCAAGCTGTACTAGTGAAACTGTGTTCCTTTAATTGAGAGGTATAGATCTCATAATCCCTTTCCCCAACAGGATGTGAACTCTTGCTCACCCGAAATACCTCATTTTGGAGGAAATGTGCATTGTTAGGTACACACCAGCACTGCTGCGTTACCTGCTTAACTAAGAATTATGACTTCTTTTTCCTTCCTAGTTATTGTTCCTGTACTGTTCCCTAAATAATTTTCATAGTTGCTTTGCTTCTGAAGAAGGTGGCATAATATTAGTGTAAGCATCACAGAGATATGTTAGCTGGGAACTACAGGCTGAACTCAGAGACAAAGTATTAAAAGCAAAAAAAAGAAATTTAAAAGCGCAAATCCCAGTGAGAAAGAAAATAATTTAGGCTTTTAAATGTTTTATACGCTCATCAAAAATGCCCCCTTTTCATCTCTGGGCCTGGAAATCTGATCATTTTAAAACTTGAATGCAAGTTGCCATTTAAACCCATATTTAGATCAATAACGTGAAGTATAATATGAATGTAAGTACCCAAGAATAGAAATCTGAACCTGAAAATTGTAGTTATGTATTTTTTCTACTTTGATAATCCTTGATACAAAATGGGAACCCATTATGCTGTAATTAGACATTTTTAAAAGCTCTTTTCGATCTTTGGATGAAAGACAGTGTCTGGATGCCAAGCTGTTGTCAACTGTTTTTACTGTCTGGAATTGTATGTTCAAATCCTGGTTCAATCAAGTCAATCTTTCTTATTTCTGAGACAACTATTTCAATGTGCTCTGATTTACTACAAGCAGAGCTTTCAGACAAGGCCATATAACGTAGGGCTGTTTCAAAAATTGCCTATAAAAACAATATCTTAATATTCCACGTGTTGCGTGTATATTCTTTATAATTTACAAGATGTTACTGTTTTTAATGGCCATCCCTTCAAACTTACCTGCCAGTCTGCAAATTGCTAACAGCAACAGAAAGTCATCAGAACAAACTGCGTCCTCAGTGTCACCTACCCTCTTCTGTATCCCCCAGTTTGTTGGCACAACTGTCAACAATTCTCAATTACAAGTCAGTAATTCTCTAGATAGTGCACACAAAAAGAGAGGATACAAATCATTGCGTCAGCTTCGCCGGTTTTGCAGTGTTAATAGAAACCACAGTGCCCAAGATTTGTTTCAGTCTTTAGTAACTGCAGCTATCACCTTGAAAAATATGGCAACAGACGTATTGAATAAGAAAATGAGACTACTACAAATCACCTCCCAGAATAAGATTTCACTTTAAAAACTGCAAATACTAACAATATCATGGCACTGCTTACAGGAAAGATATTTCAGCAAAACTATAAAACTTTCAGAAAAAAGAAGCAATTTCAGAATAAATTATTTAAATCATTTCGATATAGTGGCATTAAAATAGTCTGTTCCTCAGTAATAATCTTTGTCGATAGTCTCTTCTTGCAGGATGTCATTGGGATCTTTACTGTCATTTGCCAGGCACTGTTACCAACCTAAATGTTCTTAAAAAATACCATCAAATGCAGCTATTACCAGCAATAGTCCCCACCTAGAACCATGGAAATTAAGTGCTATGCCTCAGTGTTGTTAACAGGCAATAAGTCTATTTCTGCAAATAATGTGTTGCTGTACAAAGCAAGGAATAGTTTATTAGGGGAGAAAGGAACCAAGCATTATATAGGAAAAGCATGTCATCCTCATACAAATAACAAATGGGGAGCATTCAGCCTCGCAGTCCCTTGGTTCACCTTGTTCAACCTGTTCACTCCCACAGCCATGCAAGGGACAATGTTCTTCCCACATTTGACTTAGGCAAGTCTGTAAGAGAGCCAACAGTGCCAGTGCTGTGCCTGCCTCAACTCCCAGACCACCACTGCCTCTTGTCAGGCCTCCACATCTGCTCCAGACCCTCTCGTTACTGCTGGTTTCAGTGCTACCACTGCAGCACCTCTCATCGTATTGTGCTGCCAGCTACCTCGTCTGGCACTGATGATAGAACATCAGACATGTCCTACTTCAGCTACAGCAATTCCAGTTTGACAAGTACTGAAAAATGGCTAGATCCAGGCCCCTACCCTAGTACCTTCAGCTCTATCACTGCACACAGAAGCCCAACAACAAGGAGAACCACTGCACTTCTCTCCCTATTGTTGACCTATGACACCGACCAGTACATATGGATATTTCTAGTTGTAGTGAACTCCTTCCCATCAAGAGTGCCTTGTGTCCAATTTTTGTTGCTCTTCCTTCATAAAATACTCCTCTTCCTTCATAAAATACTCCATTGCCCCAACTGAAAACTGAAATAGACTCTATGAAAGCAATGAAAATAACTACAGCAAAACAACTCCCAAAAACTTAATCTGCTTCATTCTGGTTACTTCCAATACAAAGCGACAGATCCTGCTGGTGTGAGATTCCAGCCACAGTTACCAATGCATCCATGGTCAGAGCACAAACTCAGCAAGAATCTACCTATGACTTTGGGGATCAGGGATCATGTGTTTTCATTTGAACCTCAGTTTTCAATTAAAACTACACACTTCTAGCTTTCATGGCTGTGAACCAAAACTCCAATGCTTAAGCAGAGTGAAACAAATGCAGCAAATGCTGCAGACACTTCAGAAGAGGAAAGGATTCCAGTTATTAATACTGAGGAACTAAAGCTCAGGTCTTCAAAGGTTCTTGAGATATTCATCACCCACTTTAGGCACAGAGATTTTTCCACCCTCAAAAGTGTCATCCAGCTGCTGTTTAAGCCTGGCAGATTGAGATCTCATCCTTGCAAGCCAGCACATTAACACTGTGCCTCCTGCACCACTTCATAGAGAGACACCGCTCAAAGCTCTCAACTGAAAGCTCCCAGGCAGCATATTCAAAATAGGTGCTCTGATCTAACTGTGGAGAAGGGAGGGTAAAGCCTTCTCCTTAAGATTAAGCAGAGCTTTCTGACTGACGGCTGCTTTCAAAGGCTTAGGTATGCAAATGTCCATGAAAATGGACATAACACGTCAGAGACCATTAACTGTGCAAACGCTCTTTCCTGAGAAATGGAAGTAACAGTAGTTGTACGTTAGCTAGCTGCTACAATTAGTCAACCTAAGACTATCCTGGGAACTAAAAGAAGCATAATCTGCTATCGGTATGTTTGTTAAAGACAGAAGTCTAAATCATATCACGAATCCATGCTTACACATACATATATACATTCACACACCACTGTTGATATTAATGTTTGTATCCTCATTACAATGCTTTAGACAAGGGTATCGTATGGAGTAATGTATTTGAAGGACATTGTGGCGCAACAGGTGGAACCTATTTCTGTTGTTTAGAAACCAGACTTTTATACCCAGTTTGTCATTCACTAACTGGATCCAGCCCCTTCAATCTCTAATACATAAAACAGGAGAATTACAGTTGCCTCCCTAAGGTAAGATAAGGACTGTAGGCAGGTTCCCTGAAATAATAAATACAGGCAGCAGAAGATTTAGGATTACAGCTCAGTTTATAAATCTGTGCATTTTTCCTAGACTGAAGGCCACTGAATGGAGGAAACTCATCAGCAAGGTTTGACATTTTATCATTTGTGCAAGAATATGACAGTCTTGCAAAATATATGGCTATGCAGAAGACATAAAATATCTGTGGGACTTAAATGTGGCATAGATTAGTTGTCCTTTGAGCAGACTGTTGTCTTTCCAATACAAAGTCTCCCGGAAGGAAGAGATACCTCCACAATTCAAAATACTTTCAAAACACTTGTGTAGTAAGAATGGCATCTGAACAGCTGCAACACTGCACAGTGTAGAGTGTACTGCTTGGTGTAGACTGGGTACAGCTTAGTTAAATTCCTCCTCTAAGGCTAAACATAAAACATGTTCTAAAATGTAAACAAAGAGAGAGATCTGAAAACTGGATTGCTGTTGCAGGGCTTGGACAGCTGGCTTACTCAGGGTTAGTCAGAAGTTCCTAATGAGTACCAATTATGATATGTTCAAAATATTTAAAACCACATACAGCTAAGTAGGTTGTCTTGAAAGCAGCTACCATAGCAGACCAAGTGTGGTACATGTGGACCCATTCAGTCGTGGCTTCCCACAACGGGGTTTCAAGTGGTGCCAAAGAACTGAGCAGAAACGTGCGTTGCATGTGGCAAAGACATCAACGAGGTGAAAGAAGATGTGAATAAGGAGGCATTCCCTGCCACAAGCACCAATTATTGAGGCACTAGACATTTAAACCTGCCTATACTGTGCCTCACTAGGATATCAGAGATAACTGCACCAGCCTGGCAGATGTGATGCAGGACTTGTGAAAGATCCTTGCCCTTCTGGGGCGCAGCAGCTGCAGGCTAGGTGGCATTCTGCTGTGCACCTGAAATGGTACTCAGTATTTTAAAGGTACCTGAACCTTTCTGGGAAGAGGGAAGGCTGCCAACAAAACCATCTGCAAGCTCTAGATCAGCTCAGGCTTCTCAAAGAAGAATTTAAGTAGAAGACTGGATGAACAACCCATCTGCTACCACAGTCCCTAATCTGTAAATTCACTGATGAACCCCATCACCAGCAGACCGCAACTTCCCTTTTTGCCTTGCCTCTGTGGAGAGTTTTGTGCAATGGACCATGTGAGAACAGCCGTGAGTGGATGCTCCTGAAGAGCTCCTGAGTTTGCTGAACGCTTCGACACTAACAGCCAGTATAAGAGACACGTATCTGTTGAACAGTCACTGAACAGTCAGGCTGCTCCCACGCCCATCCTCTCCTGATGCTTCCAGTTGGCACTAGAGGAGCCAGGAGTAATGGGGCTGGAGGAAACCTCCCCATAATATTACATTCCTCCAGCAGCTTGTCTTCAATAGTGCTCCTTTAGCACAGGCAGTTCTCACAAGTGAATGCTTAATTAACGCTGCTAGGCCATTGGTGAGCCAGAGGGCAGAAAAACAGGAATAGGGAATGAATGTCCCCTTTTCAAGAAGATTAAGGTTACAAGGTAAAAAGAAAGCACAGAGAACAGAAAGCAGAAAATACAGGTTAGATGGTACTTCTTGGAGAAAAGGACTACGTCTCTTAAGCTCTGCCTTGAGGAGATGATAACTGGAAATGGAAAGACGAAATGTCTTTCATCTCCTTAATGTAATCTGCCTGAGACAACTTCAGCACTTTATGGCAGGGACTAGCTCTCTTTTCTGTTTGCAAAGCATGCTGTAGACCACTATTCCAGTTTATGAGATGTCCTCCTAAGTGGAGCAAAGTAATGGTAACAGTAACAGGTCAGCAGCCCTGTTGCTTGCAAAACCCAGCAGATTGCTCTGAGCAGTGTCGTGGTCCTGGAAGGCCTTGCTGACTGAAGGCAGAAAGCAGGCAGAGCTTCTTGCAGCAGGGATGATTTACAGTGAGACTTTAATGTTAGATTTTGCTTTGGGTTGCTCCTAAATGTTCTGTTTCTCATAAGATGTATGTAAAGAAACCCAAAGCCCCTAGTTTCTCAATGTTTTAATTCAAGATATCAAGTATCCAAGTATAGCAGCAGCACAACAGGCAAACAGGAGCATCAGATGTCAAACTCCTTCAAGTTAAAGTGAGCTTTCTGTAGGTGACTAGACCTATATGTTGATTATCCATGACAAACTCCTGAAAAAATCCTGAAATAACCATCTTAAGTTCTATGAGTTCTTGTGTATTTGGTTTGCTTCGAAAGGTTGGTGCATCTGTTCTGTACCTTTTAAAGCTCACATATTTCTATTTTCAAGTAGTAGGTTTAATTAGCAAAATTTACTAAACTGATCCCATAATTTAAGAAAGTGTTGTAGAGAATTTATTGTTGCTCATTAGAGGTCACTTAACGTGTTCCTAACTTATTGAGCTGAAATAACTGTTTCTAGATGCTGAATACTGATAAAGTCTCAAAAATAGTGTATTTGTGTAAACTATTACACAAATCAAGTGTATTACGGAATTTCTGTAGACAGTGGCACAGACACTGTTAATTTTTTTAAATAGATGCCAACAGTTTAGCTGCAGTGAATGGAGTATTCTGATAATTTACCTACTGTTTTGGTTGTAAGATGTCTGTGAACAGACTGATTTTTACCATTTATTTAGGGACCATGAGTGTACCTTTCTGGTTGACTTATGGCTATGTATTCATTTTTTGAGAGGACTGAATTCCATTTCATGACTGTCCACGGCTGCATCATAAATTCAAGACTACACACTCCCCTCTCTCCACTGATCTCCCACAGATGCCAAAAGGAAGCTTGTACAGAGATCAAAGGAAGAATTTGGGCTCTGTGTAGTAAAATAAAACTTTCAGTTGTTATTTTTTACATCACATTCAGAACTGCTTACTGGAAAATGTTCCCTTTGCTAGGATTACTGCCACCCTTGCTCCTGTCTCTTTTTCCTTCCCCATCCTTCTTTCTTTTCTCTGTCTTCTTTTTCTTTGCATGTGTCATCACAAATTCCCATTCCCTGTGCAATGTGTTGGAATGGTCACTCTTAGCATGCAAAGCGCCACCATTAACCACGAGTACTTGCACTCGGACAAGTCCTGAGGAGCAATGGCTCAAATCTACCTCCAGACTTAGGACACAGCACAATGGCCCTCGCTTTCTGCACAAGAGAATATTGTGTATCTGTATTTTCAATGTCACAGCTGTGTTTAACACACCCCTGCCATTTTTTGAGAAGCAAAAAATCAGAACCCAAGCACTTACTAACTGCCATACCCCTATCAGACTCTCACCCAGGTGTTCAGTCATCAAGAGACTTACCCAGGTGTTCAGTACCTTGTATTCAGCACCAAGTAGTCTCTATCCCAGTACCAGGCACTGTAGGCAGAGACAGGTTAATATGCCAGCCCCAAGTGCCCCAAACTAACTATTAATAAATAGAAATTATCAAGTTCAGTAGCATGAAGTTTCCCCTCCAACTCCAAAATGCATTTAGATCAGTAAAGTTAGTTTCAGGTACAGGGGATCTAGTTATAAGGTCCACCTGAAGGCTGCAGAACGGAGGAGTAGTTGCCTGACCCTATGCACCACAACAGTCAGTTGAAGCCTCCTGAAAATGATGGGAAAAAGGATCAGAAACTTCTGAACCCCTCTGCTTTGCCTGTTCCCATATGGTAACCATACCTTACAATAATACAGAGCTTTTTGCATGGAAATTCCAGTGTGCTTTAGAAACCCCTGTTTCTAAACAAGACATTTCTAACAAGACCCTGTGAGGCACGGTTCTTATTTCCACTTTTGAAACGGGAAAACTGAAAGGAAGTGGTTTGCCCGAGGTCAGTGTCCAAGCCCAGAACAGGTTCTGGAATCATCTTTACAATTAAGACACTAGATCATGTGGCCTTCACTAGCATTTCATGTACACATGAAGAGATTACAATCTCTCGTATTTTGTGAGCTGAACAGTTCATCTATCCTAACTTTCTCAGCTGAACAGAAAATGTGCTTATACAGATTTAGCCCTGATACATCAGCAGAGAAGATTTTGGTACTAAAGCTACCACCTCAGTCTACTTGAGTGTCAATAATGTTCTTAAAATCATTGGTACAAATTAGTGCAGGTAAAGCATTCTGCACTCTTGCAGTTAATAAGTGACTGAGAAAGTCTATCAACTTATGCAGAAGAGGTTGTTTGCAACCAACAGTAGATGCAACAGTTTCTGGCCAGCATGCAGATGGAATGGGAGCGGACTGAAAAGCTCCCGCTGTCTCACTTGACATTTTTGCTTATATTTCGGAAGACAATTCTAACAAGGTTATCAAATATCGAGAAAGTACGCAGGTTTGAGAATGGTGCAAAGGGCGTCAGACTGACAGACCTGGGATCTGAATTCTTTCACTGAGCCATAAAGTTTAACACAGGAGGTAACTGTACAACCTTCTCTGTCATTATCGCTCTATTGCTACTTGGAGAATGATGTCAAAATTTTGCCTGCATGCCACCCACTCCATCACTAGCCTCTTTGAGAGGTTACGGGTAGGACAGTCCGGTGTCAAATACTGTGATGAGATTTGATGCACACTTGGGCGTAGAGTTGGGATCACCCTAATAATTCTATAGATGACCCCAAACACCAGCCATGTCATGTCCTACAATAAAAGAAATTACTTTGAGATGCTCTGTATGCCTTCTCATCACTAACCTGCCATAATCGATCTGCTTTAAAACTACCTACTCTTCAACAACTCCATTAACTTAGATTAATTAAATGTAAGCTAGTTATTGAAAGTGTTTCATCTGAACAGCCACCAGATCCCTTCACCACCGCTCAGTAAACCTCAGCAAAAATATTCCTAATAATCATCCTACTAATTTTTTCCACTCTCAGAACTAGAAGAGATGTATGGATCCAGACTTCACAACACTGGGATCAATGACCAGACCCCAGTGAATGCACAGGGAACAGAACCGCAACCTGTCCCTGGGGCTGGAATTTGCATTTCTCACTGAAAGGAGAGCTTAGTCTGCAGCATGGTGAGGTGAGAAGGGTAGGACAGTAAGTGAAGAGAATCCACAGTTGCCCAGCCCCAGCCTAAATCAAGAACAGGAGTTAAGGGGTCTAATTTCCACAATTAGCATAAATACTTTCAGGGACACTACACTGCCTGAGAAATAGCCTTAGCAATGCCTCACTAATACTCCTCTGACCTTGCCCCTCCCAGCACATCCTCTTTGCATTTACACCAGGTGGTGAAACTCGAGTAGGAGGCAAAAAAGTCTTGACTGTGATAGAGACACTACTCAAAAGGGGAAATCAGGAAAAGCCTGCAAAGCCAGTCTCCCCCGCACATATGACCAAACAGGAGCACTGCACTGGACGTGCAGTAGGGCTACTGGCCCATTACCTCCCCTGCTCCTCTGAGTTCAGCCTGGGGTATCCATAGGGTTAATTGTAGTTTGCACCTGGACTGCACAGAAAGGCACACAGAGATGGCTTGGGGGGGCAGAGGCTGATTGTAAGCAGGAGGGCCGTGCATAATGGACAACTCGTTTCAAGCAGGAAAAACATCAGTAAAAAGGGAAACACGTCAAAAAATTAAACAGATGAAAGTAATTCTGAGGATCTTATCCTGTATCCACAGAAGTCAAAATGAGTATTTTAAGGACAGACACCTTAGTTTTTAGAATCTCTCTTCAGACATATGGTGAAATTTGAGTAGCATTAGGGGCTCCCAAACCTAATTGTGTTACAAATCCGTTTGCGCGACACTGCTATTAGCCGTTTTCTGTCAGGACCACTTGAGGTGATTTTTTTTCCCAGCGCGTGTGATTTCAGTAAAACAACCTGTTGCTCTTTCAAGTTTTGTTATGAATTACTGTTCTTCCCCTCAATGTTATTTCTAGGCAACTTCAGCCAGAGAAAACACCTCTGAGCTCTACGGAAATTTCTCCTTTTGCCTGATCCTACATGTAGCAGCAGCCACCCTGCCCAAGATTTGGGGAGAGGAGGCGGAGGGGTCCCTCCGTGGAATTACGTCTGCATCCGGCACGGCCGGCCGGGCTCAGCCTGAAATGTCCCCGGCTCCCCGTCGCCCTCGGCTTCCCCCCACCCCGCCCCTCTCCGGGGGCTCTGCTCCTCCGGGTCTCCGCACCCCCAAAGCCAGACCCCGGCGCTGCACCGCGCGGGTTCTCCCCCTTCCCGCCTCTGCAAACCCCGCGGGCTGCGCCCCGTCCCTTCCCCGTGCCCCTCACAGCCCCCCAGCGCGGGCGGGCTGGCCCCCCGGACGGCAGCACTGCCGGCTCCCGGCTCCCGGGCGCGCACCCACCTGCCCCGCGGGCCCGCGCCCCGCTCACCTCGTCCCGCCGCCGGGGCTGCTCCTGCCGCCACCAGCTCCCGCCCTTACTCCGGCACTGGGCAGGGCGGCGGCGGCGGCAGCGGCGGCAGCAGCATCCCCCGCCGGCCCCCCAGCTGCCGCGGCGGCACTTGCAGCCTCACGGGAACCGGCGGCGAGGGGGAGGAGGGGGTGGGAAAGAGAGAGAAACCCCTGGCCGGGGGCCCCGTCCCAGCCCTCCCCGCCGCCTCCGGCACCCGGACCCGCTCCCACGGGCCACGCTAAGGCGGGGTGGGGGGGCGGCGACCGCCCCGCGCTGCGCCCCGCAGGTAACGGCGGCCAGAGCCCCGCCGCTCCCGGGCACGGCGTCCCCGGCCGGGGCATGGCTCGTACCCGGCTCCCCCCCACCCCAAAGGAGGTGCCGGCAAGTGGGATACCTCTTCGTGAAGCTTCCTGCAGCTGGGCTACGCTGCGCTGAGCGACGGGTCGGTTCCCCTGCGCGGTAACCGGGCTGCGGCCGCGGTGCAGAGGGCTGATGCCGGGGTCTTGGGGTTCCCGGTGCAGCGGGACTCGACAGGTTGGCACCCGGGTTCCTCAGCCTGCAGCAGGACACTACTGTGGGGGAAAAAAAAAAAAAAAGCATCGCTCGCTCCCGTTTCTTTTCAAGACTGGGGTCGTCTTCCAGTTCAGACCGAAAAAGTCTGTTTTATGCTGTCCCCTGGGACCCGAGCCCCGTGCGGTGAAGGTACCAGGAGCAGAAAATCCACAGCTCGCTCTGTACAGTTAAACCGTTGTGAGGTTGCGCGGATAGGTGCAGCTCCAGATTTGCTATACTCACCAGTTTATTTGGGTCTTAAGGATTGAAATGCAGAGAACAAAATTTTCGTTGTTATTTGCTAGCACTTACATGGTTACACTGCTTTTCATGTCCAAGGACCTGTCAATGTTGGTTGAGAGCAACACTGTCCTTTGTCATCACTATACAGTTTATATCTGAAATCTCTTAACCTGATAAAATGCTTTTTTTTTTTCCTAGGAAAAGTAGCACGTAGCCCTAACTACAGCCCAACCCTAGTGGTCTGGACCTGTCCTGAGAGTCCAGTTTTCCTTTTCCCAAATAATAACAACAAAAATGCTGTTACAGTTGCAGAGTACCGGTGAGAGTGACACTTAGAATATATTAAAGTGTATTATTGTATGTTTCACCCTGAAGACATGAGAGAGACCTTTACTTGTGAAGGAGATCCATGAGACCTAACTTTAGTAAATGACTAGCCCATGTATTATGGCAGAATTACAAAGGACTTAAAGTCACCTAGGTCCTCAAATAGCGTTTCATGTATTAGGATGCAGTTAATTTTGATAAATAATTGTATTTATTTTCCCACTTCTACTGCTGTACACTAACTTTTTAAGAAATAGATCATCATCCTTATGATAGTTATTACAGTATAACTGCACAATCATAATGAAATGACCACAAATACTTTCCAGATTAAAAAAAAAAAAAATACTGATTGCAAAGGTGAATGAATAGCTTCCTTAATTCTTATTCATGCTTGATTGGAGATGGTTCCCGATAAAAGGTCTACAAATGCAGAGAATTCCCTATTAAGGTTAAACTAAATGTTCATTTAGGGACCCAAGCAAACCTAACACTTCCCTGCAGCAGTCAAAAGCGTTAATGTTTCAAATCGCAAATCAAAATAAACTCTCGTTTGAAGAAACAGTAGAGATTTCTTTGTACACCAAGTATTTGGAGTTAGGTTAGCATGGCAACAAAACTAAACTTTTTTCTGCTTGTGCAGAAACTGGAGGAGAAGGGGGGGTTGGTTATTTTAAGTAATCATCCAGCTATAGTTATGGGGCAGAGACAGAAAAGATGGAAGAAAACAAAACCTTTAAAATGGGAAATATTCCAGGTCAGATGTCAGATTACGGTACCTTTCCAAACTTCTTCCACAAAATCCGTAAGTCTGATACTGCAGTATTCATTGCTGCACTACCCCCACTTAGCCAACCATGAAATTTATGCCATAAGTTTTGTGTGGCCCAGTATTTGAGGCATGGTTGTATCAAATAGGAAACAACGTAACAGAAAGTTTTAATTTTTGATTTCTCTTTATATTCATTGTACCTCCCCATTATCTGTCATTTTATCACTTCGTGATTGCTTCTTTCACTGTGATAGTAGTAACAGAGCAAAAACTGTTTCTGCTGATAAAAATGGGACAATGGACAGGCAGTAGGACAAGCCCACAGGGACCTCCTGTATTCCTGCTGGACAACCCCTTGCTTCCTAGAGCTTAGCTACACAAACCAAGGTAGTAAAGTTACATCCATTCAGGGCCCTTCTATCTATGCCTGAGCAACATGACAGGCATTCTTCCTCTATCTCACCTATGGAGGTCAAGCAGACCATACCAGAATGCACTTTGTCAGGGCACTCTCTAATCCCAATGATTGCAGAACTCAGCCAGGATGTGGAAGGCTCAGCTCCTCCTGTGTCTAAGCAGATTTGAACCCACATCTCTCAGTTAGTGAGGAAATAACCTAAACAGCTGGCCACAGAGCATTCCAGAGGAAGAATTACCCATGCTATCCTTTTGAAACCCGTGCTGTCCTTCATTTTGTTTCACACGGCCCCATTTTGTTTTGAATTAGGTGGGAGGAAAAAGAAAGAGAAAGCTCCTTACACCAGGGAAACACTAACATTTTGAGTCCTGTGCTAATGACAGTTGATTGCGGTTTTGACTCTGTCACCCTTTCTGCAGATGAAGCTGCCATTTTTAGCAGAAACTCTGGATCCAAGCCAGCTTCAGTAGTGACTTGATTTGGGAGCTAGTCCTTATATCCCAGATTGACTCTGCCTTTGCCATATGCAACATATGCTTAAAATACAGCAGAAGAATAACAAGGAAAAGCCAAGTATATTCTTTTTATTTTTTAGTTCCCTATTTATTGTAATCTCTTCATAACACTAAATAGCATTAATAGCTCAGTGATACAGTGCCTGTGAAAGAAGCAAACCAACAAATACAGAGGATCACTTCTACTTCAAAGGCACGTGTGAGAGTAGAAAGAAAAGGAATACATAGAACTACAGAGAACATGCAGCTATTTGTTCCTTTAAAACTACAAGTCAAAACCACCTTTGAATATTTCCTGGAAATACCACAAGCAGCTAAACAAGGAAAAGCCAGGAAGGGCTGAGCTGCAACACCAGACCTAAGGGTAAAGAAGAGAAAAGCTGAGGTGGCAAGGAGACTTCTCTGGTTTCCAGGGTAGTGTGGTCACCTCTACTGCACTGTGGCCTACAGGGTTTGATCTCAGAGGATCAAAGGCTACATTGTCAAGCAAGTCTGTGGAGCTGCAGCAGGTCCCTTGTGGTGGAAAGACACCTGTGGTGTTAGTGGGGAGATTTTCAGGGAGCAACAAGAGGCGTCTCACAGAACAAAGAAAGAGTTCAGAAGGACAGAAGAACCCTCAGAAACAGCTACTTTCCTCTTGCAAGGGTTTTGTTTGATTGCAGGGCTGGTACGGTTTCCAACTGTATATCATCAGATGCCCAGGCATGTTAGCAACTCAGAGGCAAAAGCGGGTTGGGAGAGAGGTGGGCAACTGCTGGGAAGGACACCTGGAGGAGACCATCAATTGGAGTGGCATCTGTAGTCTGTTGGACCTACTGAAGATTTATGTGTGTAACACATCTTATTGTGCAACATTAAGGAAAATAGGGTCTCATGGACTGTCTTTTAGGGCACAGTTGGACAAGTTATGTTAGGCTGCTGATTCTTTTGATGATGCCTCTGATGATCCCTGGTCAGGAGTAATGGGTCTGTTCGAATGCATTGCACACCCATCTTACACGGGCTGTGTGGATGACTTTCTCCACTCCAAGTTTATTTCCTAGTGAGTAGCCAGAGTAGGGAATGGGCAGATGCCATGAGGTGATGGAGTCTCACAAAGGCATGGGGAGTGGTGAGGTCATGTGCTGATGTGAACAGAGCAGGTGTCAGCTTATAAGGCAGAGTATTGAAGGTTGCTCTTTGCATACAGGTATTTTGTTTATCCACTGCTGGTCCCCTCTAGGTGTGAAGGACAAAATAATCTGACAGAAGCATTTTCCTGCAGAAACTCTGCAGAGGGTTAAGAGGACAGATACTATTGTGTCTCTAAATAGTGAGCTCTTTGTCCATCATCTGGGCAAAGATGTAAGTAACCTTCCAAACAGAACTCTTGCAGCTCTCAAGCTCTCAAGTGCAGCAGTCAGGCAGCTCTCCAAAAGAGCTTGGGAACCTGCCTGATTCACCTGGCCCTAGTCAGGAGGATGGATTAGTGCTAGGACAGGCTTGCTGCTCCTGTAATTTAGCCTCTTCCAGCTTCTCTGTGTCCCTTATCCAGGGTGTGCATGTGATTGGGGAAGAAGGAAGTGTCAAGAAGAAGGTGTAAAGGCTAGACAGCAAGGTGCAAAGTCAGACGGGATAACTGGAAAGTTTGATATTCATTCTGCCAAAGCTTTCTGAGGATGCAGCTGGTGCTTGCCAGAGGTATGCTTAATACAGTGGGCATGGATGTAAGTGGCTTGAGCCAGTTGCCTGGGAAGCTGAAGCCCAAATTTGAGCCAGGTTACTGATGGCTGAGTCTTGTTCCCAAGGCCTGACGTGCTGAAGAGGATTATACTGATAAAGCCTAAACCAGGCTCTCCATTGTTTTGCTCTGTCACATAAGTTCAGGGCAGTATGACTATGTCTGCCTCAACTTTTTAAACTACTTTTATTGCTAATAAAAGAAGTCAGACTGATAGTTTGAAGACTGACAACCCAGAAGGCTGAGGTCTTCTTTCCATTGGACAAGCTGAGCACCACAGGCAAGGCATATCACTGGCTCCCTCTACCCCAGAATATTCCTCATCTTTGGCTTGTATAGGAGGAAAGGCTTTATTCAAGCCTTCCTCTCTGCTGAGACTGAACGATGAGTACTCAGAAGGAACATATGCAAGCTGAGTTTTGACTGGGATTCAGAGAAAATTTGAGCTGTTAGGCTGTGAAGGAAATGCTAGAGAGAGGCTGAGGCTATTACAGGGGTGTGAAGCTGACATACTTGGGCTGTGCAGATGTGGCTATATCACTGTCTAGTGGCTGTCCCACGGAACACAAGTCCCCTCGCTGCAGCTAGACTTTATGGATACACCACGTGCTCAAACAATGAGTTCTATGTTTTTCAAGCCAAAAATTCTTCTTCTCCTGCTGAGGACCATGAAGTCTGTGTAGCTGCAACACATGGATCCCGTACAGAGGAGCAGATTTGCTCTTGGAGGGCAGTTGATGTTGTTTTGGTCAGTGCAGGAATGAAGAAAGGAATCAGGTTTTGGTGACTAAATGCTGAAAGGACTAGACTGGTATTACACTACCCAAAATGAAATCTACTGGTCCAGCTAGGAGTGAAACATAAACAAGGCAAAATCTGAATTAAAGGCTGCTAGAGAGAGACAGCACCCAGTGTGCATTGGATAAAACCAGCAGCCCTGTGGACTGAGGACAATCCAACAACAACTCCAGCCCAGCTCCACAAATGTTATTGAACAAGTCTCATGAAGGTGTGTCCTATGTGAATTAGCTTTAAACAAAGAGGACTAAAAATCTCAAGCCTGTTCCTTCTTCTTCCCTGCTGTCTTGGTTTAAAAAGTTGAAAAGTCATGATTAAATTGGCTGAACTTGTTATTTAATATGTTTTATTTAGTTTGTATCTATGATTTTTAAAATATTTATCATATTGCTAAAGAATGGTGACTGTTTTCATAGAAACTGGAGATGGAAGAGACCCAGTAAGTTCACATCCAGTCCATCCCCCCTGCTGCCATTGCAGAATTGTTCTGCATGTACATTTTCCAGGACCACCTCCAAACTAATTTTGAAATGTTCTACTTTCTTGGCGAGGGTCTGTGTTCCTCGTGTACAGATCTGGAAATAGCTGGTGATGTTCATTCTCACCTTTTCTTTACTCCTTTCCCGTTTCATGTTCTTTGTTCTCATATTCCTTTTTTCAGGCACAGGCACAGGCACTTCTTATTTGGTTATCCTTAAGTGTTTCTTCTCCCTCCTTAGCTTTTTTAAAAAGGATCTGTGCAGTTGGGCAGGGCTACTCTGGCAGATACAAGCAGCCTAAGCAATATCATTTGAGCAGTTATTTGTTGAGCAACCCTGGAATATCCTGCCCTGGGGAGTATGAAAAACCAAAACAAAAGCTCCAAGGTATTTGCTGAATATCAAAGCAGAAGCACACAGAGAACATTGTCTCTCTATTAATCACAGCCAAGCACACTCTCCTTAAAATCCTATTTTGCTATAACTTTTCAGCAATGAATTTTCTGTTAAAAATGTTATTTATAACTATTGTAGCTCCTTTGTTTATCATTCAGTTCCTGCATTTGTTTGATCTATAGGTCACATTTGGCCTACTTGGGGCAGCTTAGTAAGCTGGCAGTTTTCCCTCATGATAGAGTCATCTTGTGCTTCAGGAGCTAGCCATGGATAAAATAACAGTTTCATGTCCACATTTTATGATTGCAAAGAAAACTTTCCAGGTCTGAGCCAGTCAAAATGGATGTAGTGATATCTGCATCAGAAGGCTGCTAGCTTCAAACAGTATTTCTGAGAGGTAGGACTTGCTTTCCACATTTCAGCTCCTGAGCCTGTTAACAGCTATTTAAAAATCAGTGTGGTGAACAGTATCTCTGCTTGCTCATAAATGGAAAGAGACAACTAGTGTAAAAAAACAGGCCACTGAGGGTGAAGCTTTCCAGCGTTAGCACAACAACTGAACTGAACGCAAAATTTACTAGTGTCTGGCTGTCTGCTTTTTCCAGTCAGGCTCCTCCTGTATTCTCTGATCTGCTTTCCTCAGTCAGGTTTGGTTTGTTTTGGGTTTTTTGTTGGTTTTTTTTTGTTTTGTTTTTCCTTTTTTTTTTTTTCCTTCTGATACTAGTTCTCTCATTGTCTTCCTTCCTTTCCATGCCTTTAGTTCTTCTCTATATTTCCAAAGTTTGGTTCAGGAGAGCTATAGAAAAACCTTGTGCCCACTGTCCTGTCTTTTTTCCTCAGACTGAAGCACAAAGGCAGCACATCTGTGAGGCAGTAGTGATTATTAACTCTGCAGGTCTGTAAAAGTTATTCCCTTTGTGTTCATCTGCAGTTAGTGCAAATGAAGCGTTGGGATGGAGAACCATCAAATCTGACCTCAAAGGAGGCTTCCAAACATCCCTTCAGCACTGACAATCCAAGCAAAAGTTATACCATGGGATTAAAAACAAACACAAAACTATGCTGAAATCAGAAGACTTTGAAGTTACAACTGGATAGCTTAAGAATGTTTCCCCCCTATATTTAGAAGTGCTTTTGCAGGACCTATATGTATGTATTCAAAAATTTCAAGGTCAAAACTGAACCTTAAGTTCTCATTTACTCAAGAAGCCTCTTGATCTTCCCTCATGCTTCCCACAGCTCCTTAGTTCCTGTCCTTCCTGATCTCCTGCTGCACTTCTATTAAGAAAGTGTGGCACAGAAGTGCTGCATTTTCGCCAGATTTCTAGCCATATGCACATAAGCTTGCTTTTCTGGGTTCTTCTCCCAACTCCTTTCTCTTGTAATTTCTGTTCCACTTTTGAACTGCACATATGATCTGTCCCAAAATTGTATCATTCTCAGAGAATTTACACTTTGAATAATAAACAGCCTTCTAAGAACAGAAGGATCTTAATTATCTCACACACTAAAAATGATTTTAAAATGTAATTTAATTAAAGAGACAATTCTGTTTTGTGCAGTTGCAGGCATGAGCAGATTTTGACAGATTGGGTGTGGTGTGGGGTTTGTGTTTGGTTTTGATCAGGTCAGGTATTATCTGTCTGGACAAACATTAACTGAGAGATGAATCTTAAGTTCAGCTGCTGTCATGGTTAATTATTCATGATGATGAAGGTTAATAGCTACTTTTCCCTACAATCTTTGTAAGCAGAAGTTTTTACTGTAGTAAAGGCTGAATGCTAATGCAGTCCTCCATATAAATCACAGGGAACTGACTTTCTACAAATCAGTTGCTGTCTTCTGTTGTTCTCTAATAACAATAGACAGATGAAGAACTGGTAGTGCAAGCAGTGATCTGTAATGTAGGTCCTTTAGAATGCTTACCATACAACACATAACAGAAGGTGAGTGAAAGCATAAGACCCCCTCAAAAGACTTGAACAGCCCCCTGGAGGTGCCTGTCTCTATGGAGAAGAGAGGCAGCATGGGGCAATTTTTGCTCCTAACCAAGATACTTCCGTCAAGACTTTAAAATCTGGATGAAAAAAAACCCAACCCCCAAACATATTAATAATAGGACGAATGTAGTTCTCAGTATCTTTTTAGATTCACATAAAATGCCATCAGTGTTACCTCAGCTCTTCTACTCAGTCATTCACGACAACCTAATCTCTTCAGCTGTTGTTGGGTTATTCATGATGAGAAATCCACACACATGACACTTGTGCATGTATTCACTGTGGCTTAGTCCTCAACTGCTGTGAAAGCAGTTGGACGTCTCAATGGACAGGTAGGTGAACATCAGGTTCACCCGAACAATGCTGCACAGAAAAGTGTTAATTTATAAACTGAAGATCTTCTGCCTCTGATTTGTGCTGCTGTGGCAACAGATGGAATACTGTATCAAGTGCAAGTGTTCTCACTTCAAGACAGATGGCCTTAAAACTGGAGATGAGCAAGAAAAAGGACTTAAGAATTATTAAAGATTTAGAAAAAATGCCTCAGTGAAAATTTGAAAGACAGATTTGTTTAGTTTATGAAAAGGAAGGTGAGGGTGTGAGTTTATCACAGACATTAAGTATAAACATGGCAGGGGGGTGGGGGGAAAGTGGTAATAGAGAGCTCTTCAGTTTCAAATCCAAAGACAGTTTTATGGTAGTAAAGCAAAAAGCAGAAAACCTTACCTGTTTGGTGTTCCAGGTTAGGCAAGAAGAGATGGGTAAGCCCTCAACTCCTCAGAAAAGGACAGACAACCATTTGTCTGCGTTTACACCCAGACACCTAGCAGGGCAAGAGACATTTACTGGAATTTGAATTTAAGCAAATTCAGAATTGACATCAAGTAAATTTTGTAGTATAGCTGTCAGAACAATTATCAACAACTTCTGGTACAATCTCCTGCAATGGTAATCTTTTCAATTCAAAACCGTTTTTTTTTAATAGTCAGGACATTAATTTCAAATCCAACAGTCTCTGTTACAGGAGAGGTCAGACTACATGTTTACAATGCTTTCTCCTGTCTTTATAACATCCCAGCCTCTGAATTTATGCCTTTATTACAGTATTGTTTGATCATCAGTCTTAATGAAGCTCTCATTAACCACCTCTGCTTTCCTGTGAAATGGTCACATGCACTGTTCAGCCATCACTGAATAAATCTAGTCATTAAAGAAAGGAAATAATTAATCTCCTCTTGTCTTCTGTGTCACAGCTGCTAATGGGATGATTTGATATCTATAATGTACATCAGAAAGTACATTCTGTTTCCTTTTAAAAACATTAAAAGTAATTTTAAATGTTGCTATTGTATTGCACCTACTTTTTGTCATATACTTTTCCACATTTGTCATGCCTTAGAACATATTTCTTGGGCAGAGTGAGACTTCAGGCTTTTATAGAGAATAAGAATTTTCTGGGTGGCTTTTAAATACTCAATTATTGGTCAATATTGACATTAGGTCTGAAGGGCAAGGGAAGAAGCAGTGTTATCGTGTTTAACTATATATACTACTACATTCTTTTTCTACATCAGTCTTAATAGTTCCTATGACAAAATGTCTCAGTTAAGGAAGTATTTTGCTTCTTGGAAAATTCTTTTCTCCAAAGGCACACTTGGTTAAGTATTGCCTCTCCTTTGCAAATAGGAATCAACTTACTTGAATTAATATCCATATTCAGTATTGCAGAGATTAGTTTCAGATAGTTACAAGAATAAGTAACTCTGCAAACAAACAGGCAGTGATTTATTATATAGGCCTTTAGTGCTGGGTATTTGAAAATTATTTCTCCACCTTAGCAGCTGTGACTTGGTCTAATTATCTGTAACAAATCTTGGTACAATCTTGTTTACCTGTTATCTGTCAGTGACTGGCCAGTTTAACTAACTGATTCCACAGCCACATCCACTCCTCTGCTTGGTAGCTGATTCAACAACTGTGTCACTTTTGAAATAAAACAAATGAACCTATTATCATGACACCAGTAGTTCTGGATTTTTAGCAGAAAGGAAGGGCCTAACAAGATACACAGATGAATATCATGTATCACATGTCTGTACCTGAGGCTATGGCTCCAAGAAAATCCTCCTAGCAGAGCCACAAGGTTAAGAAATTCCTACTTGCCTCCCTTGGCACCAAGCAGTCATCTACCCCTCTTTGTTGTGTGTGGTTGACTGTGGAGAAGGACAGGAAATTGGGGAATTGATCTGATTACAGAATCAAAATTAAAAATACATATGTTTTTAATTTGCTCCTGTTCCATGTACAGCCCCACAGTCATCGGTATCATCGATGAGGCTGGATGGGAACAGAAAGGGGACCTGCCTGAATCAGGAGAAATAGCTATAAAAAGTGGCCCCAAACAATGCCTCTGTACCCTGAAGATTCCCAAAACTATTCTGACACTTTCAAGTGACTGTTCACAGTTTTCAGTCTGAAGCTGCTGCTGGGTCTCCTATCTTTCTCATGTTTTCATTCTCTTTGTGACCCTTTGGTTTAGGCAAGCAGTCTCCTTTTTTAAAAAAATCTTTAAACATGATCACCATACAGGTGCATATGCAAGGTGTTTGTGGCCATCTCTGTTCCTATTCCTGCCCCTTTCATAGCCCCACCATTCCCTAAATCAAACATTAGAGGCAAAATATCAGTTCAAAAATATCTGCCCTGAAGTAAACCTTCCACATTCCATACCATCTCCTTTGTCACCAGAAGCTCTATAAAAATTGAATTTCTTCTGCAGGCTGCTGTTCTTCCCTTCTAGCCATCACATTTCTTACTCCAGGCCAGCTACCTTAATGTTGCTAATGGTTTCCCCTTTGTTGTGCACCCAATGTATAAACAAAGGTCTTTTTGCACAAAACAAAGTCAAGTTATCATCTTTGATCAGATTGTTTGGATCAGGTTCAGCTGACAACTACAGAGTTGTTTTTCCACCCCTATGCATTTTCAACATGCTGCAAATCCCTTATGCTTGTGGGATTTCTTGTTTGTTTCCTTGGGTTTCTTCAGAGGTTAACTTCTCTAAAGAGCAGTGTGGAAAAGAGAGGAATGCAGTAAATTTCCCAGATCTTGAGGAGCAAAGAATGTGTGTTGCTGGCAGAATATGATTGCTAAGAAACATCTTGGATGCCATCAAGCTAAAAGCATAAGGGCTGTGAAGTCAAAGAGTGCATCCACAGGAAAAAGGTGAAGCTGAAGCTGTCAGGCCTTCGAGCATATGGTGCACAGGTGAAATAGATCTTCAAGATCAAAGGTTAAAAGTTATTTTTTAACTCATGTAAACAGTTCTTTTGTGCTTCCACAGTGCCTTTTGTCTAGGGATGCTAAAGCGTTTTTGTAGCTTGAGGGACCATTACCTTATCTAACAATCAGGGACACTAATGTGCAGAGAGTTGAGGTGCAAAGTCAAGTCAGCAATCAGAAAGTAAGAGCTGGCAACAGCAGAGACTGTTCCTTTCTCCATGGACCTTGTTCTTACAGCATCAAGGATTTAATTTTTAAAAGGGCCAAATACTTTGCTAGTAGGGTAATTATTAACTGACTAACC
Organism: Buteo buteo; assembly: GCF_964188355.1. Lineage (NCBI taxonomy): Eukaryota > Metazoa > Chordata > Aves > Accipitriformes > Accipitridae > Buteo > Buteo buteo. The sequence goes on along the minus strand of NC_134178.1, from coordinate 46,045,632 downwards.
CTTCCTATAGCCAAAAAGACCACCAAGATGTGACTTTGTAGTGAAATACTTATGATTTACCAAAGGGGTGACTGATGCCTGCCCAGGGAAGGAAGTATTATTCCCATTTTAGAGATGAGATACTCAGAGATGAGATACTCGACACTCAGTCCTGTGTTCTAATGAATGAACAACATTTGAAATAATTTTTATGCGTATATACCTCTATTCTGTCTACCTTTTTAAGAGCGTACATAGTGAAACACATACAGTTAGACAATGCAGCAACACTTTTGTTTAAATCTTAGCCTTACTGCAGGCTCCAACTGACTCCCTGAGCCCTAAGTATCAAATCTCCGCCTGGGACCCTCTACACGGCAATGCTGATGCAGTCAGTATAAAAGAAGTTATTTACTGGATACAGAGCTTGACAACAGCAATGCCAGGCATGTTTTGTCCAATGTATTAAGCATCAGTGCTCCAAGTTCAAATTTGATTTATGCTTTTAAGTGCTTACATATCTCTTCACTTGCCCTGCTCAGCCAGGAATGAAACTAGAAATAGCACAGTACTGTACAGATAGATCAGATTGTTCTTGCAGTATTTCAGACCCTGGAACTGAAATATGAAGTGGTTGTTTCTTTGATCTAGAAAGTCTGAATAACACCTAGAGTACCAAAGTCATCTACAGGAAAGGGCATGATGGAATGTATTCATTTTGCCAATGTCTGTGATTTTAAATGAACCACGCTAAACACAAGCAGATGTTTGGAAAATAGGCAAAGTTATTGCCGAAGGCCCTAATAAGAACAGCTTTAGAAGAGTGCCTGATTTGCAATATCTGGATAGGCATCAGTGATGTGAAAAAAATAGAGAAAGTTTACAGAAGAGTCTCAAGCAGTTTTTTGTTTCTGTGAAGGTCTGATATTGAAGTATCTCTTCTTCCCGAAGTGGCAGAAAGACCCTAAGCTTATAAAACATAGTGAATGGAAATTCTGTGGGAAATAATCTGTGGGGAAAAAAAGATTGGGGAGATTTGAAATATTGTTACACTGATTTTGAAAACCACTTTTTCCATTTGAGCTTTTGAACATTTTAAACCTTTTAAAACACAAATATTGGAAACAAAAAGATTTTCCAGTTGAAAAAGAAAACTTCATTTTGAAAACATAAAATTCAGATATCATAACCACATAATTTTTTCCCCAGACTTTTACTGAGTCAATTTATGAAAAGCTGTTCTTTCTCACTAGTGGGACTGGTTAAAAGAATTAGCTTTTCCTAATGAACAATGTTACTTCAGAAAATCTATAACCAGTTTTAAGAAGGCCTGTGTTTAACAGCAATGCAAAACTCCTCATATGGGGGCCTAAGAGCACATGCTGCTTGTCAGTAACAAACATATCATCACCTGGTGGTAACTAGTTTTTTATCAAGAGCTGTCAAAAGGTACAGGTCAGCAAGACCAGCACAGAAAAAAAGGTGCTGATGCAGGTATCCTGAGTAGGAGGCCTGACCACGTAAGATGTGGAGATGATAACATGAAGTTTTTTGGGTTTTTTTTACAGGGGCTGGAATTACTGGAGGCAATAATTAGCCACACAGATATGCACACAGGGAAGCATGTTCTCTATGGCTGCAAAGAAGAGAAATTATTTACAAGGCAATCTGTCTATTTCTATATTGTCCCCAGTGTGGTAAAGTTCAAAAGTTCCTGATCAGGTTAGTAAGCTGGTCCCTACTGCCTACTGACAGCTTCCCAGCACTTCCCACTAGCAATATCTGCGCTGTACTGCTGATGTGATGCATTTCCTTAGGTGTCTGGGAAGTGAGCGACTACAGGAGGATTACTATGGAAAATCTATTAATAGTGCTGTGTACTGACTGCACAGGTACAATAGTCTAGGATGCAGGAGCCATGGAAATGCCAATGGCTAGTTTAAGAGATGCAGTTATTAATAAAAGATTAAGTATACTCGTTTGGAAGGTTGACAAGCAGGGATATTTGCTCTAGATAGTACAAAAGCGTATTCTGACAAGAATATAGGATACTTAAAGCAATAAACCAATACTTCCTTTAATCCACATTTGCCAAACTACTTTCAAGCCTCTGACTTGACTTGTTTCCTCTGCTGTGCTCTTTTTCCCTTGCAGAGCAAAGTCTGCCCAGATTCTAAAACTGCTTGTTATTGATTTGCCATTCGGAGACATCTATATCCTTTTTTAACCCGGTTCAAGCAAAGCCCAGAATGTGGATTTCCTGTTGGAAAAGTGGTTTGCAGTGACTGAGATCAGTTGTTGAGCAGCTGGCTCAACAAGAAAGAATGGCCTTGGGGATCAGACAGTGGAATGATTCTCAGGAGATCAGATTCTGTACCTTGCTCTTTCAAACACCTCCTGTATTGCTTCAGTAAAATTGCTTAACTCTGTGCTTTAGCTCTCCTATGGCTGGCACAGTGTGACAGTACTTGTCTACCTTACTTGGGAATTGTTTGCATATTATAGTAATGCCAACAAATCGAGCACCTAAATGACTAGATAGCTCCAATGCCAGTTTCTGTGTCTGCCCTGACACATACCTCAGCGCTACGAAGACACCAGGACCTTCACAGATGCCTTCCGTTAAAGTGAGTTTCCCAAGTGTTTCCTCAGCTCTTCTTTGGAGCTGTTTAGCTCCATTGTTTCAATTCCAGGCTTTCCCTATTGCTGAAAGGTTTCATTTATGCCAGATTATAAATCGGATTGCAGCTAATCGTAACCGCCATTTTAATTTTTTCCTATCTACTTTCAAATGCAGGAAATAAGCTCCTTGGAATTTTCAGCTTGTCGGCCGTCCTTCTAATTTCCTTTGAAGCATTTGTCTGCAGGTAATGTTAAACAATTGCTGTGGTCCATCTCAGATATTTCAGTAGTGAACTGTTCCTACATAGAATGAATATGACACATACAGAATTAGACAGGCCTTCACGTGGCTCCCTCACTGAAGGTAATTTGATCTCTCAGCTGCATTTCCTTGTGGCTGAGACTCCATTGCAGGGTCATTCTCGGGGTGTGTTTCCATAGCAGAGTCTCCTGGAAAACCAGTAAGAGATAACTCTGGGCCAGATCTCAGTTCTCTATTTTCATGTCGGGGTTAGGCTGCAGGAGAGAAGTCATTAAGGGTAAGGGTCCATGACACCAGTGACTTGGTTTTTACTCTCACCAGGGACATTGTAAAGGACCGTGTAATTCTTTTTTCTGTGACTTAAAGGTGGCAGATTCCTCCTTTGGTCTGTGAATCAAGAAATTTTACTTAGTTAAAAAAAAAAAAAATTCCCCCCCAGAATGCATCTTCATACTTTTTGCCTTATGATACATCACAGAAGTTGTTTAATTATACGTTAGGCTGGACAACTAACAGGGCAACCACATTTCTCTTTCACTGAAAATAAATTCTATCTAGCACTCTACTGCAGAAGTTTCTGAACAGAATGGAGCTTCAGACAAACATCTTTAAACTTTCCTGTGTAAAGAAGCAGGAAACACCCACATCTCCAAATATGCAAACTCACACAGGTTAGTTCTCCTCCTGATGCTGGTCTATGTGTAATTACCAAAAGGATAAGGGAAGAGGTTGTGATGCTTCCACTAGCTCCCAGCAAGTTTCGTGCAGGATTAGTTCCAGGGCCTTTTATATTTTCTGGTACAAAGTTTCAGAATTTTGCCTCTTCCCACAGATCTTCTAAAGATCAGTTAAGAATGGATTCATCACTCAGCTGCTTAATCACATCAGCTGCTTCCAGCTCTCAGAATGAGGAACAGAGTAAGCTTGTTCCTCTTCAATAATAGACATTTTTGTTAATCAGTGGGAGAAGACCACTGGACAAACATGTTAGAACAATCTGCATTCTCTACTGTGTGTAAAATCTAACTCACTTTTTCCTGACACTGCATTTCTACCAGCTATATTGGACTACTTCCTTAAAATAAAAGCAATGGATCTTCCCACTGAATGTGGAGTATGCCTTCAGTAGCAGTATTGCCATCATATACTAAAAGGACGCGTTTTTTTCTGATTTTCTCTCACTGAGCTACTGTGAACATCCTGACACAGCAAGATATAGATTTACTTAACTAATGCTCAGAAACTTTTCATCAGGAGCTACAGAGGATATCAACTTTTTTCACTCAGAATTGTTGTGGAGAAACCACTTAAGCCTGTGATTATCTGCTGTCATCTTCATCTTTTCACATAAACAGCATTTGGTTATATTTACATCACCTGGAAGAGCTAGGAAGGCAAAGACCCATTGCAGTTGCCTGCCATGCAATATACTGTATTTGCTGACATACTTGTTAGAGATTATTCAAGAAGTGCACTTGAATCAGGAAATTTACTTCTCTGGATGTTTTTCCTGCATATGTTTTTGAAGCTTCTTGTGCAATTTGGCTTTCAGGCAACTTCTTCTTCTCATATTAGCAAGGCTAAGTCCATGGAAGGTCCAATGACTTTTGTTTCTGAGCCAAAGAGACCTAAGGGCTGGTGAGATCTGCACAGAGACTGTTATTTTACTTCAAATTTCTCAGACGTGTACAGTGAAAGGTAAAAAAAGATGCTCCTGCTACAATCCGGGTATCAACTGCAACAGCTCAAGTGATATTGATGGCTTTCTTCCAGAATATTTTGTATTCTTGGAACATGCAGAGCTGCTGCCACAACTAGAAGGGTGGGGCATTCCCTCTTCTTTTTTCTTTTTTTCTTTCCTGCACCTGAGAGGGAGAAAAGGAAGAAAAAGGAGTGGGGTTTTAAAGTGCTTTTCAGATGTTGCCAAGGGAAAAACTTCAGTTAATACTGCTTGTATAGCCAGAGTAGGAATGTACACTAAGACAAAGTATCTCAGAGAAGATCAGTAATAGGTAAGTAACATTTTTATATAAAGCCAATAAATAATTATGGTAATGTCTCCAAGACTTAAAGTAAGTGCCACGCGCTCTTCAGTTTACCTCCTAAAATGCTCAGGGAAAGCAAAAGTTGCCTGCTAAAAATCTATAATCACAGGAACACGTGCTTCCTTCTGACAGAGCCCTACATCTCCTTTGCTTGCTGCCCTAGGTAATGCCATAAGGACATGATAACACCACCTTTCCTTAAGATGTTGAGGTCACCAGGGAATGTGACAAAAGAGTACTTCGCAAAATGTCACTGTGACACCCCTGCCCAGCTTCACACTTTTATCAGTGCTACTCTGCATTGCACAGTGGCAGTCATTATGCATGTGTAATAAAAGTGATGCTGGAGCCTTCCCCTACAGGTGCCTACTCAACCTACCTAAATGCTTGGAAATTGTAATAGAGGCATGTAAGAGAATGGATTTTCATGTCTCAGATGGCTGATGTTCTATTGTACATAGTGCTAATGCAAACTAAAAGGATTTATTACTACTTGTTTTTTTTACAGTTCTGCCACATGAAGACTCTTCAGAGGGCCTTTTCTTGTCTGGCCCTCTTCCTCTTAGTGGTATTACTTAATTCCATTCTTTTCATATTGTTATTCATTTTTGAAATTGTACTTCTTCACACCAATAAAAGATTCAGGAAATAGTGCTGATGGAGAGGAGTATACACAATGGAGTTGTACTGTACTATGCAGCTTAAGGAACACTGTACTTATACATGTCTAATGACAAATGTTAGATAGTGGAATCTATCTAACCAAAACTATCAGGTCTCTCTATTAACTGGTAGATCAGTCTCCCAGTGCTTCTCTTTAGGTCTGTTGAGATCAGCCCATAAAGAAAATTCAGTGCAGAGAAGCCTTTAGGTATTAAAAAGAAAATTTCAACAGATTTTTTTTTTTTATTCCTCTAGCAAATGCTGAAAACAATTTTCAAAAATTGTCTTTAGAAGTTGGGGGGACAAATAATTAAAACTCAAAAGGTATTATTTTGATATTTTATATGTTCTCATTCTGATCCTTATTTTGTTTGGATTGTATTGTACTGTCACTATTGAAATTAAATGCTTTGACTAGATTTTTTTCCAGTTTTTACAAATACCTTTTTTCCTAATTTCCCTTTTAAGAGTAAGAGTATACTTTAAATAATTAATTTAAATTACTATTGCCCTGAGAGGAAAACTGCTTTCCATCAACTGCATTTTTCACCTGCAGGGTTTATAAATTTCATGAAGAAGGAACTTCTCCCCTTAGAGAGTCTCTGTCCCTTGCCTTTGATGTGTCCACATTCTCGATGGTCTGTATGAACTCCATTCTACTTGTTGCATTCAGTTTTCTGAATAGCTTTCCACTGTCAAACACACTTTATAATTAGTTTGCCTGCTTTTCTAAACCTCAATCTTGTTGTCCTACGGCTTCTTTTTTGCCTGGACCGCCTTACAGTTCTGTTCATGTGAATAAATCTCCTTTTCTCTGTATCTTCTGGCTGCTTTCTAGTTTTATATGAAAAGTTCCCAAAATGTGAGTGGAACAAATTGCAAGGAATTTGTTGAGAGTGGGTTAGACTTGTGGGATTGGTCATGAGCCAGGCCTGAGAGAGAAGGAGAAATGACAAAACTACAAGGCAACATCAAAGACTGGCAGAGTGAATGCATAGATTCTCAATACCTCATCTCCAAAAGTGCTAGCTGCCGCTGGGGAAAAGACAAAGAGTCCCATCAGTAGGGAGGAAGATGCTGGTGAGATGATTTCTGTCCATATAGCTCCTGACAGAAGAGTGCCCTGGCAGCAGACAAGGCTGATGGTACCCAGGGCTGTGTTGACAGCAGCATTGCCAGTAGAACAAGTGAGGGGACTGACGCTACCGCTTTTTAGTCAGCACTTCTTAGACCACATCTAGAATAGTGTGTCCAGTCCTGGGCTCCCCAACCCAAGAAAGACGTGGATAAATTGGAGCAAGTTTGGTGGGAGACCGCCCCGGTGGTGATGGGGCTGGAGCACTTGCACTGTGAGGAGAGGCCGATGGAGAGCCCTTTGTTTGGCCTGGAGAAGGGATACTGAATTGCATTTTTCCAACACCTACAAGGAGGTTATGGAGAAAAAAATGGAGCCACGCTCTTCACAGTGGTGCATGGCAGGAGGATGAGAGGTGACAGAAACTGAAAGAAGAGAGGTTTGGGCTGGGTGTAAGGAAAACGTTTTCTCTGCGAGGACAGTCAAGCAGTAGACCAAGTCCCCTGCGAGGCCGTGCAATTTCCACCCTTGGAGGTTTTCAAGACCTGACTGGACAAAGCCCTGGGCAGCCCAGTCCGGCCTCAGAGCCCACCCCGTTTGGAGCCGGAGGGTCAGCTGGAGCTCTCCCGACGTGGCCTTCAGCCTGTGACCCCACGCCTCTCCACAAAACACCCTCTGAGACCCGCAGACTCCTCTATCAGGGGAGCCGGACATCTTCCCCTGTCAGGGTGAGTGAGGTGAGGGGGAGCGGGAAGGCGGGAAGGCGGGAAGCCGCCAGGGGGCAGGCGAGGCGCGCGCATCGCCCCCCAACGGCCGCGGGGCGAGGCGGGGCGCGGCCCCCCCCCCCCCCGCCCGCCAAGGCCAACGGTCGCAACGGCCGTCGGCGGGAGTTTGCTTTGCCCGCCCCTCGCTTCTTTTTTTTAAAAGTTTATTTTCTTTTTCTTGAATGAAAAAAACTGATGTGGAATCAAAAGGGGACCGGGGGTGTGTGTCAGGGTAACCGACGAGAGCAGGAGGCCGTTCCCTGAGCAAAGGTCGTAGGTCGGGCTACCTGGAGGTGCTCCCCGCCTCAGGGAGGTTTGGGGGGCCGGAGGAGAGCACCGGGTTTCCTCGGGAGCCTGTCGACACTGCTGGTCAAGCGTTCCAGGAAAGCAAAGGTGAAGAAAGAGGAAATAAAGAGCCAAGCCCAGTGGCCTGGCTAGGGACCCTCATTATAAGACACAAGTACGTTTTTCCTCAGTGGTGTACTGCTGCTGCGGGTGTTCTTGTTGGGTTTTAGAGAGGCTAGTTACAGTCAGCCTCCCGAAATTCCCCTGCAGATGAATGTCTGGGATGTGATACCCTTGAATCCAGTTTTCCGCTCGCTTTTTGCCAATAAGAGGAAGCTAAGAAGTGGTAAAAAACTGATAAGTATGTGCCATGGTTGCTCACTCTGGTTGCTGGGATCAAACAGCTGCTTTGCATTACTTTAGAGGAAGCTGGGTTTTGATGTATCAGTGTGTTATGCTGATAGAGCATTTTGGTATTTTGCTTGATAAAACCTACTCTGTTCCTGTACTGCAGTTGTTTTTATACATTTTCTGCTCTGGGTGTGTACATAATATTGAAGGACTTAACCACTGACCCAATTAAAAAAAACACAAAACCTTCCTAGTGCTTATAGGCTAATCAAGATTCTATAAAGGCTTAGGTCTGCAGTCTGTTTTTCACTCCTGAGCACTTCTAACCTTCTTTCCCATCATTCCAAAGAAGTTAAGCAATACCTTTACCTTTTAAGTATAATGATCAGCTCTAACTGTAGTTGAACTAAAGCAGGAGAGGGAATTAGTTGTTATTGAGAGGTTCATTATTTTGAATGATCTTTTCCAGTACATCTGGACAAAGATGACTGGCCATATGATCTGTTGTTATCCATCAGCATAATTCTGCCAGTTTCAGCCAGTCCAATCTGAATAAACCTCATCTGAGACACTCTCCAAACTGCAGATGGAGAGTGGGTCTTGTACAATATCCCAGACATAGAAAGAAGATGTCTGAAGAAAGAAGATCTCAGAGTTTTAGAGTCTTCCTCTGCTGGATGTCTGATCTGATAGGAAAAGCTTGATTTCTACCTCTCTCACAATATGCTCTGTTGCCATAGGCAACTTGAATAGTGGAAGCTGTGACCACTGATAATTCTCTCAAGAATCTATCTAGTGATGAGGGAATATGCTACTGAGCATCTTCTTTTCTTTCCTTGGGTTTGTCTTGGCTTTTCTTCCCACACAGTCTGTCTTGCTAGGTGTCATAATTTTTCTCCATCTAATTTTTTTTTAAAAGCATTCCCTTTCTATTCCTCATTACAAACCTTTATTATATGCTGACTCTTTCAGATACATTCCAGAAACCTGCTTACTCTGCCTCTTTTAACTCAACTTCTTTGTCTCCTTTCCATGCAGCAGTACACACTGGGACCTGACAAGGTGGAAAACAGCTTTGCAGAAAAAGACATGGGGGTCCTGGTGGACACCAAGCTGAACATGAGCCAGCAACATGTCCTTGTGGCAAAGAAGGCTAATGTTATCCTGGGCTGCATTAGGAGGAGTGTTGCCAGCAGGTCAAAGGATGTGATCCTTACCCTCTGCTCAGCACTGGTGAGGCCACATGTGTAGTACTGTGTCCAGTTCTGGGCTCCCCTGTACAAGAGTCACTCCTAGGAAGGACCTCTCACATCTTCCTTATCTAACCAGTCATTCCATGTTGGAATGCTAGACAGATTCATCAGGTCCCTTCTCCATTTTCTTCATCACCTGCATATGTTGAGCTCCATAAACTACACATTGTAAACTTGCTTTCTAGAGCCTTAGTCACTTTTTATCACTTCTATTTCTAATGTTTTAACATCTTTTTGAAATATGACTTATATATCTGGATGCAGGAGTGCATTTAACAGTACAAGGTAAAGTACTAAGATCTCTCCTCTGCTTCCGTGTCATAGTCTGATTTTCATACCTGCAGGGATTGCATTAGCCCTCTCAGCTGGGAAGCACTGTAGTTCTGGCAAACTGAAAGGCAAGTGAAAGCTGTTTTCATGGAGTATCTTGAGACCCTTGAGAAAAGTCTCCCTCAGATTGTGGATTCTATAATGTTTGCAGGACAGAGGGAGTGCAAAGATGAAAAAGGGTGTAAAAGAAAGTTGTTGAGGTGGTAGAGAGGTTCTCAGTTTTGAACACTCTGAAAATGGAGCAGTTTGTCTTGCTAACAGCAGGAGAACAAGGCTGAGGAAGGCTTTAGAAAATTATTTTGAAAGAAACTAGTTGTGCTTTTGATTTAACTTTTATGTTTCAGTAGAAAAAATATTCATGGGCAATGTAAATTGTTCATAAGCTGTGCATGTATGTATGTAACTGCAATTTGAGCTATTCTCACCTCATCTTTCCATTTTTTCTTAGTTCCATGTCCTTCTGAAATAATAAGCACTGCTTATTAGGAATGGGTGGCTAGGCATAATTTTTATGATTTTCATAAGTTTTTATTTTAAGAGCTGTATTAACAAAAGCAGTGGAGAAAACATATGCAGGTCTCAGCATCAAGCACACACCAAGTGCAGGAAAATTTGATCTTGCAAACCTGCCATAAAATTCACAAGTATGTAAGGAGGTATGGCAAGTCAAGGACTGAAAGAATATTCTGGATTTCAGGACTTCTGTGCAGAAGCTCTCCTTGCTAGTGGCACTGCTGCTGCCAGAACCTTTTCTTTCCTGGGGTCTGTGAAGCAGGGGCTTGTGCCTAGTCTCTGCACTTGATGCATGTGCACTTCCCATTGCAAGCCAGCCCAGAGTGTCACTCTTTTCCTTACACTTTCTTAGCCCTCATCCATTTCCCTCCTCTTTCTCTTCTTTCACCAGCTTTCCTGCCTAATTGTGTATTTTCTCTTGAGAACCTTCTGGTAGCCCACCCTGGGATCAGAAAACATGTCTTCCTTAGGCCCTTCCCTGCCCCAGCATTGTGGCCCTCCTAGTCCAGAAGAAGGGAAAGCAAAGAGAGACCAGTTATGAATTATGACAGCCCAGCATTCCACTGTAGATAAGTGTTTCATATCCAATTTTATTTTTTTTTTTTTCCCTTCTGAGTTTGGAAAGGAGGGAGGAAGAGAATTTGAAACCAAATCTTAGAGGTAATACACATAAGAACAAGATTTCTTTAATAGAATTGCCATATTTCTGTGGTCAAATGTAATGCCCAGTAGCAAATAATTCACCTGAAGAGGAAGAAGTCCACTAAGGGACATTTGCCATAAGATGATTTGTTAATGACAATCCCCTCAGAATTGACCATGGAATATTCTGGAAATGCAACACTTCACTGTCCCTTCACCTGTTAAACATAAGAAAGTATTGCTTGTTGCAGTAGCACTGGGTGACATTATGCAATCCACAGTAAAACTGACTTTCCTCTTCACTAATGACCTGAACGATGGGAGCGAGTGTACCCTCAGCAAGTTTAAAGATGATAAAAAGCTGGGAGGACTGGCACACCAGAGGGTTGTGCTGCCATCCAGAGCGTTCTCAAGAGGCTGGAGAAATGGGCAGAGAGGAACCTCAACAAAGGGAAATTCAAAGTCCTGCACCTTGGGAAGAATAACCCCATGCACCAGTACAGGCTGGGGCAAACCATCTGGAAAGCAGCTTCGCAGAAAAGGAGATGGATGGCCTAGTGGACAAGTTGCAGATGAGGCAGCAGTGCGCCCTCGTGGCAAAGGCTGCCAACAGGACCTGGGCTGCATCAGGGAAAGCAATGCCAGCAGGCTGAGGGAGGTGATCCTTCCCCTCTACTCAGCACTGCTGAGTCCTACAGCACCTGGAGTCCTCTGTCCAGTTCTGGGTTCCCCAGTACAAGAAAGACATCAACATACTGGAGGGAGTCCAGCGAAGGACCACAAAGATAATAAGGGACTGGAGCATCTCTCATCTAAGGAAAGGCTGAGTGAACTGGGACTGTTCAGCCTGGAGAAGAGAAGCCTCAGGGAAATCTCATCAGTGTGTATAAATGCCTGAAGGGAGGGAGGGTGCGGAAAAAGACTGAGTCAGGCTCTTTTCAGTGGTGCCCAGTGAGAGGACCAGAGGCAATGGGCACAAGCTGAAAGTCAGGAGGTTCCTTCTGAACACAAGGAAACCCTTTTTTACTGTGAAGGGTGACTGAGCCCTGGAGCAGGTTGCCCAGATAGGTCGTGGAGTCTCCCCCCTCAGAGATATTCAGAAGCTGTCTGGATGTGGACCTGGGCAACGTGCTCCAGGTGACCCTGCCTGAGCAGGGGGAGTTGGACCGGACAGTCTCCCTAGGTCCATTTCAACCTCAACTATTCTGTGATTCAGTGCTGGTTAACCAGTGAACCTGAAGCAATCTATCACAACTCTGATGACAGGATTTTACCTTAGGGTATTGGATACTGCTTTAACACAGAGTCTCCATTTCTGTTAGCATTTTCTGAAATTCATAATGTTATGCCTAAAAATAAAGGAATGGTGGTTTTAAGTGAAGCTGTTACATGCTATGGTATGTAGTGGGCATATGCTCATTTGTTTGCTTGCCATGTTTATAGAGTCACTAAATGACTGAAAGCATGCTGTCAAAGAAAAAAGTACAAAGTGGGTGAGGAGATAGCCTGGAAATCTGAATGTATTTGTGAATGTATTTGTATGGAGGACAGAAATGCCAGCACATCAGCTACATTTTTCTTGTGCCTTGCTACTGTGCTCATTACACCTGCTAGAGCAGAGGATTAATGCATTTGAACAGATGGAGACAAACTAAGATTTTCCCTGAAGCCCACCTGCTTTTTTCCCCCTTAACTGTCTTTAGCTGCAGGAGGGAATTAGAGTTGATTTTAAGAGCGAGAAAAGAGGAGGTAGAGAAATTGATCAGGTAATAGAAGGAGGTTGGAAGCCTAAAGTAGAGGGATGGCAAGGGGTGAAAACAAACAACTTCAGTAATTAGGAACAAATTAAGGATGGAAGTTGTCAAAACATAAATGTAACCCACCATGTGACTTTTCCCACTAGTTACAGCTGGTGATAGTGATAGTAGACAGTGTATCGGAGTGAAAAGCCCCCTCAGAGTTACTAAGGCATGTTGCAAAAACTGTTGAATTTCCAAGTGCTCAGAATTTTTTTTTTCTGCTAAGTGAATCTTATCTTTGAGGTGTATAGGTCAATAAATCAAGGAGGTATGCATACACAGAGTTGTGCGCATATATCTAGCTCTATAAATGAATGTATGAAACCTTCAGTTGTTCCATTCTTGGTCATTGCAGCAATACCTTTTTTCTTCATTTGCTTCCAAGAAATAAATCTGGGAGTGTTTCCTCCCTGAGAACACCAAATGTGGGTATTCCCCAATATACTGCTTTAATGACAGGAGAATAAAACACCAACGCAGAAAAAGACATATATTTTAATACGTCATTAAATAAGTTTGCTAGCAAATATAAACTTTTACATAAAAATAAAACTTTTAACAAAATCTGAATGATACTAATCTGAATGAAAATATTTGGAATGTTAGTGTAATAGCTTAATGAACTGTCTCCCAAATGGTTTTGCTAACTCAAAAGGACATGCACATTCCCTCACACACTTGAAAACAGAGTAAAAATTGCAGTGGAGTCTAGCAACTCACAACATTATTTAACAGAAAAGAATATTTGTACCCAGCAGAAACTGTAGAGAATTTATGTCCCCAGACTGCAACTCTGAGCTGAAATTTGTCTTGAGAATGTGATGCTAATGTCCCTGCTCTTGCTGAAAACATCAGACCTACAAACACAATCAAGACCTCAGAAGAATTTTGTCTCAATTCTGCTGCATTCTTCCTCCTGAACAATGTCAATGCTGTTGAAGAATATAAAGTGCAGAGATCATTCAAGAGTGGAGAACTGGCATATTTTGAATGAAACGGAGAATCTTTTCTGAAAGGTAAAAACTACTTCCTATAGCTGAGCATACCATAGTGCACGGATTGCTTTAGCTTCAAAGTTTGAAGCACGATTAAGAAAGGGACAACATAGTCAACCAAATCGCAACACGAACCTACTTATATAATTTCTTTTTCGTTATCTGCTTAGCTTAATTTTGTATATTTAGATTTATACACATATGAATGATACCTCATGCTTTCATTTGCTATCCCTGCATCCACCTGAACAACTAGTACAGCATCTGGCCAGAATACAGAGGAACAAAGTGTGGAGGTACTATCTGGGCATATTAAGCTTGGATGGTAGTAAAAAAATAAAATCCAGATAACCAGAAATTATATTTAAAGCAAGTCTTTCCTTCAGGTAATTTCTAGTTTCAAATGCTGACATGAATTGCATGACTTTTCTCAGAAGGTGGGGACATGCCCCGAAGTTCCTCTTTCTGCTGTGGAGCTTTACAAGAAAGTTAACTGGTACAAAGCCGCACTGGCTCTGCCAAAAGCGTTTATAGCTCATGATTAATAGCCTGCCTCTGATCATGTTTCCAGTGATGGTTATGATTCACAGATTGTGGCCTAACTCTTTCTATTTCTGAGATATTCCCTTCTGTAACCCATGCAGCTCTGCTTTCTTCATTGACTCTCAAGATTTTACAATGTCATGGTGCATCATGAAGATAGAGCAAAGAGGTAGTCGTGCAGATAGGCAGAGCACCATAATTACTACCATTCTGGAGCAAAACTAAAAGCAGAGAACACTGGACAGTGGATTTCAGCCATCAGACAAAAATGTTGCATGTTGTTCTGTAGGATATCTGGGGTGGATTCTTGTTCTGGCAGAGCATCTAGGAACACAGGACCTCAGGCCTTGCTATGTGCAGAGATGCTTCCCAGTCAGCAGTCTGGCTGATCGCCTCCGCTTCAAGCTGGATAGCTTCTAGACTGCTAGACTGACACCTAAAATAGATGAATATGTCATTTACAGAAACATGAGAAACAGGAGCTGAAAAAGAGTTGATAGTAAATGTCCAGTTATCTTAGGATTTGGAGAAAGAATGAGGTGGGGCTTAGGACCCTTGGCTGAGTAAGGAAACAGGACTGACTGTGAGGAATGCTCTTCGCTCTTGCTGCAAGGAAGGATAGACTCTGATGTCAGCATGAGGATACTTTCAGTGCAGAATAAACCCTGGGCTGCTGAGACTAGTGTTGGAACAAAATAGAGAAATGCAACGCAAAGATTGAATTCTGTTCCTAGTACAAGATGATTCTTCCAGTCCCCTGTTGGGCAGCCTGTGGTGGAGCAATGCCTTGGATCCTTCAGCTCTGTGATGACAAAGATACTTGCACTTGACAGAAGCCTCATCTCATCCCTCCCCCAGCTCCACCTTTCTTATAAATGGTGATGGACAAGAAAGGTTTATACAGTTCAATGGATTTAGGAGCCAAATCTACCAATAAACCAGGAAAAAAGGATGAAACTGCAGGAAAAAGTGGTGAGCTGTTGCCATGTCAGTCTCAGAGAGCACAAAGAAGAGGGAGAAGTGGATCTCAGGACAAGACAGGAGAAAGATGTTTTGACTTACTGCCGGATGGACTAAGATGTTGCAGGAACTAAATTGTCCAAGGAGTTTAGCTTAAGTCCGGCATGAAACACAACCTTCTGTCAGCAGCTTGAATGTAGGTAAAGGGATGATTACAAAGAGCAAAGCCTGTGACTTGAGGGACAGTAGAGCTGAAGCTGAGAAGTAATAACTTACTCTGGTTGGTAGATAAGGTATTTCTTTTCTTCAGTATCACAAAACCCACGAGAAATGTGATCAGTAAAATCACAGCTATAAGTGGGCCAAAGAAATTAATCTTCACTTGCTCCATTTCTTCCCCCTGTATCTCTGAATAAGAAAACAGAGGAGAAATATACACAGCAAAGATTTAATTCAGTTACAATTAGCTTAAACCATCTATCCCAAAGTTATGTGAATTACAAGTTTAGGGAAAGACCCTCAGCATCCTTTGCTTTTACAGTGTTTTAATAGTGTCAATAAATCACTATCCACATTGCTTTATTTCCATTTCCAATAACTAACGAAACTACCAAGTCTTAACAGCTACTTCAACAACAGTCAGGCAAAGTACTCTTTCTGAAGTTTGGGTAACATGTGCGAGATCAGCAATTTGATTAATACAAGAGCCTGCAAGGCAGCTACTGTGTTAATGCTACTCTGTGCTACTGTGCAAGTTTGAAGAACCTGGGATATGTTACTACTTAGTGTCTGTTGGAAATGATGGTCAAAGCCTAACAAAATGCTGCAAGGGATGTGAAAGTAGCAGGGAACACAAAGGAGTTTCCCTCTGATTCTGGTTATTGTGCTTTTGAGGTTTTGGTGCTAAGGTTAGCAACTGACAGCGCTTCAGTTATTGCCAAGCAAAGCTATTGTTTATGTGGAGTTCCTAGTTTCATACCCACCATCACTGCTTATCAGGTGGCTACTTTCATAAAGCCAAGGAGGAGAGAAGAAGAATTGAATAGGGAAGAGGAGGATGCAGCACTGTAGCTAAATATAGCTAATATAGCCATATCAACACTCATGAGCAACATGTAGAGCTGTGCAAACCTCAGAAGACTTCCGTATTGTATTTTAATATTATTTAAAAATCCTAGAATGTAAGGAGAACAGAGGCAGTTTGCCACACCTAGCATTGATGACTTAACCCTTTAGCTAAATTTATATGAATAAAACTGCACTGTGGAACTTCTTTCCAGAATAAGTAGCAAGCTTCT
This sequence comes from Buteo buteo, assembly GCF_964188355.1. Taxonomy (NCBI): domain Eukaryota; kingdom Metazoa; phylum Chordata; class Aves; order Accipitriformes; family Accipitridae; genus Buteo; species Buteo buteo. The sequence goes on along the minus strand of NC_134178.1, from coordinate 46,029,253 downwards.
TTTACATCCGCAGTAGTAAGGTGCATGCCTGTACTACCCTGGTAGGCTTTCCTGCAATATTACCATTCCCTCTTGGCTCCCTGTTCCTGTCAGCTGAAGCACAGCTCTCCATCTTCAACATTGTCTAAAGCAGACACCTGCAAGCCATGTAGGAATTGTCTTTATTTTGATGCGCTTGTGCCATGGCTTACAAACAAATATGTCAAAGAATATTTTCCTCTCCCAGGAGATAAATAAAATACAGCTTTACTTTAAATAAAGGATCAGGCATGTGGAACCCTGAGATAATCCAGCAGTGAAGTCTTACTGGAACTCGGGGCCCCAGCTTCTTCTTGCAAGAGGTGTCTGAAAAAAGACACAGTCCCAGAAAAAAAAAATCCCCAAACAGTCATTTTGGAATGCACACTTCATTCTGTCAAATGTTACGAAAACCACCAGGAATGCTTCTAAGACTAGTCAAAGTTTCATGGTCTTTACTCGTAAACTCAGCACAGTCTATTTGGCAGTTTCTGAGCCAAATCTGGTCCAAGGGACTCTTCTGTTTAGCTGCCTGCTTCTCTCTAGGGAATGATTAATAGCAGCTCAAGCACCTAAACATCTGATAAAACTTTCTTACTATCAGGGAAGTCAAACACTGGAACAGTTTGCTAAAAGAGGTTGGGGAGTCTCTATCCTGGGAGATACTTAAAACTCAACTGGATAAGGCCCTGTGCTACCTCTTGACCCTGCTTTGAGCAGAGTGGCTGAACTAGATGAGCTCCAGGTGCCTCTTCCAACCTCAACAGTTCTCTGATTCTGTGAAGTGGCAACCTCCCTTAACGGCTAAATGTCACCTCCAGAGACTGGTTGCTGTCTAATCCAGACATCCAGGTTGCTCTGTTGCTACTGCAGCAGCATCTGGGGAGGGGGTGAACAGGGCTGTGTTCTGAATTATGTAGCAGTAGCCTTCCTTCTCTGTGCCCTCTCCTTGCTGTAATAAGACTTCCCATATGGAAAGGAAAGGGAATTTGGTGGCCATGGCTGTTGGTGACAGGATGGAGAATGTACAACCCTTGTAACCAACTCCTACTGCTACTTAGGGTTTATTCCCTGCCTTGACTATGCTACTATCTGTGATCAGCTCTACTGCAATGTGCCCTGCTCCTACCCGTGCAAAAATTGGAATGGGCAAATGGAGACTCACCTATGCCTAGTGGCACTGAGACAAGGCTCCCCAGCTGCCCTCCAAGGAAAAGCAAGCAGCTAATATTAGTGAGGGTGTTTGTAGGAACTGTGATATTCAGCTTGCTAGTAACATTGTATAGCTTTGTTACAGCATCCTGTGAGATGTCCATGTGAGGCGCAAGCCCCCGTGTTGTGTTTTCGTGTGAAATTAGCCAAGCCATCTGCTTGGGCTCTGGATAACCTCCGCTGGAAGAACAGGAGAGATTCAAGTATTTCTTGGACTTTAGTTCCCCAGTGTGCAGCCATGCTATCTCAGGTTGACTATAGTTGGCTGAAATAGACCAAAGAGAAAGCATCATGAGTCAGACATACCACATCTTGTGACAGTTCCTGCCAATTATTTAAGATTTTCAGGCAGAAGCAAGTCTAAGCAATTTTCCCAGGAAAACAATGGGAGTCCCAAAAAGAGTTTGTTATGTTTTTGGTGTACATGTAGACTTGCTACTCCTTGTCCTCAGGGTGTTTCAAGGACATAAGTCTGATCAGCCAGACACTGGGCCTCTGTCTCTCCCACCTCCTTTAGATCCATTGACACCACAGAATAATCGAACCTGGCCTGCTTGCAGGTCGGTGTGTAAGCACAAAAAGGGAATGGGACACAGTGCTGTCTACTCTCAACCTCCTGATTAGGTAAGGGGAAAACCACAAACTTCTAACTGTGAAATATAGAAAAAGAAATCATCTGAGGGACTTCAGATGGGTTAAGTTGGAGGTCCAGTGCTGTCATAGGTAGAAATATCCTTGCTGTCTGTCAGTATTATGAGTAATCATTTGGCAGCATATAAAGTAATTCACTTATCTTGATAGTAGACCCCTCTTAGCTGGGCATTTTATGTGGAAGTGTCTACAGTACAAGTTCTTTTATTTGTCATTGGATACTCATCCCAGTAAATGAAAAACATACCTGTTGCTTTAAAAAGTCAAGTTTCCCAGGCAAGACATAATTAGTGAAATGGGAGTGGGAAGAATTATTTAAACATAAAATATTAATGATAAATGGAAGCTTTTAACCAATGCTCTCTCTTAAGTAGTCTCCCAAATAGTCTCAAACAGGATTTGTTTGGTTAAAAGGTCATAGTAGAAATAGTAGACTATAATGGAAAGAAGAAGGAGAGAATGTAGACATAATACTGACTGCATGTTGACATACAGCAAGTTAAAAAAACCAAACCAACAACAAAACCCAAAAAACAGACTCAAAGCTTCATTGAAAATACTTCATTATTTTAGTGCCAATAGGACTAAAGACAATATACAGAAACATTGGAGAGGGGGAAAAGGATTCTTAGAAAAATATGAGCCTAAGAGGGTCTGACTCTTCTGCATGTACACTCAATGTGTTTGAACCTGGCTCTAATCCTTGCTCTGGTGAATTCTTAATATGGATGAAGAAACACGATGTTGCTTTTAGTTGCTGTATGCCAACACACAGAGAGAAGGATTTAGCTTAGTCACTTAAATCCCCAAGAGAGTCCATGGCTGTGAATTCAAAATGGAAAAAGCCCCACCTTTTTCACACCCCAAAATTTAGTTAAGTTGTCCCTCAAGAGAGCTCAAGCTTCCTCTTTCTCCTCAAGGTCTGACTTGCTTAGCTGACTGCTCACTCCAGCTTCTGGTCTGGAGTATTTATTTTCTCCTTGGCATTTTACAGCGAGGGTAGGAATGTAATCCATGGCTGTGAAACTTGCCAAATCATCTAAGTGATTTAAGAGTTTTGATCTTATTGACAGTAAACATGTGGAAATAGTGGAATAGACCCTGATCAAAGCACTTCTGTTATTATGGCTTCTGGAACCTCAATTTACTGAAAAGTGATGTTGGTTTCATGCAGGGTGTGGGTTATGTATATGTGAGCTTTGGACTGCTAACAGAAAAGCATGTTTCAGGAAGTCTTTTTTATTTAAAGATAACATTTCTTCCAAAAAGTCTATGGGCTTAGATTTAAATACCTCAAGAGGCAGCAGATCCATCAAGCCCTTAATATTTTTCTCAATGGCTTAATCACCCTACCTGGTTTTGTTCCATTTTCTAAAGGGGCAATGTGCCTTACTTCTCACCTGCTTCCAGCCACTGACTGTTTTTATTTCTTCACTGAATTAATTAGCCTTTTATTTTTAACATCCAGTATTTTATGTCTATTTCAGGTTTCCACACTCTGAAAACAAGACTCTTCTCAGTCTTCTGCATTATAAGGTAATCAGATCAATCTTTTAATGTCTGCAGTTGGACTGTATTTTTTCTAGCTTTCAGATAACTCTAGCAGAGCTTTTCTTCATGCTTTTAAGTTTTTCAACATCCCCTTTAAAATGAGGACACAAACTGTTAAGTCTCTATTCTGATATCAGTTTCACTCCCAACTCTTTGAATATCATATTTTGAAATAGCTTCCCTAGTCTCACCTACTTCCCTTATTGATCCATCCAAAGGAAGCACAAGAGCCATGCTATAGCAGCAGAATTTCCAGTTAAGCTGCTTGTCACCATGGTCCCTACCTTGCCTGTTTTAAGAGCCAAAGCTTTCCATTGTGAAGCCTTCTCTTCTTTCTGGAGGATGATCTGTGTTCGTTGTTCTTATATAAATCATCCTGGCTGTACACAATACATATAATATACATATATCTATCCATACATTTTCCTAATGTAATACATATAAATAACACATGTAAACTGTATTAGCAGGTACTTCAGTATTTCTGAATGGGCTTGGTCACCAAGTGATCTGGATGGCTTTGTATGACTGCCCCATCATTCTTGTACAGCACTCAGTCTTTCTTATGTCCATTTTAATTGTGACATGCCCTACTACAAAAACCCCTCCACGTATGATATGAGATTCTAATTAAGAAACAGTAGGTAAGCATAAGTACATTTCAACATTTGTATTTTTCCTATAATTCCTTTTAAGTTTGTTTTTTTTTAAAATATGATTTTATACTGCTCCTTCCTTTGGGAGCTTCTTGAACAGAGAGTCATTTGGAAGGAACACAGCAACAAATAGTTTAAAATAGTCTTCCTAAGTTAAACCTTAAAGGGTCTGAGAGAGTTTTAGTGCCTAAGCCTGAGACTTCTAGAACATGTTGCTCAGATGTTGGCTAAGCTGATAACTGATTTAACTGCTTGAATTAATTAACTGAATGGTTGATGCTAAGCATCTCTAAAATTGGAGGTCTTGATACTGAGTGGACATTATGAGTTTCTGGGTTCTAAAACTTTGCTGAAAATACTTGTCGAGTAAATTCTGGGAGAATCAAAATTAACAATCTAGGTTTTCTATCTGTGAATTGAGGGAACACTTGCTGATAGCACAAAGCTAAACAGGCTCAGACATCCTGGTACTGGTTTTGGCTGCTGTTACACATGGCCTATTCTCTTTTGAAGCAGTTTTGAAGCCTGAGAACACCAGTGGAAGTTAGATGATATTATTAATGACTAGCACTATCATAGTGGAAGAGAGAACACAGGCATACGGACAAAGGTTACTAGCAGAACAGCTTCAGATAGAAAAACATTAGGAAATTATATTAGGAATTACTAAAAATACTAGAAAATATTAGGAAAAGATTGCTTCCTCACTGAACCCCATTCCCCTGTTAAAAGATTTTCTGGCTTTTCCTCTGATAACATGCAAGAAATCAGGTTGAATCTCATCACTGCCTACATTTTTTCTTCAGAGATATTTTCAATCTTACTCTAACTGAGCATATGAATTTCTACTCCTCCACATATGAGCTGCTCTTTTCTTTATTTTCCCTGTAATTTATATCATCATAAAATAGCTGGGTGTTTGCAGAAATCTTGTTATATTTCAATTGTAATTTACCACCAACAATGCTAACTACTATTGCTTTTAATAGAAGGCAGTGCATCAGATGCAAATAAAGAAGTGTATTTTCCAGAGTCCTAAAAGCCATAAAACTTGCAGGAGGCAAGAGGAAGAAGGCAGAATGGTTTTCACTACAAAGTATGACAGGGTGAGAATCAGGAATGATGCAGTATTGAGCAAATTATTGCCTCATTTTCTACTACTGATTGCTTCCACCTGAGTACTTTTCATTCAGAGCTGAGGATTTCTATTGAGAATGCTTTTATCCATCTTTAGAAAGTCTATTCCGGTGCAGGTGCATCTTCAGTGGCTTGAGGACAGTACCATGCAATTCTGGACTGAACAAAGTGACAGAGAACCCCCCCCCCCCCGAAAAAAAACCCCAACCAAAAAAACCCCAACCAACCAAAAAAACCCCAACCCCCCAAAAAACAAACCCAAACCCAACCCCCCCAAAAACCCAACCCAAACCCAAACCCCAGACCAGATGACAAATAGAAGAGATTACTTACCAATAATGTGCAGTACGCACTCAGATGTGTGTATGACCTTTGGCGATCCTTTATCTCTGTGCTGTATAATACATGTATACTGTCCCTCATCCACAATTCCTGCATTTAACAATTGCAAGGTCCATTTGTCCATATCCATCTTGGTGCGATTTATATATTTAGGACTAAGGTTATCGTGTTTTTCTTGGCCGTAGTATACTTCATGCACCACTTCACCATCACCTTTTTGCCAAAAAATTCTTAAATCCTTTATGTCAGTTTTCTGAGAGTTTGGAAAATAGCAGGATAGATATGCAGTGTGATTGAGAAATGACTTCACCTGATGCACACTGGCAACAATACCTTAGACAAAGAGAGAGAAGAAATTAAGATTTCCATCAGCTACAAAAGAACACCAAGTATTTGCACTCACAGAGGCAACACTTAATGACAGTAGCAATAAAACCTCCAGCATTTAGACACAAATTCTCCCACTAGGTATGACAGGACACATAGTTCTTCAAACTGACTCACTTAGTCTTGTGACGTTCAGGTCATGAAACTGTTTCTTATTTTTCTTCCTATATTTTACTTTCCAAAGAAGGCCTACCACACAGAGCTTGTGAGCGTCTATATTTTAGAAGATTTATATGCAGGCAAAAGGTCCAAACCATTCTTGTATGTAGCATCCTGAGTGTAGTGAGATTCTGCCACAAAGGAGATGGTTGCACAATTTCTTTTAAAAAGTTGAGTTCATTCTCCTAATGAAATAACACAGCATTGCAGTGAAGAAAATGTAGAGTGCACACTGTGTGGTAAATGTTGGTGTCTAGGGAATATATGACCAGAAGGTCAGAAACAGGTGAACACTTTCAGTCTCACTGAAGAATTAATCTAAAATTTAATGACAAATTAAATGTCAAATTTAACTGTTCTGTAATTAATCTAGAGTTTAATGACAGATTAAATGTCAAATTTAACTATTCTGTTGCTGATCCTGTTAACAGAAATAGTCAATAAGCACAATTATGCTTTCATGCAAAGAAAGCATGCACCCCCATAAGGGATGATTTTTCTCCCACTTTCATCAGTGTGTGTAGCCATTATTACAGGCCGCGATGGGCTGGGAGGACCATCTCTTCCTGGAATGACAAATGCAGTCCTCTGTCCCAGAAGATAGCAACACCTCTGCTCTGTTCAAAAGGATGAGAAGATTTGCAGTCTCTCTCCCAGTACAAAGTTTTGACTGCTCCTCCAGAGCACCAGACTGCAAAATGATCTCCATGACTACCTAAAACTCCAGTTGTCCTGTATCTAACTGTCCATTTTCAGTTTAATACTGCTCTGCTCTCTGATATACAGGGGTGATATACACATATTTTAAAGATAGATTTAAACTGAAAATTTAAGAGCAACATAAAATAAGTGTAATGTAAAGATATAAAGTTGAAGAGAGAAAGTACTTACTATGTATTTTATAAAGTCCCCGCACACAATTTAAATACATGTCACATCATAGGCTATATGACCTTGACTGTGCAATGGAAATGATTAATTACTACTAAGGAATGAGCTTCTTAGTGGATGAGAAAGTATCACATAGCAGGACACAAATAATCAAAACAGTTTTTACAATTAAAAATTCGCCTTTTACCTGGGAGAAATATCATAGCATAAAGGAAGAATATGCAGACCTCCATGATGCTGTAAGAAGGAAGAATGAAAGAAATATGTTAGAGGTTCAAAAACACTCCAGTACCTTCTCCAGTACTCCCAAAGAAGTGGTAAACCAAGAAGTTTTAGCAAGAGAGACTATTGAGAAAGTTAATCTCACCTTTTCCCATGGACTGGTGCAAGGACTTCTGTGTGCTTCACAGCCTTTAGCAACAAGAAGCATGCCATGACTGATCTCTGGTTTACAAAGAAGGGGATGTAGTGCAAGATTACTGCAGACAGGGTATGCCATGGGAGGAACACAGAGTCCCTGGGGTGCAAAGGACAGGACGAGTACCCAAAATACCCGGTACAGAGGAAAGGGGAATGGGGAGCATGCTTGGCCCGGCAGGGTAGGGAAGAAGATGGGGGAATTGAAAGTAGAGGGGGAGGAGAGGGTGACACGGAAGGAGGAGGTGGGGAAGATGGCGCTATGATGTCAGCTACCAGAAGCGATGAAGTGTGTGACCTTTAGTTTTGTAACAGGAACCTATCTTCATGACAGTAAAAGGTAACCGAGAAATCCTATATGCTTTGAAGAGTGGAGGCTAAACAGCACATAATCTGTGGTCAAGAAAAACTGATATCTGTTTAGAAAAAAAGAAAAAAACCCTATGACTCATCTCATAAGCAAAACACTTCTATGGCTGCTTGGGTTCATGTGGGATAAGGGCCTATGATCCTGGTAAACAGCTAAATATCATGCCCATGCAGCAGTCAGAGAATGGCACCTGCATCTGACTGGCCTATGGTTGCTGGTTTGCATTTTAGCAGCGCTTTTGTGTTTTTCCCGTGCCTTTTCCATATATTTGGGAGAAGCCTCCACACCTCCCCAGCCAAGGTCCTTCACTCTCCTCCTTTAAACAGCTCCAAAGAATCCTCCATTGCTGGAGCAGATGTAAAAACTCTTCAGCTCTCATACTGCTTAGAAACAGTGAGATTGTACTGACTGATAGTACAGCTTCCTGATGGTTTCCCATTTTTTGTCATGTTTTATTTTAAGCTGGTACACTTTGGTCTTTACCCCAGGTCTCCGGGAGCAAGAGTCTCTTCTATTTAATACAGAATTCCCCTCAGTCCACTGACATGTTTTTTGTGTGTGTGCTGTAACATACAGAACTGTGAATGATATATTTTCCAGACCAGATTCATCCTGCCTTTTCTTAGGAAAGGGGAGAAAGAAGCCCAAATGTCTCAGAGGATATAGATAATTTTCTCCGTGATCCACCTGTCATAGCAGAAAAGGAGGGAGAGCTTGTGCAGAATACATTGCCATAGACAGAGGTCATTCTCTTTCTGCTCCAGCTGCCCTACTACATGGTGAAGTTTTATCAAGGGGTTTTCTTCCTCGGCTGAGCACCACTGAATTAAACCACAAAACTGATTGCCTAATAAAATTGCCTGTGCCAAGCCACTGAAAACTACAGAAACTCCTTCTTAGCAGTCGTATTTCCCTCCTATGAATAAGAATTTTTGCTTCCAGTCAAGAAAAAAAAAAGGATAGCCCTCTTTTTTGGGTCCAGTGCAAGTGTGTAAGAGGAGAAATTAAAACAATTTGCAACTGGAAACAAACAAAGTAGAGAGAGTGTACTGCTATAGCTAGGCATGTTTTGCAATGACTATCTCACGGCAGCGAAGACCAAAACCGGAACTGAAAATAAGAGTGAGAGAGAGAAATAAAAACCAGGCAAAAATAGCAGATAACACTGTTTGCCTTTCTTTATGGGTTGGATTTGGAGCTGTGAGGACAGAAGTCTCAAAGATCCTACACGGTTTCCTGGCTGCTGTCTGCCAGGAGAAGGCGTGTGCTGGGGATGGCTGCATCCCGTGAGAATCCCAAGTCTGCAGAGGGGTGTACACCCACATTCCCTGAAGAGGGAGGTCACTGAGCGTGACAAGCAGCTTCTCCTACATGACCTGCTTTATAGAGAGGTGCTGAATCATGAATCGGGCCACTAAAACTTCAGTGCTGCAAGCAGCTTCTCTTCCCCTTTTTTACAAGATGCCTTTAACCAACAAATGCAAATCCTTGGAGCCAGTGTCCAGGAGACTGAGGGGAGGAAAGAGAATTACACAGTCTGTGTGTTGGCTACTTACACCGTTTCTTTGGCATATTCAATACAAATTCTGTGCTCCGTTCTCTTTTATATCTGCAGGCCACTGAAAGTCTGCTTATGTCCCAGAATTGTTTAGCAGTCAGAGAGGACTAGGTAAAAGGGGAAAGATAGACTTTGCTTCAGCATATGGCCTGCTGCTGGCAACTAGTGCAGACCAAAGCGCCCTCTTCGTGGCCATAGCCCAGTGCATGAGCACTCTGCTTCTCTTCAGAGCATTGCAGGTCTGTGTATGGATGTGCAGGTTTTTTTGTTCACGTGCTGGCTGCATCCAGCTGTGGAAGTGGCACTTTTTCACGATGCCAGTGACAACTGATGAGATGGGTTTGAAGACCCAGGACTTAAAAACGATCTCTGACATCCAGAATTATGTGAGGCCAGTCCACAGGGAGGTAACCATTTTCCCCTGCTAAATAAAGCTAGCACTATGTGGTGTGTCTTTCTTGCCTTTTGAGGCTTTGTTAGCCATTCCTGGACATGTTCCCATGACTCACAATTACAAACCATGTGTGGATGTCAGAGATGAAAAATGGAGAAGTATATTAAATGAAATTATGTCAGTATGCAGTCAGAAGTCATGCTCAACCCTTTATTTACTATCTCTGCAGTCTGATCACTGAAAGGAGAAGAAACCATATGAGTACATGCACTTTGCTGGTCTTATTCATGACTGCTTTGGTTTGGCCCAAACCAGTCTGAGAAAAGTCATGAGCAGTTCCCACTTGGCTGAATACAGGGGGATTCCTTCCCCGAAGAACTCAAAGATTGATGTTTGGGAAAAAGAGGCAATTGCCAGAAAGCCCTGTGCAACTCACTGGCTTGTGCTTTTTGTCTCTTGTTCCTCCCAATCCACCATGTGAATCCAGCATGTGAAAACCCAATATGCACAGTGAAGCGTGAAGGTCTTGGAGTAAACAAGAGCTCTGTATCTGGTATGCTTGCCTGGGTTTTCATTTGCTCTCTCTTTTCCTGTTTTCATTTTTGGATGTAGTCATTATCTTTTGAAAGACACTGTCAAATCTGTGCTCTTTGACTCCTAAGTTCCTTCACTGCCCTTCAGTTCCTTTCAAAATGTTCCCTTCTGACATGTTCTTACATGTAACTAGCTTATTTTCTCATATCAGGTACATGTCTTCTATGGGAAGACTTTTCTCCCCCATGTTTCATGATGAACTCAAAACAAAACTGGCCACTGAACTACTAACCTACGCTTTTGACTTTTCTAGTGTAGGGAATTTTTCTAAAATTTCCACCCTATGCAACACTGAGTAGCTCCATGAGCAGCACTGTGAACCTCCTGGAGACAGGACATCTGTGACTAAGGCTTTCCACTGCTGACCTGAAAACTATCCTAGAGACTTCTAAAAGCAATTCTGCCAAAAAAGCATTTACCAGCCTTCTCCCATGTTGTAAACACAGGTTGATTTGCACAAGTGTTATCAAAGGAAATCACAAATTAAGAAAATTCCCTTAATGTGGCAAGGTCAGAGAATTCTAGGATGCCCTCCACCCAAATACTAAGCCATACAACCACATAAATATCCAACAAGGGACACATTTTAAAAACATACTGGGAAATTTGTGTTTCCTGTGTGCTTCTCCAGGTAGAAAGTGGCACTGTTTTAATCAATTGCTAAACTTTTTCTATTGCTCATTCTTTTAGAACAATCTTTTACTTTTACTTTTAGCACTGTTTTAATCAATTGCTAAACTTTTTCTATTGCTCATTCTTTTAGAACAATCTTTTACTCCAAGTTACATGTAAAAACTCTGGGCTTGTTTAATTACGTTGTTATTACAATAAAAACCCCCTCTGTCTCCCTAACCTTTGATTTCTGAATGCATTTTGTATTCCTTCCCACTATCCCCTCTTTCAGTAATATCCTTTTATTAGATCTTCAGGACAACTATGACTTTGTCTGTGAATCTGGGATCACTCTGCTTAACATCCAGAAACTGCTCTTTTAATAACAATTAAACAACACTGATTGTTTAAATAATACCTTTGGTCCCAAGATGATGGAGCATTCCACTGCCTCTGCAAGCAGAATTCTTTATCCACAACTAAAGGGCAGGTATCTCTGAAAGACAGCCACAACAACTGCCTAACAACGGACAGCCCCACAGCACAAATAATAGGACACAAACATGTACTCCATGCAAATGAAACTGCTGGGGAAATTCGGAGGGGAAGAATGTCATCAACCAGAACAAAATATTTGTTGGGATTAGCTGTGGTGTTTATTCTGAGTTCCACCTAAAGGACAGGTCAGTTTGACGTATTTTTCCACGCTTTAAGCTACACCTGGCCACAGAATTGACAAGTTGGTTGAACCACTTCTGCACCACAGGTACCACATCAGGTGACGTCTGTCTTCCTTTCCCAGCCCTCGCGCTTGCCTCGAGGTTAGTCAAGCAAACTTGTCAGCTGGGAGGTAGCAATTGCCAGATTCACTTATCACCAGCTCACACTAACCTGTTCGACTTCGCAGTGAAACAGAGAAGGAGCGCACCCCTGTTCCCACACAGGTGACAATTTAGAGATGCCAGCTGATTAACAGACCAGTCAGTTGCTGGACTTTCCTCAGGAGTCATTGTACAGAAGAAGGAATTTAAATGCCTGCTCCTAGGTTGTCCATCTTCTGAGCCTCCTACTTTGGCACAGGACACTTTGCCTGGGAATAGCAGCATGGCTACACAATGCAGTACAGGCATAATCTCAAATAGCAATTTGCAGAGCACCTCTGATGGCAAGTTTTGTGCTGTACAGAAAAGGATGAATCTGTAGTTGATTCCCAACCTATACCCAAACGCACCTTACAAGGATTAGCAGCCATACAATATATTATGTGTTTAGTCATCAGGTATTACATTCTTTATTTTCAATAAGTGTCTTTCAAAACCAGCTGGGCACGTGACACAAACCTCATATTGCTTCTTAAACAGGAGGATCACTGATCAGGAGCTACTTTTTCTTGCAATAAATTAATCTCAATTATTGGATGAAGACGTGATATTCAGAAGTGCAGTTAAATGAGCCAAGCCCTCCTACTCCCAGTTCTAGTGCAGAAATCACTCTGGGGACACATACTGATTTTCTCACAGTACTTCTCATGGCACATTAACTGACTTACAAAGCTGAAGGAAGAAGTTTTGCCTTTTGGTTTTGGGTCCCTCCCTTCAACCACCAGAATTATAGTAGTTGGGAAGAAAAGACCTAATTCTTCTATCTACTGGTGTAAATTAAGACCGCTGTCCTTATAGAATCATAGAATCATTTAGGTTGGAAAAGACCTTTTTGATCATCGAGTCCAACCATCAACCATGCCCACTAAACCATGTTCTGAAGCGCCTTGTCTACTTGCTTTTTGAATACCTCCAGGGATGGTGACTCAACCATTTCCCTGGGCAGCCTGTTCCAATGCCTGACAACCCTTTCAGTAAAGCAATTTTTCCTAATATCCAACCTAAACCTCCCCTGCCGCAACTTGAGGCCATTTCCTCTTGTCCTATCTCCAGCCACCTGACAGAAGAGACCAGCACCCATATTATAACATGCACAATCAGAAAATGCCCTGCAGATCCACTTTGGTCCTTTTGCCCAGTTTCTGATTATAAATGTCCTGCTCCAGGAATTCAGGAAATAATGGTGCTGATGCCACTATAGAATGGGCTCTGGGTCATTCTGCTATAGATTGGTCAGCTTGCTCCAGGGAATAAGGGATGTGTGTGAAGCTGCTATGATTAGCAGCTGTGACTCAAATGAAATAGAGAGCAGCTGCAGAGTCACTTTACTAATAGCAATTACATTTTTACAAATGTATGCTCCTACTTGTTTATAGGATCATTACAAAGGCTTGCCTCAGTAACTGCTGAAATCATTATCAGATAAATAAAAAAGCAAAACCACTCAATTGAAAGCATTATTACAATACTAGGGAGTACCTTATTTCTTTCTCCAGGCTTCCTGTCTCAGAGGCAGCAAAACAGTCCAGTATGGATCTTGACAACAGAAATGTTCATTCTTTCCTCTGTCCTCCGCCACATGCAGAAAGCCCAGCTCACATAAAATCAACCCTTTCCTATCACAAATACGTATGTGCTTCTCACAGCAAGCACTCTCTGTCCAAAAGAAGCTTCCTCTTTTTAAGTTGAAATTCCCCTTCTCTCAAAGCACATTTAATTCTCTGACAAATGTCAGTGTTATTCACAGTGGTCCCTGAGCTGCTGTGTAGCCCTGGTCTTCAAGAAAACCTTTGCTTGGATTTTGCCTGAAGGAAATAACCCTTTTTGGATAAGGCTTAGTTTTTATGGCTGGCAAATTCCATTCACTTTTGTTTGCTTAAATAGGTCTTATATTAATAGAATGGGAAATAGATTTGTTGGCAAGGACTGAAGTTTCTCCAATGAGATTAGACAAAACTCTGTTCTTCCCCAGCACTCTCCTGCTGAAAGTCACTAAGTTAATTTAAGATCTGATGACACAATAAAAATACAGCTGAATGGATTGTTATGTAAGAATGGTGGTATCAGGACTAATTCCATAACATTTATGGGAAATTAGAGAAATTTAAGGCCATACCTTTACCACAGCTGCCATGCTTGCCATGTTCTAACTGATTTTTCTATATGACTGAGTAAAGAGCTGTGCTTACGTGTTTGACTATTTGTATGTATAATTCTTTGATAAACTGATAACTTCATTTTCCTGTACTGCCAATTTATTTACATGGAATTTGATTTCTCCTGTAACCTCATTTTGATTCTGCCAGCTTAGTAAAACTTGCAACTTTATCATCCATTAAGATTTGTTTTAAGTTAGCTTATGAGCATGCACTGAGCCTCATAAAAGCCCAGCCTAATGACTGCAGTTGTGCTTGCCAGCCGTAGATCAAACATTATTCACACCTGAGTCTTTTTTGTCTGAATCACAGTTTATACATGGCATTCAAAAAGGAGCTGTCTGGGGAGAATAATCCATCCTGTATCTATTGCCTATTAAACATTATTAGAAATTAATTCCAAATTGGTTTCTAGACATGTCTGTCTTTGCCCAGGACAAACTGCTCAACAGCTTTGATTAAAAACAGAAGTAGGCTGCTATGAGTGAAAAAGGGGAAGTTGTTTCTCCAGTCAGTAGCAATCAGGGAACCATAATTTGCTTTTAACTCAAGTTTCCTGTGAATGCAGCCAAAAGAATAATTTCTTTAACTAGATTGATTAAAAACTAATTGGATCTAATTTAAATGTTTTCCAAACAAGTTCGGTAAAAATCTAAACCTGAGCTTTTACAGGCTTCAGGTTTTTTTACTTGCTTGCAACTTAGTCTTGTAGTTAACAAAAAAAGCAGGAGAGGTGCATAGGATTTTCAGAGATGATGGAGTATCTTCCCCCCACTCTAAGGCGTCACTGAAGGTAATGATGGATGAGACCTAAACATTGTACTGGAAGTAATCAAATTGGAAATATTCTTTGTCTTTCTGCCTACGGAGTCTCACCATTTAACCTGAACGTCATACAAATTTATTGAGTTCGGTTTTCATCTGAGTCAAATCACCAGCCAGCCAGGCTGGTTGTAGTTGGATGAGGAGGTAGTGCCCTTTGTGTGAGCCCGAGTAACTTTTGATGTGGTGGGATTTGGTTCCTTGCTCATGGTGAAAGTTTTGCTATGCATTTACAGGTTAGCTTTGCCTATACTGTTATTGATAATAATAGATATTTGATGCTGATAACTCAGTTTGCAATGTATTGCCTGTGATTCTCTCTTAAAAACTTGTTGGAGTGGCATCTGAAATAGGAAACCAATGTGGCTAAATCAGAAGAGAATCTAAAAGGTTTGGAGCAAGACGGAGACCATGCGTAGGAAAAGACCATGCAAGGAAAGAAAAACTAGATCAGGCTTTAACTGAAACACATAAAAATTACATAAGAAGACCACAGAGAGGCAGGGATTTTGTAGAACAGAATTAGGAGTTAGCAGCAGATAAGAAGGTTTTTAAGAAGAGGTTAATGAGAATACTCAGTGTTAGGGGAAAAAAACCCCAAACGACTTGATGGTAGATCATGAAGAAAAGGTAAGCAATTATTCAGAAAGACTGAATTTGAAAGCCCAGGCTTAAGAGTGAATTTTCATCAACTGTTCAGCCACTTTTTTGTCTGCTGCTGAAAGAAACCCCTTGAAATTGAAGAAACAATATGAAGACACAAAGTAAGGATTGAAAATAGATCTCCAAGTTAGCATATATAGAAAGAGGAAACACGTTCTTTGTTAAAATAAGTCACACTAAACATTGTGTATATTTCTAATACAGCACAACCCTAAAAGCTGACAGGTATCTGGAAAGATGTTTCCTTGCAGCCTAGATTCCAGGTCTGTAGAGGTTTCCCCCAGAGACATGTAGCAGCAAGGACAAGATCCTATGGACTGCACAGAGCCTCGCTGAAATTCACAACTGTGCAGCAGGGGTGCATGTTAAAAAGATTTGCCAACCTGGAGCTGCTTGTGATACTGCAAGACACTTACGTTATGATAAGATGATGTGCAAGAGGTTAACTGAAGCATATGTGGACATATGCCTGCCACCCACAGCATGGGTGTGAATGCTGTGAGCAGCTCAGACTGCATTCCCCATGCTCAGCAGATGCCCCAAACTGACAGAGGGCCAAAGTGCGGGTGGCTGAAATCTTGATTATTGTACACACGGGTACTACTTACTAGCTTAGTGTTATAAGTAGATTTTACTTATGGCAGGCAGATGTTTGGTAGATATTTGCCAGAGAGGGAAAAGCATGGGATAAAATGGTCAAAGGCAAGCAAATCTGATGTACTGAATCACATGAGGCTCTGGAGAGGTTTTCTCAGAAAGCTGGTATTGGGTTTTACTGGGAGGGAGGTAAAGGACATCTTGAAGGAAGGGATCTTCGTGCTCTAGGAAGCGGTGTGGCCTGCAAGTGAGCAAGTGCTGCCTTCCTTGGGAACCCCAGAAACTTTCCAGAAGAACTGTGTGATCTGTTGGCTAAGGCTGAAGTAGCCACCAGGGAGGCAGGTGAGAAATTGCGAGCAGCCCAAATCCAGGGTGATGGCACCTGTGGCAAAGAGAACACCTAGTTTGTGGTGAGAGAACCCCCTCAGCCCTGTGTAGGATCTCAGTTTTCTGTTAAAGGCATAAGGGATGCCAAGACAATCTTCATTAGCCCAGAATATTAAATGCTAATGCAGAAATGATGCTTGACTGATTAAAAAGCAAGATGAGCTCCAGACAAAGGTGCGTCACAGTAAACAACAGGAAAGTACCCAAGGTATTGTTAGGAGGTATCTTGAGACTCTGGAGGGATGATTATGAAATTGTTTCAGCATAGTCCCTCTAGAGCCTCTGGGTACCACTAAGGCCAAAACCTCTGCTAAGTGGCCTGAGGGTACAAAGCACAAAAAGATTGAGAAACCAAACTGTCTTGCTTGTACTGCCTCAGTCACAGCTCACTCAGAGAAATGAAAACAACCCTGGCATGGTGTATTCCCCAAATCGGCTGTACGGGACAAGTTTTAAAATTTAGGAAAGGTGGTAAAACATTCTTTGCCATAAATTGCTAAGACAAGTTTTGTAGACAGAGAAATATCTTTTATTAGGTCCAAATATTGATGGAAAAAACCCAGGAAGAGCTTGAAAAGTCTTGAAAAAGGCCTGACAGCCTGCTTTCTTTTTCCTGTTGTATGAGTAACTCCAAAAGAAAATATCATCTCTCTAGAATTCACTTAGACTATCCTGGCTACAGCAAGACTGCTATTATAATTAAGGCTTTGCATGCCCACATCCAGAAAACAAGAGGTGCTAAACACAGAGATTGCACAGTTCATGGAGAGAATGCGATGCTTTAGAATGGAAATTTTGACAACTAGCACACTGAGGAGGGAGCCACCTACATGAGTCTATCGGAAAAGGCAGCACAAATGTCTTCAGTCTGACCACTTTCTAGAATGTGGCTTTCTTATTCTGTGCTAATAGGTACCTGCTTTCCCTCAGGATTCATACTCTAGAAGCTTCTTCTGCCAATAGGCACCTTCGTCACCTCCTTTTAAAAGAAGGATGCATCGCTCTATCAGAAGAGCGCAAGCAAATCCCCGTTTCTCTTCTTTAGGAGCCAGGCCAGTCACTCAGGACGCAGGAGATCCAGGTTCATGGTCCTCAGGAGAAGATTCTGACTTACTTTTTCAGGCTAAAGGCAGTCCTGGGGTAGGACCAAATCACTTCCAAACCAGTTCCACTTTGCACAGAACTACTCTCTCGGTCAGAGAAGAAGGAGCGAAATGACCTCCATTTTCTAATGCTTCATATGGGACATGGGAGCTCTGGATTCATATTGCTGCTCCCAGGACTGTATTAAGAGTTTCACATTAAATATTATTATGCCAAACACATTGGCGGTGGCTTGGGGCTGAGAAAAGAAGACCAGGAATGACCTCTTCTGTGAGACTGCTCTCATCATACAGCTCAAGCAGTATTCTCTCTTTCTACTTCACAGATTCAGGAGTGGTAGCGAGTTGTTATCTACCAGGGAATACCTGTCTACAGTGCTAGTCCATAATGTGTGAGATGGAAGCATACAAACATCTCACAGGCAGGGCTGGGAATTGGCTTGCACCCTCTCCACCTCTGAATGAGGGCTCTAACCACTAAAGAGCAGTAAAAATAGTCCCAATCTAATAGGCAGAGAGAGACATCGTCCTTCTAACCATATTTCAAAAGGAATAAGCGCCTGCAATCCAATTTTGTGCAGAGACTGATTCAATAAATATGTTCTGAGACAACCAACTATGTCAAGTCCATCAAACAAGACAAAGAGAGGAAAGGCTTTCTCCTCAGTCTTGGCTCGGACTGGGTCTTGCTAGAGCCTGAATTAGTAAACCCTCTCTAAGCATCTCAAGTTTTGTCACCTGGAAGCCTGAAACCCTGGAGACCTATAGAATTTAGGTTGAGTAACAGCTGAAGAGGGGCTTTCATGTTTGTTAGTTTGCGTTTGGATGCCTTAAATCCAACCCAGGAGCCATCTTAGGTACTGAGAAACTTTGGTGGATTTGGCCCGAACTGGACAGTCTTTTTCCATTATTTCATGGCCAGGGGGAGCTTCTGCATTGATTTTGGTTAGGTCTTCAGTCACTGGGGATTACCAATGCCTGCTGAAAATAACATCCCACATCTTCTCATGTCATAGTATGGCAAAAACTTCTGGAGGTTAAAGGAAATCTCATAGAAGGTTCTGCAGTTCCTAGGAGCAATGGCCAGCAGTGCCTGGGAAAACACTCTAGCCTTCAGGAAAGATCGAGATTTAAAATTCTGCTGGTCCCAGGGCCCATTTCGGCAAGTCCTAACAGTTGTCCAGGAACGAGAACTGCATTAGAGCTCTCAGGCACACCCTGTTTAGTTTTGATTCAGAGAAAGAAGCAGTTGCTATTACAGGGCAGGGGAACTACATTTAAACATCAGTCAGGTTATTTAATTGGCTGTGTCCTACAGGATGTTCCAGTTAAACTGGGAGCAAGGTTTATTTAATATACAATGCCTGAGTTTTGTGAGATGAAGATTAAAGTATCCAGTGCATTTGGAGAGGATTTCTTTCTCATGGCTTCTGGTTTAGCAACTTGCTTAAACAAAATGTGATTCTTTGATGTGGAAGTGATGGTAACATACAAGGGAATTAAATACATAAAATTTAAATTCAGGCAATGAGCTTACAAACACCTCACCCTGTATATATGCTGATGTACTGAAGTGTTCTGCCTATGCATCCTATAGACTCACTCACTCTTTTTCTATATTATTCTAACTGGAAGAATTATGACATTTGAGACCAGAGCAGGGAGCACATCCTTTTCAACTGAAGTCCTCCCAGAGCATAAGAGAATCTGGCCGTCCTCCTAATCAAAAAGAAAAACTGGCTGAAAATGGAAGAACTTGACTGTAATCTGTTCTGCAGTGCAAGTCCACTGTGTGGAAATGTTATCCAAAGAGAACTAGCATGTGAAACAGAAGATTTTGCTATTAAATGGTTTGCTTTTTATATATAACTTAAAATAAACTAAACTCATTGCTGAAAAATAGAAATAATCACATAAGAGGTTAAGCTGACAATTTATAGTCACTTTTGTGTGGTTTTTTTATAAGTATTGAGAATAACTAGTTTCTCTTTGAAGCCATCACTTGGAGGCAGCAGTGAAATAATAAGCCCCTTTGAACAAAGCTTGGGTATTTAAACCTCTCTTTCCATACCCTCCTATGCTATGCTCTGGTAACGCTGTTCTTCTTTGCTTAACTAAAGTTCTTATTAATGGAACTACAGACAATTCTTTTGCCAGGGGTGACCCTCCTCTAGCTAGGGTGAACAAAATTACTTTATTTCCCTGACCCTTTGCTGCTAATAGGACCAAAAATGATTGAAGAATCATTGAGAGAATACAAAATATTGTCAGATGCACTGGGAGTATCAATGAAGTCAGAGAAAATATTGGTGAATTAGGTCATCAGTGAAACTAAACAGCCAGAGGAAATGTGAGAAACTGACCTCATCATCAACTCATCTCTTATCCTATGTGGGATTTGAGAAAAGAGCTGTACAGCAATCTCTTCCTTATCCTGAAAGCTTCATATTTAGAGACCCTTCTATCATTGCTTTAAAAGAGGGTGACAATATGCAAACTGCCAGCAAAAGAGTTCAATTTTCAGGGTTTGACATGGGGCTAAATTGAAGATAATACCCTGAAGTCAAAAAGGACAGCAAAAGGAAAGGAAACAGCATATTTTGGAGATGCAAGATGTGACATCCCTTGATGCGTTTGGGGAGTTACAGAGAAAGAAGGATCCCATCCATAAGGGTAAGCAGTCCAGGTAGTTTTCTCTTGGACCAGCAAGATGCAGACTACTGCTGTCCTGAGGCTAATCCAAAGCAGACAACAGCTCAAGACTCTGCAGACTAGCCTATAGATAGCTTGCCTACTGGTGAGCAATTATTGTAACCTTTAGAAACTGTGATTAAGTGCATGCGCATGATAGCTCGTACACATCCAAATATGTAGAAATTGCTATCTTAAATCATATTTCGTTGCGAGGTTTGGAAACTGTGTTTGTAGAGTACTAGCTTGCCAAAATGGGAAACAGAGGGTTTTAAGTCATTTTGAATGAAATGAGAGCAATTAGGTTGAATAATGGAAAATTGCATAGGTTGCTCAATAAACAGCAATTTTGATAAGTCTAGCAGCTGCCTCAGAGAGACTGAAAAAACGTTATGTTTGTTATATTACCATTATTACGCATTTTTAAGGCTTAGACAGGTAATTTCACAATCTGAATCCCACTTGTGTTCATCTGAAGTGTAGTTGTTGACTGCATACTATATCTTAAAAATATATTAATTCACTTTATTCCAGTCGTAATGTTAATTTGAGCATTATCTTGCATGATTTTCGTTAGCTTAGTGGGAAATACTGTTTTATGAGGATATGAATGCATTTTAAGCTTGTTTGTTTATAATAGGTAATCATCCTTGTAAAAGGCTCTCAGGCATAGGGTTTTTCCCTTTCAGAAATGCAATAAGGTTATAAAAACTACAGTCACTTTGCTGGTAAATATTTGTCTCTACCTCTTGATGCGTACCTGTGTTCTTCACAGTACATCATACACTTCTGTGTAAGACATTTGCTTACCTTATCTTTTAAGACCATTACATTACATGCCTATATATACCTGTGTGTGAGCATGTACTATATTAACAGTCTATGAACCAGGAAAAAAAATCTAGTTATTTCTAATTATATATAACTTCAGGAGGTTTGATGGACTGTTTGTGTAGTTAGGTCTCCTAAAAATCTATTTGGTCCACATTGCCGTTCCCATTGTATTTTGTCATCCCTCATCATTAGGCTCTACTCTTTGAACTACTGTAAATTCTAGAACTCAAAGTACTTCGCCTTGAAATTGCATGACGTGTAACAGCCAATGGATCTTGAAATATTCTTCAAGGTTATTTAATGTACTTCTGTTATCTCATTACAGTTCTGGCAGACTCAAGTGAAAAGCTGTGGAATTTATTAGCAATGTTCTGAAATATTTAGTTCATCAGAATGTGCCAAAAAAGGGTTATATAATCCACAAACATGTTTTTTGATACATTCTAGATTTACATTTATACTGCAAAGGCAAGCTCTTCAAATCTCAGAAATCCCTGCATACATTACAGAGCTCCACCTGCCTTGCCCGGTGCATTCATTTATGTAGGCCTGAAGGAGCAATGTACCAAAACTAGTACTGTGCAAGAACGGTATAGTCAAAACCTCTTTAATTGAGACAGATGTATCTGCCTATGTGTAGTACCATTCAAACACCTCCTTCAATGCATTATTTCTGTAATGTACTATTTTTATCCTACAAAAAGTCATGAGCAGCATTAGAGTACTTCAGTACTATGGCATACTAACATTTGAAATAAGACATGTTTTGAAAGACTTTGTTTTTATGAAGCATTGGGTTGCATTCTGGTGAGGAAAAGACCTGAAGAAATGGAACAACCTTAATAAAAAGACATTTTAATTTCACTGACGTTATCAATGGCATTGACCTGCTCAGACATTAATGATGTGAATCTTAACACCTCTGGTTATAATGTGATTAAGAAGGACAGAGAGGAAAAAAAGCTTCAGAGGTAGGACTATACAGGGAAGATACAATTACCTTGGTTTAGGCCTGTAGATCATACAGCCATGAATAATTTAGGATGGAAGGGACTTCTGTGGATCATCTAGGGGAACCTCCTAGCTCAAAGCAGGTCTAATTAGATCAGGTTGCTCAGGGCCATGTCCAGTCAAGTCCTGAACACCTCACGGGAAGGACATCCTGTAACCTCTCTGGGTAACCTCTTCCAGTATCTGACTACTCTCAAGGTAAAAAAAAACCCCAAAACCAAACCAAAACAAAACATCTGATGTATAATTGGAATTTCTCATGTTCTGTCTTGTGTCTTTTGCCTCTCATGTTATTGCTGTGCACCTGCAAGAAGAGATAAATCAGAAGTGAAGATTCCTGAATGCCTATAGACCAGTGTGCCAACTAATACTGTCTAGGAAAATACAACTGAGGTAGCAGGGTGGAAGGACAGAATAAGAGGAATATGAAAAGGACCAGCCTTTTAGCTTAGAAGGGTTAGAAAACTAGCAATTACATTGATGAGTTACATCTAAGCAGGTTTCTACAATAGGCAGAATTCAAACCTGCACTGTTATGGGGAATTAAAAACTGAAAGATTTGCAGTTACCAATTAAACATCAATAGAGTTTCTTTTTCTTTTTTTGTTCAGAGACTTTCAGACTCTCTGGACAGAAGGGACCCCCCCTGTTCACCTAGGCTGACCCTCCCTGTGCAGAGGCTGGATAATGTTTTTTCAGAACTAGATCAAAGAACATCTTTTAAAAAGAGATCTAATCTTGTCTTCCGCATTCAAAGGGACGGTGACCTAACCACTTTTTCCGAAAAGTTGGTAAAATGTCACTTACATAACTTAAAAGCCTTACCAGCGTAAGGTAAATATTTTGGACTTCACTACAAGGAATAAAGATGAAAGTTGCTGAATTGGAAGTTGGTGGTTGCCAAGAGACCAATGTTCACAGCTTGATTATATTTAGCGTGGCCAACCGCTGGAGAGTTCCAAACACATGCAGCTTCAAAAGCTTTAATTTATCAGATCTCAAGAAAGTTATAAGCAGAATCAGTTGGGGAAATATATCTGGGCAGAACAATGTAAATGGAAGATGATGGCTCTTGAGGAGGGTGTATTAGCTGTCCAAAAGTCACCATCAAAGAAAAGGAACATTGGCTGTACTGTTTTCAGTTGCTAAGGGAAAGCCATGATTAGAAATAAATACATGATTTATAACAAATGGAAAAATTGGAAACAGGTCATAAGAATGATGAATGAGGAGCCACAAATCTTGGAAAACTGATATGGGAAGATAAGACTGCCAAAGAAGAGGGTCTTTGGCTGGAAAGTCAAAGTACAATATCAAGTTATTTAAGAACAGTAGTATTAAAAAAAAAAACCCCAAACCAAGAAACCAGAAATGTTTGGCCATAGCTAGATGCAGCTGATAAAATTGCTGCTAACAGTGCAGAAAAGACAGAATAATTTCTTTACTATATTTGAAAGAAAGCAGTGTGATACATGTATGTCAAATTAGCCCGATGAACTAATTTCTGACCCGCTAATTATTGACATGTTAAGTAACAGCTGCTAACATCGTTAAATCTGCAGGCCCAAATTATTTGCTCCTAAGAGTCACAAAAAAAATGTCCAAGTTGACTTCTGCACCTCTGATAATTTTTAACAAATCTTGGAATGATGGAAAACCACCAGAAAATCAAGTCTCAGTGATAATATTGTGTCAATATTCAAAGAGAATGAGAATGATACAGCTAATTATAAGTTAGTTAGCCTGATTCAGTCATGGTAAAATAAGGGAAAAGCAGTTAAGGGATTAGCTGAGAAAGACCTGAAGGGTAAGATTATAATTAATGTCAGTTAGCATATTTTTAGGGAAATTAGTCAGATCAAACAGTTGTGCTGGGAAGACAGCAAGTCACACTGATAAAGACAACACCGTTGTTATAGTATATACGGACTTTTATAAGGCAGTTGATTTAGTACCTCGTTACACTGATCAAAAAATTTGCACAGTGCAATGAGAAGAGAGCCCACGTTAACTGGATTAATAACTGGCGAAATGACGGCTCCCAGTATCTATTTGCAAAGCAGAAGCTGTCGCTGAGCAATGGTGTTTCATTACTCAGAAGTGAGGATCAGCTGGCAGTGGGCTCGTCAGGTGGTGTACGGTGTAGGTTCCTCTGAATCTGCTTTTGGGCAGCCACGCTGTGACTAAACACGTGCTGGGAGGTGGGTTTCTGCTCAAGAGGACCATGTTGTGGTGCAGCTCCGCATGTGATGTGAGCAGTTGTGAAGAGCCCGAGGACTCTCACTGTGATAACTCTAGCTCAAAAGCAGAGGTAAAATGGAGCACAGCTTCCCCCAGGTGCTTTTGAAAGAAAACGCCCACTTTCTTAGCAAAAGAGCGGCAGACTTTGGCTGATAGTCCGTGCTCGCAGACAAGTAGCTCAGGGGAACTCAGTGCAAATCAGGACAGAAGGTCTGATAACCACGGGCTAGCTTTTCTTGGGTGGGAAAGTCATCTTGAGTCCTCCCTGGCTGTGGCATGAATGCCCTGACTGCACGCATCTAGCAAGACATTTCGAAGTCTCATCACCTAATTAAGTCAGAACTTTTCATTTTCAACTCATTGTTCAAATTTGAGATGCTTTGGAGATAAGATTGTAACAAATCAGGAATTCCCCCCCCCACTTTCCTGATGAAAGAGGCTGAAACTGGTTTTGCTTAAACTTAACAGAAGAAAATTCAGCAACTGGCTAAACCAGGCATGGGAAATTTTTGTCAGAGACAATTATGTGAA
Source organism: Buteo buteo (assembly GCF_964188355.1). Classification (NCBI taxonomy): domain Eukaryota; kingdom Metazoa; phylum Chordata; class Aves; order Accipitriformes; family Accipitridae; genus Buteo; species Buteo buteo. Next base: position 46,004,387 of record NC_134178.1, on the reverse strand, counting down.
ATAGCAAACAAGGGATTAGAATTTAAACCCATATGCAGCTTAACCAAAATGAGCATTAGTGATTCCATAAAACTATATTGTAGATGATGTATCTTTTGTTTAATCTCAACTTTTCAACCTTTTTTCTTTTTTTCCAAAAAAGGGCTCAGTGTAGGCACAGATTTTTCCACTTCCCACAACCTGTGTCCTAGAGCACTGAGCAAAGGCAGACTAAAGGGAATTTTTGAAGGATTTTTCAGAATGAATCTTGGGTGCTTTCTTCTTAGGTGCATTTCTCTTTTAGTAATGATAAAGAAATCCCACAGTGGAACATTTATGCTGACCTGTGGGGAATGTGTCATGATTTGTTTCCTGCCTGAAGACTGATGAAGCTGCTAGCTTATGAAACACTAGTTGTTGGCCATGCTGACAAAAAGGGCATTTGTATTTTTTAAGAACTGTCATTAATCATACCTCGTGTCAGGGAGTGAAGAGTGCAGCAGTGCCAGCACATTTCTAAGAAAGGAAGGGGCTGAAAAAAAGGACTGAAAGGAAGGGACCGAAGGATTGCGTGTGACTGGCCATGTGGCTATTTGGTGCCGGGTCCTGGAGGCAGAGTGGGCTGGTGAGACAGGTCATGGGGGTCCCCAGGCAAATGAAGATAAGAAGCTGAGCTGCTAATTCGGAGGGTAACTTACACAACGCACATGCCGTTGGGAGAGGTGTGGAAGGTGGAAGTAGGTTGTTTGCCCTAACTTTTCATTCCTTTGCTTCCCAGGGTCTGTACCAAGACTATTACGTACCTGTGTACCTTGAAATTATTTTAAAAGTGCATCAAATTAGTTTCCTAATACATTTCAATTGTTAAATAATGTCTGTGACGGATATGAAGTGTAGCTGATGACAGAGAACATCTAAGATTTATGTGCTGTCAGCAAACATACATGGAGTATAGTGCTCTAAGCTGTACTTAAAAGCCTTCTGTCTAATGTAAATCGTACATTTCTTCTACCTGTTGGTAGTTGGGTAAATAGACATGAAAAAACGTGAAATAGCATAACCAGAACTATACCAGGCACGGTTCTACACCAAATGTTACAGACATTTGTGTTATTTATTATGGGATAACCATGAACAATCTCTGAAAATCTGCCATGAGAAAAATTCAGCCAAAACTAAATTTCAAAGTCTTCCTAAAAAAAAATCATAAACCCTGAATGATAGTATTAGTACTTTAACAGTAACATTGAGCAAAAATAAATGGCTATAAATTAGTCCAACCAAATTTAAAACAGACGCTAGTAGATTTTAGTCACTGAAGAATGAATTTCTGGAACATCCTGGCACACTGAGATGTAGGTGCAACCCAGGTGGAGTCAAATATAGCACAAGGGAAGCAGAAAATGTGGACATGGGATGTCATAAACTCATAAAAATGTAGCTGATAAATTGAGAAGCTAATAGACCTAACGATAGGAGAACGATGGGTTGGGGAGAGTATCAGTTCAGCCAGTCTTTTTGCCAGAATTGCTCCTCTACACAAAAGCAGGCAGAGTAGGAGCAAGCATCAGGTAGAAACCAGGCCTGGAAATAGCTAGACAGGTCCTTGTGTCTGCACAGAAATGTCATGGCTGCAGAGCACACTATGAAAGAGTTTCGTGAAGCAATATCTACCAAACATATCAGGAGAACAAGTCTTTAGTGTTGTAAAAAATCTGCAAGTTACAGTGATGTCTAAGGCCTTCTATAAATATTCTTTTGTCTCTGAGAGACATCTCTTTCCTGCGAGAACAACTTTGTGTGATGGAGCTGGCTCGCTCAGATCTGGGTCAGGTTTGTTAAGGAAGCTGATTTTCTGTAGTTGCACACACCTTGTTTATGCCAAACATGTGCGCTCCCCCTGAGATTTTGAGAAACTAGTCTGGGTAGGCTGCTGCACCCTTATTCCACCGTTTTGCCTTTTCTCTGAATTGATGCTGCCCAGTTACCTAGGCCTGGAATTTCTCCCCCAGCGTGGCATTTTACTCTTTGACATTTGAAGCTTGTTCTGTGTGTAAATAATTTTATTTCAGTTATTTCTATTTCTGCTTTCACTTTCCCTGATGGTGTTCTGTCTGTTTTATACATTAGAATATGAACCATTTGTGCCTGTTTTTATTAGGTATTCTCAGAAATTGCACATTTGTCCTTTATTCTGCTTAGGAAGAGCTTATTCCCAGTCATTCCATCTATAACCCAAATATTTTCCTGCTTTGTGTGCACATCTTTGTGAACTATTTGGGCTCATCACTACAATTGCTGGGTTTTTGCTTTGCATCTGAACATCTTCTGTTACACCTGCCAGCTGCTGGTTTGCTGACATTGTTTGGCATGTCTATTTCCTTTGCTATTTCATTTTCTCTAGTCTTTACTGAAATAGTTTAAAATGGGTTACTTAGTATCATGTAATCCGTGCCATTTAAAGGCCTTTGGGATTTTGATACAGTAGTCTTTGAGATACTCCTTTCTTTAATGAATCACAAGTTTTCTGATCATTAATGAATAGTCCTGATTTAAAAAACGAAAACAAAAACAAAAAACCCACAACAAACAATGAAACTCTTCAGGGTGGGGAAAAAAAACCTGCTCCCTTTTTTTTTCTGACCTCTGACTGAGAAAATGGGTAGCATTTCTTCCTATGGACACAATGTTCTTCCTACCTTTGCATTAGCATTTCAAAACAATGTTTCCCTTTATCTCCCTATGCAAAATGCAACCAATACTCCCCAAACCACTGCCATTCCTTTAATTGTCATCCATTTTACTAGCCTTAATGATTTTCATGTACAACAGAAAGCGCTGGTTCAATCTGCACTTTTTCAAGATTTCATCAGCATCTCTCACAATTTTTAAAGCTGCCAGGTTATTTACATGGTGCCACTCCAGAGACTTTGGAACTTCGTTTTTATTATAATTTTTCTGTACTGATGTTAGTAATTTTCATCCAACATCTTAGAATCATAGAATTGTTTAGGTTGGAAAAGACCCTTAAGATCATCAAGTCCAACCGTTAACCTAGCACTGCAAAGTCCACCACTAAACCATGTCCCTAAGCACCACATCTACATGTCTTTTAAATACCTCCAGGGATGGTGACTCTACCACTTCCCTGGGCAGCCTGTTCCAGTGCTTGACAACCCTTCTGGTGAAGAAATCTTTCCTAATATCCAATCTAACCCCCCCTCGCCCCATGCAACTTGAGGCCATTTCCTCTTGTCCTATCACTTGTTACTCAGGAGAAGAGGTGGACCCCCACATCGCTACAACCTCCTTTCAGGTAGTTGTAGAGAGTGATAAGGTCTCCCCTCAGCCTCCTTTTCTCCAGGCTGAACAACCCCAGTTCCCTCAGCCGCTCCTCATAGGACTTGTGCTCCAGGCCCCTCACCAGCTTCGTTGCCCTTCTCTGGACACGCTCCAGCACTTCAATGTCTTTCTTGTCACGAGGGGCCCAAAACTGAACACAGTATTCGAGATGCGGCCTCACCAGTGCCGAGTACAGGGGGATGATCACTGCCCTGCTCCTGGTGGCCACACTATTTCTGACACAAGCCAGGATGCCGTTAGCCTTCTTGGCCACCTGGGCACACTGCTGGCTCACATTCAGCCGGCTGTCCACCAGCGCCCTCAGGTCTTTTTCTGCTAGGCAGCTTTCCAGGCACTCTTCCCCAAGCCTGTAGCATTGCATGGGGTTGTTGTGACCCAAATGTAGGACCCAGCATCATTTTCCACTGCCTTGTTCTTTTTTCTATATTTACTGGGACTTGTGATTTCCACTTTAAGGACTCCATTGCATTCCAGTCCTATTAAATGCAAATTTTAGGTAACAAAAATAAAAACATAAACAGTAAGCACAGCACTCATGCTGCTATCTTTCAGCCTGACTTTAGTCTCTGCTCTATCCATGAAGGAGTCTGTGAAAATCTAGCTATGGTACAACACAATAACCTGCCAGCAGTTATTTAACTATCGGATGGAACATAAACGTCCATCGCAAGCATTTATAGGGAGGCTGGATGGGCTCTCTGAAGCACGAAAGGACTAGCTGTAGAGCTCTGAAGTTGTTCAGGTGAGATCAGCAGATTTTATTCATGCTTGAGAGAGAAGGGTTGAAGCTGGCTTCATTCCTCCTGAGGGGAGGTGGCTCGGTGTTCTTAGTTGTCAGAGTATGTGCATGTGTGCATGTGTGTGTTTCTGGAAGGGAAAAGAAAGAGAATGTATAATGACGGTGAAGGTATATAATCATAGATACAGTAGAGCAGAAGTTCCCAGTCAAATCTCTGGGGGCATTTCCATCAACAGCGGCAACAGGCAGCAGCAGAAACACCTTCTTTCCTCACCTGTTGTCACATGCATAGATTTCCCCAGAGAAGCTCTGTTTTGGTATTCAGAATTTCACACTTGCTGGAACTGGAGGATTTTTAGGTGTGTCTAGTAGATCCAAGTGGCTGCAAGTCTCCTGCATAGTTGTATGTCTGGAAGTCACGATGGTTTCAAACATACACTTCGTGCAGTTTGTTGCATACCTGTCAAGCAGAGCTAACGCCGTGAGGACGCACTGGACTCAATTACTATCTGTCTGCTATTCAGTCAGTTGAGCCTGACCAGCAAATGCTGGGTTCATTGTGTATGGATGGCTTTGATTCATACCTTAATAAATGCACTATGATCCAAAAGCTCAGACTTACTACTCACACATACCGACGTACATCTGGGAAACCCCAGACCAGCAGTGGGAGGCCACTCAGCCTCTTGTGGCACAGCTGGAACACAGGCAGGGATCTGCTGGGATTTGTGGCTAGAAAGCCTCACGGAGTAGAAGTGGGGAGGACATTAGTAGGTGCATAAGGCATATCCTAACTGCCAACTAGAGGCACTTTGGAGACACCATGTAGGGCCTTTGCTGGATAAATTTCCATTGCAGCTTCTGCAGAGAAGCCCTGCAGTGCTAGCCTGATGTTTGGGTATGTGTAATTACAGACCCAAGCACAAACTCAGCTCAGAGACTGTGGGAAGGAAGAACGGTGGCCACCTGAGGGCTGGGTGGCTTTAGATGACTTGGAGGGAATGATGGGGGAGAGGGAGAAAATATTAGATAAGCGAGGGGGAGGATTATTGACAAGTGTAATGGGCAGACTGACAAATCAAGAGAAGACCTTGTGTTTGGGTGATGAATATAATCGTTCACGGAAAGTAGATCCACTGCCTTGACTTTCAACCCGCACAGAGGTGGTTGGGAAATCCCCGTCTTATGGTTGCCAGTCCTGATAGGCACCCTGATGGCTTCACAAGGTAGCAAAGGTGAGCACAGTGCTTGGGGCACAGCAATGCAGCTTTCCCTGCCGCGCATGTCAGTCTGCAGTTAGCTAGATAAATGCAGGCTAGACAACAGTATGCCAGGAATCTGTTGGCTGAGCATAGCATCCATACAACAAAAAGTCATGCATTTGCCCACTGTAGCTGATGATGGTGCCCACAATCTGGCTTTTTTAATTCATTTGGAACAAGGGAGCATTGGTACATGAACCTCATAGAGTCCACAGTGTGTTGTGCTAAATGACAGTCCAGTCAATTTGCTTTGATGGCTTCAACTCCACCCTCAGGCTTGAGCTAGCCTAGGAGATCCAAGGTATAAAGGTAATATAGGTATAGCCTGGGAGAGCTTCTGTTTGTGTAGTGCCTTTCTTCCCTCCAGACCTGTGGCTGGGCTAATGAAGGGAGCTGCTAATGCGAGAGCTAGCTCCATCATTTTTGCATCAAGTGGTATATTCTCCTTTAACAGCAGAATTCTTCACTGACTGTCCATGGACCAAGTCTAATTCAGTAGCATGAGCTGAATGAGAACATTTTACCTGAAGATTAGGCTTCCAAAGGACTGGCTTATCAGCTTGTTGTAGTTCTAAGGCAGTTCAGAATTGAATGTCCATATTTCTTTCATGTATTTTTTTATTTTTTATCTTTCTTTGTAAAGAGAAATGTCTTTTAATCGCTCTTTTAGCATGGAATGAAGATAATGCAGAACTACCAACAATGCAATGATAAAACGTCAAATGGCAATATAAGCAGGGCCCCTTCAGTTTTCTACATATTAATGACTTTCTTTTAATAGAAAACTTTTTTTTTCTTTCAATGTACAGATATAGAATAAAATCACTTGAAAGCAAAGAGCGAAATTGGATCTCATTAAAACATGGAGTTAGTGAAATGGTGACAGATGGGCCCTGCTGGGAAGAAGAAGATCATTGAACGAGACTGGGATAAGTTAGTGAGTTTGCAATTATAAAGCATGTGGCTTTGTAATTTCTAACCCCCAGTTCTGCAAAGTAATCAGTGCAGTTGGGCCCATA